>NC_063170.1:8031234-8331234 GCF_023159225.1 Perognathus longimembris pacificus
AATAACATCTGAAAGATTGGCAATATTAAGTGTTGGTGAGAATGCAGAACTGTATGCTCTGGCTGCAATTCAAGCCCTTAGTACAGCATTTAAAAAAAAAAAGGAAAAGGTAAATTATTTTCTTTTTGAACAGTGCTGGGAAATGAACACAGGTTCTTGCATGTACTAGGCAACATTCTGTTTTGTTTTTGTTTTGTTTTTGGCCAGTCCTGGGCCGTGAACTCAGGGCCTGAGCACTGTCCCTGGCTTCTTTTTTGCTCAAGGCTAGCACTCTGCCACTTGAGCCACAGCGCCACTTCTGGCCATTTTCTGTATATGTGGTGCTGAGGAATCGAACCCAGGGCCTCATGTATACGAGGCAAGCACTCTTGCCACTAGGCCATATTCCCAGCCCCCTAGGCAACATTCTGCAACTGAGATAAATAAATAACGGGGAGGGGGGAGGGGGGAATGAGGGACGAGGTAACAAACAGTACAAGAAATGTATCCAATGCCTAATGTATGAAACTGTAACCTCTCTGTATATCAGTTTGATAATAAAAATAAAAAATAAAAAATGCAGAACTGTAAAGTAACTCTCATATAATTTGGGAGAAGGTCAAGTTAGTTCCATATAAAACCCTCATACCTAGCTTATGACCAAAGCCATTTCTCACTTACATATTTATCTCCCCCTCCAATGAAAACACATGTCTACAAGTAGAAATTTACACTGTTTATCATGGCTTTATTTATAGCAAGTAAAAACTGGCAACAGTTCAAGTGTCCACTAACAGGGTGGATAAAGAAACATTCATGAAATATAAAACCAAGAGGCAGTAAAAGGCAATGAGCTACAGACATATGCAACATGCATGGACATTAAAAGCATACCAAATGAAGGACACAAAGAACACACTGCATGATTCCAATCAGAGGAATTTCTAGGACAGGCAAAACCAATAGACTGTGGGAAAAATCATAACAGATAGTCTCTAAGAGATGGGAGTGGAGGCAGATTGACTGAGGAGGTGATGTGAGAACTTCCCAGGTGATGAAAGTGTTCTATATCTACGGGACTGTTTAGATTATATATGTGCATGCACATGTCAAATTCATTTAAAAAAAAAACAAAAAACCTTCAGATGAGAGGTTTCATTGAAAATCTTCAACCAGAAAAAGAAAAATCTGTAAACAAATACTGAACTGTAGTTAGTGATAGACTCGCTGAAGCTTTTAAAGATAGCTGAGTTAAAACACATCAGCTTTCTTTTGACTTTTCGTGAACATGAAATTTTCCTAATGAAACACTGGACAGTGTCAAGCTGTGAGATTGTGGTGAAGAAGTGGGCAGAGAGTAGGTGCTAGCTAATTTAAACAGTGTGACAGAGGTGGCAAGTGAGCAGAGACTTTGAGGCACCACGAGGACCAGGGCAGTGTGGAGCAGGGGACACACTTTGAATCCTTCAATACACAGAAGTACCTTCTTCTACTCTGAGAGCCACATGGATGCCTT
Source organism: Perognathus longimembris pacificus (assembly GCF_023159225.1). Lineage (NCBI taxonomy): Eukaryota > Metazoa > Chordata > Mammalia > Rodentia > Heteromyidae > Perognathus > Perognathus longimembris. The sequence continues at coordinate 8,032,730 of NC_063170.1, forward strand.
GCTTTTTGCATTCCTTTTATCCTTAGGGGTCCATAGATGAAACTCCATCATCTTCTATGTTCTTCCGGTTACATATAGGAAACCTGGGGGCAATGTGATTTTATTTTACTCTGTAAATAATTTATTTCTTTGCCACAAGAGCCTGGTTTTTCCTCTTCATTCTAAATGGTCAGAAATAGTACCATGATATGCTTAGGCGTGTCTTTTCTTGTCAGTTTTACCTTTCAGTATGCAGACTCTGGTCCTCTTCCTTTAGAGCAATTTTCTTTATGTTCTGATATTTCTCCTAGTGCTGGCATGAGTGTTATTCACCAACTATTTCTAGCTTCTCTTCCACTAGCCATATAGTAAAACTGTGCTTCTTGCTCTTTGAAGTTAAGGGTAGGTTTGGGATTTGCTTTTAGCCAATGAAATATGAACAGAAGCAACGTACACACATTGAAAAATCTGTGCATGAGTCACCAGGCTACTTGCAATGCTGCAAGTGATTAGGGAAGCAAGTGTTGAGAAAAAGCTTTTGTCAGCTTGGATCCCTGAGTGACAACTGCCAAGAGTGGGCAGAGTCACCTCTTTAACATGGGGAAAAAATGCATTGAGTTAAGCTCTTGAGCTTTAGGGGTATTTATTACTACATTATAACCTAGTCCTAATCTACCTACCTTCTTCGTCTGATACATCTTCCCTCTATCTTTTTTCTTTCCCTAGAACCTCAGCTGCTTTTATGTCAAGCATCTCTTCCTCCATAGTTTCACTTAGCATTCTCTTTGGGGAGGGGTGTGTGTGTGTGTGTGTGTGTGTGTGTGTGTGTGTGTGTGTGTATGTGTGTGTGTGTGTGTGTGTGTTGATTCTGGGGCCTGGGTGCTGTCCCTTAGCTTTTTCATTCAAGGCTACCACTTGAATCAAAGCCCCACTTCCAGCTCTTTACTACTTAATTGTGGATAAGAGTTTTGTGGACTTTCCTTCCTGCCTCAGCTAGCTTCGAATTGCAATCCTCAGACCTCAGCCTCTTGAGTAGGTAGGATTATAGGCATCAGCCACCAGAGCCAGGCTCTGGAGTAACTCCCTCTGGGCCCTGCCTGCCCATTCTCTGCTTTACTCAAAGAAGTACACAGTTAGCATTGGGAGTCAGGATGGACGTGTGTTCTGGCCACTATTATCCCAGATTTCCAACTGCTTCAGTGTTCTGCTAGTTCAATATACATACTTCTTTGGAGCAACAGTAATGTACATTTATTTAATTTATTTGTTTTTAGTAATGTACATTTTTAATGTCTGTGTACCATATTGATAATCTAACATATTGTGCTTAGTTATTTTCTTTTGTTGAGGGTTAGGATTCCCAATTTTTATCTACTATACAGAATCTTTCAGGAGCAATCTCCACTCTCTATAAACAAACTAGATTCCCCTGACATATTTTTGCTATTTGTGGATTCTGTACTGCCTGGTCTGAAAGAAAACAAGTTTGGCCATTCTAGTGGCCTTGCACATGTTACCTAGTGATATTTTGCAGTGATGTCTACAGTCTACAAAGGTTTTAAAACCCAAAGATGAATTCATAAATGGGTATAGTCATGGAAAGCGTGGGGTAACCCTCTTACTAGCTGCATCATTACAGCTAGAATCACTGAGTCTTGACAGTAAATCTGTTTATTCTGTTTGCAGTATCTTCATGTAAAAAGTGAAAAACTAGCTCTGGATTCTAAAATGCCATTATGAACCTTCATTATGAACCTTAGAGAATGGGGGAAAATAGATACTAATTATAACTTTAAGATGTGATTAGGAGTGGCACATCCAATTGTGTGTGTGTGTGTGTGTGTGTGTGTGTACCAGTTCTGAGACTTAAACTCGGGGCCCAGGCAAGGTCCCTGAGCTTTTTTGCTCAATCTTGGTGCTCTACCACTTGGGCCACAGTCCCATTTCTGGCTTTTTTGGTGGTTATTTGGAGATAAGAGGATCATGGACTTTCCTGCCTGGGCTAGCTTCAAACATTCATCCTCAGATCACAGCCTCCTGAGTATTTAGGATAACAGGTGTGAGCCACCAGTGCTCATCTGCATTGAGATTTTTTTTTTTTTTTTTTTGGCCAGTCCCGGGCCTTGGACTCAGGACCTGATCACCGTCCCTGGCTTCTTCCTGCTCAAGGCTAGCACTCTGCCACCTGAGCCACAGCGCCCCTTCTGGCCGTTTTCCATATATGTGGTGCTGGGGAATCGAACCAAGAGCTTCATGTGTAGGAGGCAAGCACTCTTGTCACTAGGCCATATTCCCAGCCCTGCATTTAGATTTTTGAGTTGTTAAATTATAAGATATATATGCCTTAGAACCAATGAATATATGAAAAAATATATACTTGAACAGACTCAATCACACACCTAATGAAGTTATTCCTGTTTACTTGTCACGAATCAGAACGGGCTCAGTGGGGACTACTTCAGCTGGGAACAAAGGGAAGGAATGCACAGTATGCAATGAGGGATCCCATTACTCAAGCCTGCCCCGCTGCATGGCAAGTCCAGGCTGCAACAGCAGCATTCCAGCAGCGTGAAGAACAAGAAAAGCACCTGTCAGCAGCAGGAGCTCCAGCTACTCTCTGGTAATCTTCCCTTGGACATTCTAACCCATTTCTTCCGGGGATGGGGTTCCTTAGGAGGGAGAGGATGGGAGGGGAACAAGGAAAGGATGATCTGATAGCATGAGCCCAAGCAGGTTTAAGAAGATGGAAATCTGTCAATCAAGTTCCCAATGTTGATTTATAATTCCTTGTCACCTGGCTACCATCCATGATCAGGGAACAGTTGGCTTGTATTTTGGAGATGTCTTATTTAAAGAATAGCACATCTGTTGGAAAAGAAAGACTGTCCAGTATGCAAATCTCCAGCCAGAATTTTTTCTAGTTCTTAGACATTAGGTATTATCTAAAGATAGGCAATCAGGATAGACATGTCTGGCCAGAAGTGCTTAGCTATTTAGCAGGATACCACGTTCTTCTCCCACCTGACAGTCCCACCTCCAAGTCATTCCCCAACATGCCACACACCTATGCTCCTTGGACTCCATACTCACAACCACTGCTGGTGTCTGGGCAATTTCTGAGAATCCTCTTAAGAACGAGCTAAACTCCCCAGCTTATTCCCTATAAAATCAGCAGAAAAGAGCAGAGCCACTGGCCATCTTGTCTCAAAAGATGAAAACACTCAAGGCAACAATAAAAACTGGACTCTGAGCAAAAAAGGGCAGTAATCGGACCCATAATATTTGTAGACTGTCTCTTCATTACAATAGAAAGCAGTATCATTTCTTCCAGGTGTGTGTGTGTGGAGGGGATGTTGGAGCAGAATACCAGCCTTGCAAGTTGAGCCTCATTTATAGCAGGTTCTCCCCAACACAATTATTCAAAGAAACAGGACTGGCTTAGGAATTGCCCTGCTTGCTTCTCCAGTGGCTATAAACTGTTTTCCAAGTCCTTAGATTTTTACTAATGTAGTTAAAAATCCCAATCTTTATGTAGCCCTTTTTTTTTATGGTGTGCTTGCATGGACACTCATGCCTGTGTATATTTATGTTTGGAGGAGCAACGAAGCATTAGGAAAGGAAAAGGACAAAGATGACGACACAGGAATACTAGTTCATTTCTGAGTTCCCCACTAGCAGATTGGAATTTTTCACTGATGAAAAAGAATATGCTTGAATACTTTATTAGATTATGTTAAGTATAGTATCTGACTCACTAGCAAATGGAAATTGCACTCATATCAAAGCAACTGCTCTTATGGAATAAAACCATTAGCTTGTACTGTGTAACTTAACAAAGACAAATGCCAACATCCCTGGCCTTCATGTCTCTTGAGGTCCATGGCTCCTACTATATACGATCCCAGTTTTCAGAGCACATGCTGCAATATTAATTTCACAGAAACTATCAGCTCAAGCTTGGGCCCTGGCACACAGCAACACTGCAGCTTTGGTTTCTTGCTTGGACCTAGATTGGCCTCTACATCTGCACAGGTGTACCCCCAACAATGAAGTAGAGGCAAGAACTCAGATGACACAGTCATGTAGGACACAACTGTGGCTTGAAATGGCATCTAAAGAAGAAGCCAAAAAAGAGTAGTCTGGAGTTGTTTTCAAAGCTCAACAGCAGGGCACCGATCAATCCTATCAAAGGGAACTATCAAGAAGTGAAAAGGCCTTGCTTTTCTGTCACCTACAACTATGATGATCACTGAGAAAAAGATGCAAAGATCCTACAGAGCTACGAGGTACTGACTAAAAGGTCAAAGGGAATTTCCTAGAGACTCTCTGGACACAAAGCACAAAGGAGAAGGATCATGAATTCTACGTTCCCTAAAATAGTGCACAGCCTCTACTAAGGCAAAGTGCACTGTTGTGTTGTTTTTCCCAAACTCTGGCTTAGATGGCCTGAGTCTGGTAAATGAAAATAGGAGCAAGGAGGGTATATAGGAGAGCCAACATGGCAGCAGGAACATGAGGACACTTGAAAGATTTTAAATGATCCAAGGTGAAGAAAGTCAAGGGCCTCTGAATGATAAGTAATCTGCTCAGAAAGCACAATGTTTGTGACACAAGTAACATCAATTAGGCATTTGTTAGTGGACAAAACATTAAACCAAAGTAGCCTCTGTACTGGACCTTATAAGCCTATGCTTATGAAATAAAGAGAACACACACACTGGAAATGCCTTCCTCTCATTAACATGAAGACTATAGTTTTACACTGATTTTGATATTTCCCTATTTCAAGTCAGCACATAAACGTCTCAGAACATTGGCTTCAAGAACATAAATATCACTTATTGAAATGCATGGAAACAATTAAAAACACAAGTATCCAGATAGAACACTAGGGCACACACGTGAGTTCAGAATTCAAGTATTCAAGTGCTGTCTCTCACTTCACTATCCTGAGCTTCCATTTTGTCCTGTTTATTTTTTTTAACCAACCCTAGCCAGGAAATCAGAGCATGTATGTACATAGCTAAATCAATGTGTAGTAGGAAGAATAATGCCTTCTTTCCAAATGACCACATCCCAAACTCCAAAATCTGCAAATGTCTCTTTACATGGAGAAAAGGACCATGCAGATAAATTAAGACTCTTAAAATGGGAGAATCTCTATCTTCCTCTCTCATCTACCTCCTAACCTATCTACCTATCATCAGGAGTGGTCCCAAACTGTGATCCTCCCAATCTCAGCTTCCAGAGTAGCTAGATTTACATGCATGAGCCACTGTATCTATTTTAGGTTTTTTATCTCCAAAAATGTAAGAGAATACATGTGTTGTTGAATTTGTGGTCACTTCTTACAGCAACAGTAGAAAAAACTAATGCAAGATATTACAGGAAATACAATTATTCTTTCAAAGGATCAAGTTTAAAAAGGAGTAATTAATTGAGGTTCCCTGGTCCTGTTAAAAGTTATCAACCAGGGTTTCTTGGTCAGTTTGGACTGCAGTAACTAAAGGCTGAAGATAGGGTGGCTTAAAAACATTTTCATCTTACAGTCCTGGAGGTGGGGAAGGTGAAGATCAAAATGCAGGCAAATGTGGTATCTTCTTTCTGATTTGCAGACATCTACCTTCCTGCTGTGTCCTTATTTGGTGCAAAGTGCTATCATTTCTTCTTGTGAGGGCAGAATCTCATTATGGGGACTCAAGTCTTCAGGACATCTAAAGCCAATTATCTCCCAAAGGTCCCACTGGGGGTCAAGACTGTGACATGAATTAGAGGTAGGGCACAAACACTCAATAGCTCAGGGCATGTCCTGTTGTAGTACCACTGGAAACTGTAGCTAGGAGCCACTGAGGATAAACAACTCAGTCAGTCAGTCTGTCCACTCATAATTATTCTACCTATTAAAATGGTAATGAAATATGCCTAAACATTAAATATAATTTCTGCTCTTGGTGAACTAATAAGCCATTAGGGAAGAGGAAACAAATAGCCACAGAGCTTTCATTCATTCTCGCTTTTCAAAGCCTTCAACAGCAAACTAGTGATGTAATGAATGCACAGCTTCTTGTCCTAGATGCTCCTGAGATGGACTTAGGATCAATCTCCAGAATACTGTTAAGTTCCCAGTCAGGTGTGTCTTTTAAGGAGTATGGATGCACGGATTTAGATTGTCAAAAAGGTCTAGAGGCTTATGGCCCCCAAAGTCCAGAACTAATACGATAATGAGAGGAAGATTATAAATAGAAGAATAAAACACATTTTCCTTGACAGAAGGAGGAAGAATACGGAACCAGGTCTCTAGGGCCCTACCTTTCACAATCAGGATCATTTAATAGTTGCTAAAGTACATAAGAGGGCCATTTACAAGGTGTTCTGTTAAACACATTGCCCACTTGGGGCTGGGCATGTGGCTTAGTGGTAGAGTGCTTGCCCAGGGTGCATGAAGCCCTGAGTTCCATTCCTCAGTATCACATCAACAGAAAAATCTGCAAGAGGACCTGTGGCTCAAGTGATAAGAGAACTAGCCTTGAGCAAAAGAAGCTCAGGGACAGTGCCCAGGCCCTGAGTTCAAGCCCCAGGACTGGCAACAACAACACATTGCCCCTGTCTAAGGAATCAGTGTACATGAGCCATTCTTCACCTTATGCCTGTGCTCTCAATCCCACCTACACCTCCAGCCTCATTTACAATCAAGCACCCAAAGAACTGTTGATCATCTTTGCTTCTTTCCTTCCAGTTCCTCTTGAACCTACTCCAATCCCCTAAATCTTCTTCGCCATTATCACTAGTAACTTCCATATGATAGCATCCTAAATTGAATTTGGACTCCGGGCTTTGTACTTGCTAGGCAGGTACTCTACCATTAGAGCCACACTCACAAACCTTAAAAAAAAATTGTACTTTTTTTCTTTTTGGTATTGCCACTAAGTTATATCCCAGCCCTCATAAAACCTCTTTTTGCTTTATTTCTCGAATAGTCTTGTATATTTTAGCCTAGACTGGCCTTAGACCACTATCCTTCCACCTATGTCTCCCCCTAGCTGGGGTTACAGACATAAACCTGAATTGTTGAGATGAAGGTTTTGTTAGCTTTTTTTCCCACTGGCCTTAAAATCTGATTCTCCTGATCTCTGCCAGGATTACAGCACACCTGGTTAAAGTCATTCTTGAATACTCAGCAGCATGTGAAAGGCGACCCCCCTCCCCCTAGACCTGCCTACTCTCCCTACCAATGTCACACCTGCTTTTTGGCCTCTCTCTGATACTTGCTTAGTCAACCCATCTAGAAAAGCCCCCACTCTCAACCCTCAGCTCCCACCCATCAGCTTTTATTTTCTTCTTAGCAATCACCACTGCTTCACCTGCTATCTGTTGCCCCCTTTACAATGTAAGCTCCTTGAAGGCAGAGTCTTTCCTTTACTACTGTATATCCAGAGCCTGGCATATAAGGGGCTCTTGAAAATATGTTAGGTGAATGAATATAGCACTTTACTGAACTGTGGGGAAAGGCCAGCTGTACAACTGGAGAGAGATAACACATTAAATGTATGTCAGTCAGTTGTTTGAGTCCATTTCCTGAAGAGGCTGCCTTCTACCACTCAAGGTTTCATCAACAGCCACACCTGGTGAGGGTTAAGTAGGACAAGGAAGTAGACTCAGAATGGCAGTTAAGAATCCACTGTGGTCATGCTGCTTCCTGCCACCTGGGGTTTTGATAAAGGGTACAGATAATCACATGTGTCCAGACAGTGACATCAATGCCCCTGCCACCAGGCTGTGCTGTGGGTGTAAAGGGATCGCTTTTGGTTGTCACCTCGGCAGGACTTGACAGTACTGGAGGGCAGGGAAGAGGTCAGCCCCTGCCCCATACTAAACCAAGTCTTGCTGGGCCAGAACAACCTGCAGCTTCTCATTCTTCCTGCCAACAAGAGCAGGTAGGGTCTCTCCATCTACTTCTTCCCACCCAGGCCCACTGGAAGTGTCCCAGTACAGTCAGCAGAAGGGTGGCCTGGGCTTTCTACCCAGGACATGGACTGGAAAGGAACCCTACAGACATATCCTGGACAATGGGAACTTCTGAATGCTTCAGCAGCCTGGTAAATTTCCTTTTGAAAACCACCTTTTATTATGATAATTTTCAAACAAACAAAATATAGGATTTAGTGAGCTCTCAGGTACTTATCACCTAGCTTCAACAATACTCAACTCAGGTTAGTCCTGTCTCTCTCTCTCCAGGGGTATCCCTGTCCAGCTCAATCCTGGTTGTCCTGGTGTGATGAATAGTTTTCTCAAATGTGCCTGAGATTGGGTGACAGATTATGGTCATCTGTGCTTTACCTCAAACCACAACCCCCATACCAGTTTATTTTAAAGCAAATTCTAGGCCTAAATCTACCCACAAATATTTCATGGAGTGATAGCAAAGATTTAGACATCAACTTCTGGAGCCTAAGGGCTCTTTCTATGGCTTTCCTGTCTCACAGCAGGGAGCAGAGGGATGGGCACATGAGCTATGTGCTGGCATGTGGACTCTCCACAACCACTTGTATCCTGACTCCAGCTTATCAATGGGGCTAGCACACACAGAGAAAAGCCAAATAGCCAAACATGTGGTTATAATAGCCTAACTCCATCGTGTCAGAGTCTCTACACCACACTGCCTCCAAACAAGCTCTAGAAACAGTGATAAGACTCAGGACAGTGGGAATGGACCTTAGCCATCATGGCTCATTTTATACATGGATGCAGAAGGAGCAGCATGAGTTTGAACAATTCAAAGTCAATGAATGGAAATCTCAAACCAACCTACCGTAGAATAAAATCCCAGCCTTTCTCTCTGTTCTCTAGATGGAATCACTACAAAATTCTAGAGCCAGGCTGAAAGCTGGTGTAGCTGAAGCAACCCTAACACTTATGGGAAAACAATCATGTCATTTTTGTCCTCAGAGAACATGCTCTTAGTAAGTTCACTGGTCTATGATCTAACAACCCCTACATCTAGGTTATTTCCCAGAGAACACCTCATCTGGGTCAATCAGAAGAGAGTAAAAGACATTTTTCTCAGCATCATGTCAGGCAGCCCAGAAGAGACCTATGGAAAATGGGCAGGTTCCAGATAGAGCATGTACACTATAAAACAGTATAATGGACCTTGTACACCCACCTGTAGCAGGCATACACAATGGATCAAGTGTATATACAGGAAGGATCTAGGAACAGAGTTGAGTAAAAAAACCAAACACCAAAGAAACAAAAGAATTGGTAATCACTTAAGTTAAAAGCATATACATACAACAAAAATGCTAAGCAAACAAAAACATACAAAACCCCTATGTTCATACACTAAGTGACAATCCAAACACTAATAAAAGATACACATCGGGGCTGGGGATATGGCCTAGTGGCAAGAGCGCTTGCCTCTTATACATGAAGCCCTGGGTTCGATTCCCCAGCCCCACATATACAGAAAATGGCCAGAAGTGGCGCTGTGACTCAAGTGGGAGAGTGCTAGCCTTGAGCGTAAAGAAGCCCTGGACAGTGCTCAGGCCCTGAGTCTAAGGCCCAGGACTGGCAAAAAAAAAAAAAAAAGATACATATCAAAAGATACACACTCTAGGAATGGCCATGGAGTAGAGGGGAATGAAGAGTAGGAATAAAGGGACAAATCAAAGAATGAATAAAACAGTGCAGCCTTGACAGAATTCGGTAGGATGCCATGAGTAGAATAGTATTAACTCAATTCTATGTATTAGAGGGAGGTTCCAGAGGATAATGGAAGGGGGAATAAAAGCTCGTTGGTAAAAAACAAAAACAAAAAACAATTCTAGGGCTGGGAATATGGCCTAGTGGCAAGAGTGCTTGCCTCCTACACATGCTCTCGGTTCGATTCCCCAGCACCACATATATGGAAAACGGCCAGAAGGGGCGCTGTGGCTCAGGTGGCAGAGTGCTAGCCTTGAGCGGGAAGAGGCCAGGGACGGTGCTCAGGCCCTGAGTCCAAGGCCCAGGACTGGCCAAAAAAAAAAATCTAAAAGAAGCCTGGCCTTGATTGCCCTCCCTCCCTCCTTTTTCTTTCTCTCTTTTTGTCAGTCCTGAGGCTTGAACTCAGGGCTGGGCACTATTCCTGAGTTTCATTTGCTCAAGGCTGGCACTCTACCACTAGAGCCACAGAACCACTTCTGGCTTTTCTGTTTATATGGTACTAAGGAATCGAACCCAGGGCTTCATGCATGCTAGGCAAGCACTCTACCACTAAGCCACATTTCCAGCCCTACTCTTTTTTTTTTTTTTTTTTGCCAGTCCTGGGGCTTGGACTCAGGGCCTGAGCACTGTCCCTGGCTTCTTCTTGCTCAAGGCTAGCACTCTGCTACTTGAGCCACAGTGCCACTTCTGGCCATTTTCTGTATATGTGGTGCTGGGGAATCAAATCCAGGGCCTCGTGTATACGAGGCAAGTACTCTTGCCACTAGGCCATATCCCCAGCCCTCCAGCCCTACTCTTTTTCTTGGTAAACCAGGGATCTGATCTGGTAGGGGTTTGGTAAGCTACACAAATGGTTTACAACTCATTCCAGAAACAATGCACATTACACAATTCTGAGATGGCTTATATTTTGGAAATCCCACTCTGGCCTGAGGAGTGGCTAGGAGGGCATGAAAGCTTGCATAGGTGTTAAGGGCTTGCTGTGCCCGTTCAGGCTACTGGTAGTAAGAATGGAAAGAAGCAGGCCTTGCTGCACTGCCAACCTCTGGTAAACATCAAGGTCCCCTATGCTACTGGTACTCTGGGCTGGCTGCCCAGTGGGGCATCTGGTGGACCATGAATCCAGAAGGGACATCTGGTCGACCTGACTCTGAACAATTATTTACCCTGATTACCAAGTGTTTTTAGCATCTCCTAATAATTGTGGTAGGCCCTGGCAGAAAAACATTAAAAAAAATCTTTAAAGGCTTTACAGTCTTGGATTTTGCTGATCATAGTGCTACATGTCTATAGTCACAAAATTCACTCAGGAGGCTGAGGCAAGAGGATCTCAAATTTGAGGCCTTCCTGGGCTACACAGTGAGACACTGTCTGAAACCCAGCCTCATCAAAACCAAAACCAACCAACCAAAACAGTAGCAGCAGCCAGAAGAATGCGGGGGGGGGGGGGGGAGAGGGAGGGGCGCAGTGGTGGTAGGGGAGGTGCATTGAGGGACACAAATGTATTTAACAAAGGCATTCCAGTTTTAGGCTTGGCCAACTAGTTAAATGGTGATTTTCATGGAGATATGAATCCTAGAAAAACGGGTTGCTGGAGAAGTAATGATTATTTTGGACATAGTACATTTGAGGAATATGACAGACAAGTAAGTGGAAATATCAAAGGGCCAGAGGGAATAGTCTAATAGTGGCAACAGTCTAAGGCAATCCGCATCTAAGGGAGCACAGCAACAAGAACAGCTGGGTACCTTAACTGCAAGACTGTACTAGAATGAGGTTTTCTGGGCTCTGTTTCCTGCTCTGGCTGCCTGCATTATCATGTTATATTACAATGGCCAATGCAACAGGATTGGGATAATTTCTCATTCCATGGAAGCCCATTCCCCTTTTCCTTATTTGAATGCACAAGGACTACTGAGCAATAAGAGAGACACACTTCTTATCTCCATGTTTCACCAGTCTCAGTCAAGGAGATGTTTCAGTCCCACACAATCAGTTCTGCAGCCCAATGCCTCCAGTGCTGGTGTCCTACGCCCCTTGCTGGCACTTGTGAGGGGATAGCCAGGCACATGTGCTGCCAGAGATCACACACAGTGAGCTGCGGCAGGCTATTTTTCTGCAAAGTCCCTTTGGCATTCATAGATCTAAGACATATGAGATGCCAAGCACTGCAAGAATAGCAGATAACAGCCAGAAAATGTCTCTGTTCTCTCTCCACAGCAGCTCTGCGCCTGCTGCTCACTTAACTTTTCTATCCACCCAGGAAGCAGTGGGAGGGAGAGCATAATGGGGAGAAAAACACAAGAACAGCCACATCTCTCCTCCTATGTGCCAGGCCAATTCTGGGTACTTTATCATTATTGCTACACTTAATCCCTTGAACCTCTGTGCAGACACATTATTACTTCTACTTTATAGATGAGAAAACTGAGGCACAGGGAAATGAGCATAAGACTTATGAGTAATTGGATCCCAATCTGGTAGGCTGCTTCCAGCACAACTTGGAAAGAAAGTAGGGGGCGGGGGGGGGGGGAGGATAAAACAAATGAAAATTTCAGACTTCTTATTCAACTAAGGACAATACAAAATCAAGTACTTAACATTTAAGTTCAGTTGGTAGGAGACTTGAGTAGTGGAGAAGTTTTCAGGAATAATATTCCTATATTGCTTGGGTAATTCAGAAGTAGATAGGAAGGACTGTGAGAGTACAGGGAAGGGGGTTTGTATTTCAACAAAAATTCTAAACCAGGGACTGCCTTTCTAGTCTATCAAGCAGAAGGAAGTAGATGCACACGCAAGTCACAGTCAATCTAAAAGAAGGCCATTTTCCCTCCTTTTCTACTGGACAAATTCAAAGTCAGGGCTTATTGTATTTTTCTTTTACTATGCATTGAGTCCCTTCAAGGAGAAGTTTATTTTAATAAGGTCTTTGGGTTCTATTTACAGGTGAACAAAAGGAATTGAGAATCCCTGGGTTTTGCACATGAAAAATGTTATAAGATGTCAGAACTCACACCCCTGACAAAAAGTCTGTATTAAGGCCTAAGAGTATAGCTCAGGGAGAGAGCCCTCCTTAGTAAACATAAGGTCCTAAGTGTGATCACCAGCACCATTTTTTTAAACAAATTTTGTATTAGAAAAGATAAGGGGAATACTTGTTATTAACATTGTTAAACCCAAACTCTTGACTGAGGGCTCTCTGGAATTAAAAGGGTTTATTGCATCATTAAAGATATTTAGCAAAAGCCTGGTGCCTGGTGGCTCACACCTGTAATCCTAGCTACTCAGGAGGCTGAGGTCTGAGGATCAGTTTGAAGGCAGAGAAGTCCCCATGAGACTATATCTCCAATTAACCACTCAAAAACTGGAAACGATGCTCAAGTGGTAGAGCGCTAGCCTTGAACATAAAGGACAGTGCCCAAGCTGTGAGTTTAAGCCCCACAACTGGGGGAAAAATATTAGCAAGTAAAGGACATAAAATTTTGTGACTATCAGCAACAAGGTGAGATAGCAGTTGGAAATATGGACAGCCAAAATATTTCTATCATAGCAATCTGTGGGAAAGCAAGCATAAATTCTTCACATTAAGCTTACACTGGCTATAGTAAAAGAATGGGGTAGATGGGGGAAGCTTTGGGCCAAGAGAGCAGTCGGGAAGGATGAGTGCTTATTACTGCTTCTGGGTCAGCTGAAATCAGCAGTCCAGGAGGCAGTAGTGCCAGAGGTTTCAAGTCGGGGTTTCATATATGTTCAGGAATGTGGGAGAGTTAATGGTTTGTTTGGACTCGTAGATATTAACTGATTAATTTCCCTTATTTCCCTGTCCTGACTTTATAATTAAATTTAGCATCTCTCTGAATTTTTCCTATATCAACTTGGAGATTGAAGTTCTTCTTCATTACCAGAGGCTAGGCCCTCTGGACATCTCTTCTTTTTTTGGGGGGGGGGCAGGGCTTGGGCACTGTCTCTGAGCTTCTTTTGCTCTAGGCTAGCACTCTACCACTTGGGTCAGAATATCATTACCAGCCTTTTCTGTTTATGTGGTACTGAAGAATTGAACCCAGGTCTTCATGCATGCTAGGCAAGCACTCGACCACTAAGCCACATTCCTAGTCCTGGACCTCTCTCTTAAGACCACAGTGGCGTGCTGCCCCCCGACCTCTGCTGAGGCACAGATGCTCACAGATTCAAGACTGAAGAACATAGCAGTGACTCTCATCTTGCCATAGGCAGCAAGATGAAACTGACATGGGACACCCAGTTTCTCTCTTATGATGCTGCCAGGTACCTATTTCTACGTATATAAATGACAATGTGAACGCAGGGGGCATGTGACCAAAGCTGTTATGGAAAGTTAAAGACAGGTTCATGTTTGTACTGTTCCAGTGCACTCTTTTAATGGACTCTTTCTGATAAATAATTCAACTCGCTTCAGCAACTTTTCACTTTAGCAAAGGTCAGAGTATTGACCACCAGTCACTGTAGGTAGAAACTTCTTTAGCCATCTTTAGTGAAGCTTTGGAAGGTTGGAGCTGAGTCAGCTCCTGCACTTAATGCTGCTCTGGTGAGACACTTCAAGGCATTGCCCTCCTAAGATGCTTTGAAACACAGAAGGTTCTAAGGCATGTTACTACAAATGAACTAGACCAGATCTGTCAAAGCAAGTTCTTTAAGCTATTTCAATTCTTTTGAAGTTATTGGACAGCCATTTGCTTAGACTGTTTTATGCAGCCTAACAGCAAGAACATATTTTCTCGTTGACACTTTAGTCAAGTAAAAAAATGTAACCCAATTTTACATTTCTCTCAGACTAACTGGAGGGAAATACAACACAGTAGCAGCTTCCATGGTAGTGTAGTACTGCTCACCCAACTGTAAAAGGCTAGCAGTTTTTACTGACACACAGCTGCCAGCTCCTAGATTAGCACTTTAAACCAAGCTAAACCAAGCTGATAACAAGAAGATTAAGTTTGTGAAGCGCACAGAGATAGGTTGTATATAGGGAGCAATTGAAAGTCCCATATTTTTTATGTCTTTTTCCTGTTGTGGCTTCTGACTAACCTATTTCATACTCACACACACAAAATACAAAATCACAAACCTGCCAGCAAGAACATCAGATATCCAGGATAAGGTCTGAACTCTTCAGTGACTCAGGAAGTCATCCTGAGTGGCCTTGTTGAGATCTTTGTTCCTCCTTTTCTTAGCCTCCTCCTCATACTGTTAAACTCTAAGACCCTCATAGCATAGAGCAGAAGTAAAGAGACAGTGTCACAACTCTTCCTTCAAAATCAAGGGTATGGCCAAGATTAAATCCAGGTTTTTCAAATCCCACACTCTTCTTCAAACATCAAGATTTCCTGACTCTGATATGCTAGGGTGGATTTGAGGGGCTTGGTGCTCAAATGTATTACAGTTAGAAATATTTTCACATTCCTGCACAGGCAAAATATGTCTACCCTATTTTAGAGTACAGCTATTCACCTTGGTTGGTAACGGCAAATCTAAGTGCTTCTGTGCTTTCTACAATTGAAAAAGAAGCCTTATATCCTAGATTGAAGCAAATAATCAAATCAGAGTGCTTGATTGTAAAGCTCTACCCAAACTTGTCTAGTCTGTTAGACTTTAAAAAAATATATTTATTCATTTATTTTATTCTTTTGGCCAGTCCTGGGGCTTAAACTCAGGGCCTGAGCACTGTCCCTGGCTTCTTTTTGCTCAAGGCTAGCACTCTGCCACTTGAGCCACAGCGCCACTTCTGGCTTTTTCTATATATGTGGTGCTGAGGAATCGAACCCAGGGCTTCATGTATACAAGGCAAGCACTCTTGCCACTAGGCTATATTTCCAGCCCCCCTGTTAGACTTCAAAGTACAAAAAAAAAAAAAAAGGGTAAAGGTAGCAATGTGATACAGGAACATAAAGAATATGACTGGGAATGTGGCTTAGTGGTAGAGTGCTTGCCCTAGCATGCAGGAAGCCTTGGGTTCGATTCCTCAGTACCACATAAACAGAAAAACCCAGAAGTGGCACTGTGGCATGAGTGCTAGCCTTGAGCAAAAAGGAAGCCAGGGACTGAGTTCAAGCCTCAGGACTGGCTTAAAAAAAAAAGTCAAATAAAAGAAAAAAGGGAAAGGGCCAAATCTATCAGCTTAAGACTTTAT
The DNA here is from genome assembly GCF_023159225.1 of Perognathus longimembris pacificus. NCBI lineage: Eukaryota > Metazoa > Chordata > Mammalia > Rodentia > Heteromyidae > Perognathus > Perognathus longimembris. Next base: position 8,048,574 of record NC_063170.1, read on the forward strand.
CTTACTTTGAAATTGATGTACACAATTTCCAACCACTATAGGTAGAAGGCCTCAAACTTTTGGCTCCAAACACTTCTGTGCTCACATCTAGAAATGGATGGATTAAATAAAACTCGAGAACAAACTTCAAGAGACAGGAATCTTTTGATGGCAAAAAAAAAAAAGTGGTTCCTAGGAGATCTGAGCCATTTTAACATGCACACGTGTGCATGCACACACATGCACACAGACACACACATTGCAGTTTTCTCTAATACTCCTCCAGCATCAGAGATTTATTATGCTTGATCTTGATTTATTATTCTGTTCTCTTTGAAATCCTGCAAACACTTGGCACCAAGCCTGCAATAGGGAAGAGTAACTGCAAAGTGGCCATAAGGAGTCCTGATGCCTATTCTGAATCAGCTCGGAAATCAAGCAATTCCTATGGCTCTTCATACAGCAGGCAGGCCTGGGGCACTTTGAGGGCTTTCTTCACTGCCCACACAGTGAAGGGATAGAGGCCAACATCTAGTCATTTATATCCAAATGTGAAAAGTCTAGCAGGTGGCATCCCCTTAGGTAGAAAATATTTGGCTTCACCTCAGAAACAGCCCGAGCTTAATCAAGGTGACTAAACACTTTCAACCAAGGCCTAGAATGCTCAGCATATTTCCTAGGCCATGAAACCTGATACACCTAAACAGGACAAGGAAAGGAACCATAGAACATGCAACAACTCTCCTGGATCAAACAGAGCAGGCATAGGTAAATACTACTACCTATTGCTATCTAACCTCCTGGCATCTCCTGTGATGTTACCAAAATCAATCCAAGCCATTCTTCCCAAAGCAATCAGCTGAGATTTGAGGCTCACTTTTTGCCCAAGTGACCACAGGAAGGGTTGGGATCCCCACTATCTAGCAAGGCTTCAATTCTCCTTCAGTCCTACCACAGCAGTCATTTCTTGCTGGAATAGCTGCTTCCATCTTTAACCATTTCTCACTCTCTTCTGAGAGCCCATGGCCATCCCCCTTAGTTTCTAATGCCTGCAGTGGGACCAAGCCAGCAGCAGGTATGGGAAAATAATCCTTAGACTTAAATGTCATCAAATTATTCTCAGCGTGACTCTTGCAAGCAAAGCTACTGCAAGCCAACAAAGAAGCTGGTCAACCCTAACAGATCTACCCATTCCTGCCTAGAAAGCAAAAGGAAAAGCCCAGGTCATAAACTTTCTTTCATAGGATGAGAAAGGGCAGAACAGAAGTCTTCTATCAGGCCCTGTATTTGTTGAGGGACTTTACAATAGCACTGGCCCCTACCTTTCTCCATACATGGCTTGCAACATGTAAATAGTAATTTTCAAGGCAGACAGAAAAAAAAAACTAGTTCTATTGCCTTCCTTACAAGGCAGCTGAGAGTACAATCCTGAGGTCAGGAAAGAGGAATCCCTCAATTACAAAGTTTCAATTTTCACCTGTAAAGCTCATCACCATCTAACCCAGTCTTTAGAAGTAGAAGGTCCAAGAAGGTCCACAAGTGAAAAGAATTCAGAGAAAGTACAATCAAAGAACAGAAATAATCTGTTCATGAGTGATGGGGTGAGACTGACTAAAATATACTGCAAATGTGTGGAAATGTAACAATGAGATTCCTCTTTGTGTAACTAATGTAAGCTAATAATAATAATAAAAAGAATCTGTTCATTGTGCTCTCTTGCCAAGGTAGGTAGGTTCTTTAACCTCAGAGCTTAAGGGAGTTTTTTCTTTATCAAGAATTCTCCAAAGCTGGGTGCTGGTGGTTCATACCTAGCTACCCAGGAGGCTGAGATATGAGGATCATAGTTTGAAGCCAGCCCAGGCAGGAAAGCCTGGGAGACTCTTATCTCCAATTAACCACTAGGAAATCAGAAGTGGCACTGTGGCTCAAAGTGGTAGAGTGCTAGTCTTGAGCAAAAGAGCTCAGAGACAGTGCCAGGCCCTGAGTTCAAGCCCCCCAAGCTACTAAAAAATAAAAAAGACTGCTTTCATTAGGAGTCTAAATCTGGAGCTTCAGATACCCAAGTAACTTAACTAGATAACACCAGAACTGAATGCATCAGGGGAAGGAATCCAGTGGTATTAAATGTTTCCCCCAACTCTTACAAGTCTCTCTTATGAAACAAGTCCACTGGACTCTATAAAATGAATATCTATCCTCCCACATTGACCTACTTGCAAATGTCAATAACTTTTAAGTCTTTGTTTCTACTCTGGAACAATACAAGATTTATTCTTCAACCAAGAAAGGTAAAGAGCAACATTCACTTGTTCTGGCTACAACACTAGAGCCTATGCAAGTACTGTCACTGAAAATAATGGAATTCTTGACCTGAACCTCAGACCTTCCAGGGCCTCTGGCCAGTGCTGCCTGATGGAAATGGAAAGGACACAGAACCAATCACCTTGTGGATTGGATCTAAAGAATGAGATGGATTTGGGGGCTGGGAATATGGCTTAGTGGTAAAGTGCTTGCCTCATATACATGAAGCCCTGGGTTCCATTCCTCAGTACCACATATATAGAAAAAAGCCGGAAGGGCCTGGGCTTCCTTTTGCTCAAGGCTAGCACTCTACCACTTGAGCCACAGCGCCACTTCCGGCTTTTTCTGTATTTGTGGTACTAAGGAATCAAACCCAGGGCCTCATGCATGCTAGGCAAGCACTCACTAAGCTACATTCCCAGCCCAAGATGGATTATTTTAGAGGTCAATTTCTTTAACCTTTTGTCTCTGAAGAAGATTCTAAATCACCTGCATATACTCTTCAGTTTCAAATAAGATACAAAAGAGGAGACATGAGAAGAGGACCTGCAGAACTAACCACTGGCTATAGATAGCTAAAATGATTATGGTCTCTGAATTTTTTCCAATAGCAAATATTCCATTATATATAATACAATCTGCCTGCTCAGCTAAGGAAATGATTATAAATTCTGAGCAGCTTAGGGATGTCTTCAGGTCACTAGCTAGCAGATGTCTTTATGTAGGAAATACTGAGCAAAAACGTAATTGATTTCTTTGAGGCTTATGATATAAGGCACACTCTCTTGGTCCTTCAGACAGGCCCACTCAGAGACAAGGCTGGCTTTCTCAGTTAGAAAGGCAACAATCAGCTGGGCATGGAGGCTCATGCCTGTAATCCTAGCTAATCAGGAGATCACGACCTGAAGATCGTGGTTCAAAGCCAGCCTGGGCAGGAAAGTCTGTGAAACTCTTATCTCCATTTAACCACCAGAACACTGGAAGTAGTGCTGTGGCTCTAAGTAGTAGAACACTAGCCTTGAGCAAAGAGCTCAGGTACAGTGCCAAGGCCCTAAGTTCAAGTCCCATGACAAAAAAAAGAAAAGAGAAGAAAAGGAGAAGAGGAAGAAGAGAAGGAGGAAAAGAAGGAGGGACAATCAGCCCCGTAAGACTGCATGGTGATACACTTTCATCTATAAAATTAGAGTCCTTTTACATATTAAGTGCACTTGGGCATTTAGGTAGGGTCCTGAGGTCCAATCAAGAGAAAGCATTTCTATACCTTTTTATCAGACTGCAGACGGGTAGGAAGGAATTTCTTTCTCCAGGAGTATAGTGGATATGGCCACACTCCCTGGGTTTTGGGGAGTATAGGAACAAAAGAACCTTTCATCTACTTCTCCTCTGGAGGTTTGATATCTGAGTCTGTGAAACAAACTGGCAGCATATAGACTCAACAGGAGAAAAAGCAAACTAACTTATTAACATGCAAGCACATGAGAACTACACAAATTATGAAACTCAAAGAAGGGCCAGAAGGTTGAAATTGAGCAGCATCTGGAGGTTGTTATAAGCAAGTTATGTCAGAAACACACAACATGCTTGTGCCTTTCTACAATGTCAGAATTTATTGAATAACACAAATTCACAAACTACACCCATTTCTTTGGCATTAATTTGCCAAGCACTACTGAGGTCGACTTAGCCTAGGCTGTTGGCAACACAGGTTCTTTTACTCTAAACCACAAATATTAGCAGTCAGATCACAGACTACACTTCATAATGAGACAAGAGATTACAGAATGGCTAGGAAAGGGTTAAAAGGGCTGCAGGGTTCAAAAGGGTCTTGCTAAGTAAGCTAAGAGCAGAGAATGGATACAGATGCACAAAGAGTCACTGCCAACCCAGTCACAGGGCTGTTACAGAGCTGCTGGCAGCAATGCTGGTTGAAATATGGAGCTTATTTTAAGTAAAGGTGAGTCTAGGCTCAGAACTGGCTCTTAGGCCTTCTGGAATGGAGTGGACAGCACTTAAAGGGAGTCACGTCAAGCAGGGGCCAGAGCTAACTTTAATTCCCAAGCACAGAGACAGGAATTTGTTGCCTATCAATCCTTGACACAGACACCCAATGATCTGATGTTGGTGTATGTAGGTACCACTATGTCCCACTGCTAGAGGTTCCTCCGTTTATATAAGTTGAGTGAGAAAGTTGCCTAAATCGCTGGGTCTGGTGTGTCCATTAAGTTCATGGCCCATGTTTCTTTGATATTTGCTGGCGTAATTGTTTACCGGCACAAACAATGTATCACTGTGTGCCTGACAGATGGTAGATGTTCACTTGCATAAACAATAAGTAAAGTCATTCTGTTTGGGTACTTATACTCAAGATGTAGTAGCTTAGGTTAAAAACCAGTGCTTTACAAAATGAAGTGGGTCAAACAAAGCTAGACACTGCCTAAAAGCTGTTCTACCCATCCTAAAGGAACCCAGAGCAGCCTCTCCCTGTTCTCTTCAGAGGTACATAAAGCAGGAGCTTGGGATCTCTGCATGAGATGGTGACTGGTAAGGACCTCCAGAGGGAAAATGGCCATGGAGAAGCAAGTAGAAGAAATGCACTGTGAACAAATGCTATCCTGCCATGCGAACATGGTTTCCAGGGAACTGCTCTCAGAAAAACAGATGGACCACGGCAAAGCCTCTCCAGATGAGGTATCAGACCTTTGGTCTCCTTTTCCTGTGTTAATCTTTTCTGCTTAGTGATACATCAAGCAGATGCCTTTGACAATTTCATTTCTGCTGGAAGAACTTCCCTAGGTCAGGTAAGGAGACACTAGAGAAATCCTCTGCTTGCATTTGGTACTTTCAGAGCTCTTAGAATTTGATGTAATGAGAACACAAACACACCAATAAGGCAAAGGACAAGCCCTCTCTCTCAGGGGTACAATCAGGGCCTGGGAACTGTCCCTTGAGCCACAGCGCCACTTCCAGCTTTGTTGTTGTTTTTGTTTTTTTCTAAAAGGGCTTCAACTTAGGGCCTGGGCACTGTCCCTGAGCTTCTTTTGCTCAAGGTTAGCGCTCTACCACTTGAGCCATAGTGCCACTTCTGGTGCTGATACTGAGGAATCAAACCCAGGGCTTCATGCATGCTAGGCAAGCACTCTACCACTAAGCCACATTTCCAGCACCTTCTGGCTTTTTAAAGTAGTTTACTGGAGATAAGTCTCACAGGGTTTCCTGCTCAGGCTGGCTTCAAACTGCAATCTTGGATTTCAGCCTCTTGAGTAGCTAGGACTGTAAGCATGAGCCACCAGCACCTGGCTAAAAAACACATGCCCTTGGGATTGGATGGGATATTGTGGTCAGAAATGCCTGGTAGAGCACTAGCCTTGAGCACAAAGAGGCTCAGGGAGAGTGCCCAATCCCTGAGTTCAAGCACCAGGACTGGCCAAAAAAAAAAACAAAACAAAAAAACTAAGCTACTGCTTAAACCAGGGGATAGTTTCTTTAGAAAGCATTAAGATGAAAGCAAAAGGAAAGCAAAAGAAGTCCAAATGCTGTCCCCATGCTTCTCAATTCATTTTCTGTATCAATGCAACATGGGACAATGCCTGACCTTGCTCATTGGGAGAGTTCTGAAAGCCAACTCCGCAAACCAATGCCTACCCACCCACTGCATCAGCTACACGGCTACAATTCTTCTACACTTGCTCTGGGAAGCTGATCCCATTGCAGTTAACAGGTTCATCAAGACACTCTGATCCTGTAATTACAGCTCTAAAACAAGAAAGCTACATGAGAGACCAGACCAGGAAGAGAGCCAGACACTCTTGTTTGGACTTGGCCAGTTGGAAAGCAGTATGTGTGAGGCAAGAATTGTCTATCTCACTGGGGGAGGGGGGGGGGCGCTCGCGGCGCAGTGAAAGACCAAGCAGTGTCACCATGAAGCAAGTCCCATACTTCTAAGAGGCCACATTCTACATGGTAGCCAATCTCCCAGAGGGATTACTATCTGGAGAGAGATTAAGTAAAGCCATCTCAGAACTATGTGGAGGAAGTGGTCATGGAGGCACGAAACTGTAGCCTAATACACACACACACACACACACACACACACACACACACGGTTATGTTTCAGTTAGTACTGGTTACTTTCAGCCAACTGTAGCGCAGAAATATTAAGTGAAAATTCCATAAATAAATACATCACAAGCTTTAAGCTGTATGCAATTCTGGACATACTATCATATCCTACCTGAGATGGGACCCATACTTTTGCTCAATATAAACATGCTGTATATGCTACTAGCCAGCACTTGTTAAAGTAACTATTATTTTACTTAATAGTGGCCCTAAAGCTGAAGGGTAAAGATGCAAAGTTTACTCAAGGGAAAACACGGAAAGAGGTTAACTCTAGTATTATGTGGTGCCACACTATGATATATGGGGGGGAAAAAGAAAGTCTATTCCAGGAACCCACTGGGGCATTAGAATGCAGAAAACTGTGTTATCTGCTAAATTATTAAATCATTGCTTAAAGTAAAAAGCAATGATGCTTTAGGGCTGGGGATATAGCCTAGTGGCAAGAGTGCCTGCCTCGGATACACGAGGCCCTAGGTTCGATTCCCCAGCACCACATATACAGAAAACCGCCAGAAGCAGTGCTGTGGCTCAAGTGGCAGAGTGCTAGCCTTGAGCGGGAAGAAGCCAGGGACAGTGCTCAGGCCCTGAGTCCAAGGCCCAGGACTGGCCAAAAAAAAAAAAAAAGCAATGATGCTTTAGATGCTTAGACTCAGAGACCACAGTCAAACAGTGACCATCTCGTATCTTCTCATGATCATATCATAGCATATCATATATCACTATTTCTGTCCCTTGCAGCCTCGCCCCACCCCACCCCTACATTCCCTTGCAGACCTTATGGGAAAATCTATCCAAAATCTCAGATAGAAAACAATGAGCCAGTGAATACCCAACTTGCTCTCTGAGCCACTAAGATCAGTAAGAAAGGCAGAACAGTCAAGGTATCAGGACAGCCCTCTCCCAGTAGGGCCACATATGGACTTCCAAAACCAGAGCTCTGGGAATAACCAAGCCTTTTCAACAGAGGTTGAGTTTTAGTTTCCGTCTTCAAAACTACCACAGTCAGGAGCTGCACTTCTGAATCAACACAGTTAATGTCATTCACACTATGGAAGATGCATGTGTAAAAACTTAAGTTTTTTTTTGTTTTTTTTTTGTTTTTTTTTTGCCAGTCCCGGGCCTTGGACTCAGGGCCTGGGCACTGTCCCTGGCTTCCTTTTGCTCAAGGCTAGCACTCTACCACTTGAGCCACAGCGCCACTTCTGGCCGTTTCCTGTATATGTGGTGCTGGGGAATTGAACCCAGGGCCTCATGTATACGTGGCAAGCTCTCTTGCCACTAGGCCATATCCCCAGCCCTAAAAACTTAAGTTTGATATTTCCACATGGACTTTGTCTTTCCCCCAGGAGCAAAGCAAACAAACAAACAACAACAACAACAACAACAAAACCCCCGAAGAAACCCAAAGGCCTTGCTAGATGTGGGTAAAAACACAAAGCCAGCTGTCAACAATAAGGAAGAAATAGATTTTAAATGCAACAACCCTATTAGCTCAAAGGAGAAATACATAACTGACTGTACAAGTAGTGAAGTTTTGTGAAGTTTTACCAATGTCTTGGGAAGAATGTGAACCACCATGCTGAGAAAAGCAAGCCAATGGACTCCCCAGTGGGAAAAGCCTTAACAGGAAGCCTAAAAACAAACTGGGAATACTCTATAAAGGTACTTTCTATCGTCAAGATGTCTTTAAAGTACAAACTGAAAAGAGAAATTCTGAACTTATGAGGAAAACTCTACTATATGAAAAGTTAAGTTTGCTTATTTAATATGTGAACTGCCAAATGGGCATGGTGGCTCCCACAATCTAATCCCAGAACTTAGCAAAGAATCACACAAAAAACCACCATGCTAACACAGATAGACTGAATTTGGCAGCACTGGTGACTCATGCCTATAATCCTAACTACTCAGGAGGCTTAGAGCTGAGGATTGTGGTTCAAAGACAGCCTGGTAGGAAAGTCTGTGACACTTATCTCCAATTAATCACAGAAAAAGCTGGAAGTGGGGCTGTGGCTCAAGTAGTACAGCACTAGCCTTGAGCAAAAGGAGCTCAGGAACATCCAGGCCCAGAGTTCAAGGCCCAGGACTGGCAAAAATAAAAGACTGTATTTGACATAATCAAAACAGGGGTTCACTATGTAGCTGACTTTGAACTCACTATCCTTCTGTTTCAAAAGCTACTCCTCTGTCCTCCAAAAGACTAATTAAAAAATTCGTGTTGTACAGCATGAGGCACAACTATGATGGGAATCCTGACTGCAAAAAAGAAAATATCTGAGCTGTAGGCATCAGGCATGAGAAATTTTTATCTTTCCAGTTGGAGTCCTGAAATTAGAGAATACAATTCTTTTCTGACCCTCTGTTCCCACCTCATATGTATATTTAGATAACTGGTGTTTAACTCCAAGGTTCTAACCACCCACCTGAACTAATTTTATAAGGTAAGGTGGGAGGTGAGATAAAATCCCTTAGATTTCCTCTGAAGTCTATAAATGGAGCCTCAGGAAGGCGCTCAGCCCACCTTGGCCAGGACTCCAGAAAGTCAGTTTTCCTTAGGAGATTCCTCCCTGGTTCCAATCCAGATACTTCACGGAGCTAAATCACAGGACATCTCCACATATCAACACCCATGGCAGCCAATGAGAAAGCTGCTTCTGTCTGCAGGCCAAGATTCCCCTCACTTTCACACAGGCCACCAGTTCTGCTGTCAGTGTGGAAGTCTATGCTCCACAGAAGCAGAATTACAGAGGACACCATGAGAATACAGATAAAATCAAAAGAGTGTGGCGGAATGGAAGGAAGGAGAGAAAAGAGAGGCCCTGCTCAGATGAGTGATTTTGATTAAACAAATATAGGAAAATGTTGACTGTGGAGTCACAGATTATGAGCAACTGCTTCTCAATTTTACTGTCACTGACAGTCTAGTCTGCTGAAAGATGGAGGTAGTGGTCTTGCAGGAGAGAGAATGACTCCAGGACCTGACCTCACCTTAAACAATGACCAAAGCAACAATATGAGTAAGCAGAGTACAATTCATTCACTTTTTCCTTTCTTTTGTTCTTTCTCTCTCTTTCCCTTTTTCTCTATCCCTTCTTCTCTCCCTTTCTTTTTCTTCCTCTTTTTGCCTTCCTCCCTCTCTTCCTTGTATCCTTTCTATTTATCCTTTCTCCCTCCTCTCCTTCCTAGTAAGGATACTAGGGCTTGAACTCAGAGCCTGGGCACGATCCCTTAGCTTCTTTTTTTGTTGTTGTTGCCAGTCCTGGGGCGTGGACTCAGGGCCTGAGCACTGTCCCTGGCTTCTTTTTGCTCAAGGCTAGCACTCTGTCACTTGAGTCACAGTGCCACTTCTGGCTTTTTTCTATATATGTGGTGCTGAGGAATCGAACCCAGGGCTTCATGTATACAAGGCAAGCACTTTTACCCAGCCCCTCCCTTACCTTTTTTGCTCAAGGCTGGCACTCCACCACTTGAACCACAGATCCACTTCTGGCTTTTTTGTGAACTGGTGCTAAGAGTCTCATAGACTTTCCTGCCTAGATGGGCTGACTTGGAACCTCAGATCCCAGTCTCCTAAGTAGCTAGGATTACAGGCATGAGTCATCAGCACCTGGCTTTTACTTTTCGGTGGTTCAGAAAAAATAAAGGCCAGGAAACAGCAGTAATTCTAACTATTCAGGAAGCTTAGACCTGGAAAATTAGATTCAAAGCCAGCCCAAGCAGAAAAAGTCTGAGAAACTCTATCTCCAATTAACCAGCAAAATGTCAGACTAGAGTTATGGCTCAAGTTAGAGTGCCATCAATGAGCAAGAGAGCAGACAAGAGCATGAGGTCCTGAGTTCAAGCTTTTGTACTGATACAAAATGGCAACTGGCTGCATCTAGCTAATATATATATGTATATATATGTATATACATATACATATATATGTCTCCATTGTTTGATTCTCTCAAGCATTCTGTGGGCTCTAAAGTTCCAAAATAAGAAGTTGAAAAGAAAAAAAAGCACCTTATACATGTATACACACAAGAACCTGTGTGTCAGGTTAAATGATAATGAGCATATTAAAAAAAAAAAAAGAAAGAAAACAAAAAAAATACTCATTAAAGGATTTCATGTGGTTCCAATCCAAATACTATACACAGACAAGGAAATCCCAAGAAGATCATTTAAAGGAGAATTTGTTTTATTTCCTGCAGTCTCCATTCCCTATTACTTAAAACAGAGTAAATGTATGCATTGATATTGGATCAGCTACAGAAATGTAACCGCCAACTTCACCAAAAGATCTAAAAAGAATTTCACTATATATTCTATAACCACAAATCCTGAATACTAAACAAACATGTGGCTTCTTAGGTTAATATCAAAGCGATTTTTAGAAAGAAATAAAAAGAGGATAGGAAATAATTCCTCTATGATTAAAAAGAGCTTGTGGGAAAATCTTAGGGGGGGGGGAAATCCTAAAAGCATGTTAAGGAACATATAAATCTGTATATAGAGAAAGAAAATTTCTCAGGGTTGAGGAATTTCAGGAAAACAAATATGTCTAAAAGGCTCTAACAGCATTCAACAAAAAAAAAATGGTGGTGACTAGGCATGAAAGAAGTTAACTGAAGGATGCTGGAAAGGATATATAAGAGATGGAAAGCAGCATGAGGACAAGGTGACACAACTGAATACAAGTGGACCAATAAGACCCTCCACCTCTAAGACTACCAGAAAAAAAGGCACCATCATCGACAAAAGAGAACTTCTCTAACCTGATGAAGTATCTACAGGTATTATTCATAACAAGTATCATTCATAATTGTCACCTTGAGTGATAAAACTTTAAGAGTCATCTCTTTAAAAACCCTGTATGCTCAGAAACAAAGCTAGGATGCCCACATCATCTGCTTCAATTCAATGATTTGGAGGAACAGGTCAGCATACTAAGTGACATAGACTGAATAGTGGGTCTTCTTTACATTCTTAGGTTGAAGGTATTCCCTCTAATATTTCAGTATGTGACTATGTTTGAAGAAGGGCCTTTAAAGAGGAAACCAAAATGTGATAATCAGGGTAGGCCCTTATCTAGTATGACTGGATTCCTCTTAAGAAAAGATTAGAACACGAGAACATCACATGAAGACACAGGGAGGAGACAGCCATCTGCAAACGAAAGAGAGGGGCCTTAGAAGAAAGCACCAGCCCAGCACCTATGAACTATAAGCCTCTAAGGCACCTAATGTGTGGTACTTTGCTATAGCAGCCCTAAGCAAACAAACCATAAAAAAATAAACAAAAATAAAATGCAAAGGGCAGATAGAGTTCATGCATTTAATTTTAGGTGAGTTACCAGACTTTTCTTGAGCCCTGGCCAGAGTTATTCTGGTATTGGAATGGAGAATATGGTTTGAATGGGTGTGGGTTAAATAAAAAAAAAAAACAAGGGGCTGGGAATATGGCCTAGTGGTAAAGTGCCCTGGATTTGATTCCTCAGCACCACATATATATATAAAAAGCCGGAAGTGGCACTGTGGCTCAAGTGGTAGAGTGCTAGCCTTGAGCAAAAAAGAAGCCAGGGACAGTGCTTAGGCCCTGAGTTCAAGCCCCAGGACTGGCAAAAAACAAAACAAAAAACAACAAGCACTCAAAGAACATGTACCTAAGCCAGATCCTTGAGGCCCAGACAAGCACCACTCTATGGATCCAACCAGAACGCTCGCCAGGAATTCCTGCTAGCAATGAGGCTTTCCCCACAGGATGGAAAGGGAATCCCTCTACCACCTCCTTCTTTTATGGAAGTTTTAAGTGCAATTTGAGAAAAGAATGCCTAAGGCAGGAAGATCATAAGTTTAGGCCAGCCTAGGCTACAGAATAAGAACCTGTCTCAAAAAGAATTGTTCTTTTAAGACTTAAAAGAACCAGGCACTAGTGGCTGGTGTCTGTAATCCAAGCTACTCAGGAAGCAGATACCTGGAGGACTGTGGTTCCAAGCCAACCCAGACAGAAAAGTTAACCCAGGCAGTTAATAAGCAAAAAGTTTGAATGGAGACACAATTCAAACAGTAGAGCTCCAGCCAAGAGCAACAAAGCCAAGTGAGCTCATGAGGTGCTAATTTCAAGCACTGGTCCTGGCAAGTGTACTTACATGTAGACACACACACACACACACACACACACACACAAACCACATTAACAGAGCCTCTATGTTCTCCTTAGGAAAAGGTACTTACACATTTACATCACTCAGAGTAAGACTGTTATAGATGTGTATTCTTTGTCCCAAGGGAAGACAGTATACCCATCTAATATCTCACTTAAAGATCAGCTTAAGTCAGTGCAGGAGGTATCACAACACCAGACTTCAAGCTCTACTACAGGGCCATCATAACAAAAACAGCCTAGTATTGGTATAAAAACAGATCGGAAGACCAATGGATTAGAATTGAAGATCCAGAAATAAAATTGCACTCTTACAGTCAGCTGATATTCGACAAAGGAGCTAAAGACATACAATGGAATAAACAAAGCCTCTTCAACTACTGGTGCTGGGAGAACTGGGAAGCCATATGAAGAAAACTCAAAGTAGACCCAAGCCTATCACCATGCACCAAGATCAACTCAAAATAGATCAAGGACCTCAATATCAGACCTGAATCCTTGAAACTACTGAAGGACAGAGTAGGAAAGATGCTAGAACTTATAGGCACAGGAAGGAACTTTCTGAATATAGTCCCAGGGGCACAACAAATAGGGGAAAGACTTGACAAATGGGACTACTACAAATTAAAAGGTTTCTGCACAGCTAAGGACATAGCCACCAAAATAGAAAGAGAGCCAACGATATGGGAAAGGATATTTACCAGCACAGCAACAGACAAAGGCCTGATATCTGTCATCTACAGAGAACTCAAAAAACTAAGCCCCTGGGCTGGGGATATGGCCTAGTGGCAAGAGTGCTTGCCTTGTATACATGAGGCCCTGGGTTCGATTCCCCAGCACCACATATACAGAAAACGGCCAGAAGTGGCGCTGTGGCTCAAGTGGCAGAGTGCTAGCCTTGAGCAAAAAAGAAGCCAGGGACAGTGCTCAGGCCCTGAGTCCAAGGCCCAGGACTGACCAAAAAAAAAAAAAAAAAAAAAAAAAAAAAAAACTAAGCCCCTCCAAGCCCAATAAACCAATTAGGAAATGGGCAAAGGAGCTAAAGAGAGACTTCACAAGAGAAGAAATAAAAATGGCAAAGAAACATATGAGGAAATGTTCAACATCACTGGTAGTAAAGGAAATGCAAATAAAAACAACCCTGAGATACCACCTCACCCCAGTTAAAATGGCCTATACTCTGAACTCAGGCAACAACAAATGCTGGAGGGGGTGCGGGGAAAGAGGAACCCTTCTCCATTGTTGGTGGGAGTGCAAATTAGTACAACCACTTTGGAGAACAGTATGGAGGTTTCTCAAAAAGCTCAATATAGACCTACCCTATGACCCAGCCATACCACTCCTAGGCATCTATCCTAAACAGCAAGTCCCAAGATATCAAAAAGACATTTGCACTTCCATGTTTATCACGGCACAATTGACAATAGCCAAAATATGGAAACAACCCAGACGCCCCTCCACAGATGAATGGATCCAAAAAATATGGTACCTATACACAATGGAATACTACATAGCGATTAGGAATGGTGAAATATTGTCATTCACAGGGAAATGGTCAGAACTTGAACAAATAATGTTGAGCGAGACAAGCCTAGAATACAGAAAACAAAGGGGCATGATCTCCCTGATATATGACTGTTAAGATGGGGGTGACGGAGAGACAGTAGAGACCAGGTCTGTGAAACCAAAAACTGCTTGTCAAATGGTATTTCCCACAGGATTGGGGCAGTGCCCCAACAGTATGTAACTAAAACCAAACAACTACTCAACATATAAAGGTCAAAAATTGACCTCTCAGTGGAATACAATAGCTCAAAAGCTATGTATGTACGTTCATATAAGACTACTGTCAACATATTGTCTAATATCGACATTACATTTAAAGCCCTAGGTGAATTTTCTTGGGCTTGGCCACGTGGATACTGTTTATGTTCTTGATACATTGTGTATTGTATATATGTCTACCTGACCTAGAGAAGCGATAGAAAAACAGGGCATAAGATGTCACAAGAAATGTACACACTGCCCTACTATGTAACTGTACCCTTTGTGCACAACACCTTGTCAAAAAATTGTATTCAATTAATAAATAAATTAAATATAAAAAAGTACTTTATTGCATGAACAATCTTAGGAAAAAAAATCAGCTTAAGGGCTGGGAAGGTGGCTTAGTGGTAGAGTGCTTGCCTAGCATGCATGAGGCTCCTGGGTTTGATTCTTTAGTACCACATACACAGAAAAAGCTTGAAGTAGTGCTGTGGCTCAAGCGGAAGAGTCCTAGCCCTGAGCAAAAGAAGCTCTGGGACAGTGGCCAGGCACTGGCAAAAAAAAAAAAAAATACACACACACACACATACATAATGTGTGGTGGGATCAACCTATAGTCCTTCCTCACTACTCAGGAGGTGACTGAGGTAGGACACTTGAGCCTGGGAATTTGAGACCAGTGGCAGAAAAGTGAATCTACAGATGTTGAGGATACTTAACAGTCAAGAACTCTGTCCAAGGAAGGGTGACATATAAACCAATGAAAGTTTGAAGTTTAAATTCTGAACGTTAAGGTTATACATATATAGGTGTATGTATATACATATACTACGCAGGCACTTTACTGCTCTGGCCACGTCCTCAGCCTCTTTTTGCTTTGGTTATTTTTCCACTGTAGCTGGGATGATGGGCACATATCACCATATTCAGCTTTTATCTGCTGAGATGAAGTCTATCACTTTTTTTTTGCCCAGTCTGGCCTTGAACTACAATCCTCTCAAACGCTGCCTCCTGAGTAGCTAGAATTATAGGCCACTGGTTCATGGCCAAGATCTTTTCTTTTTGTCAGCTGTGGGGCTTGAACTCAGGGTCCAGACACTGTCCTTGAGATCTTTTGCTCAAGGCTAGTCCTCTACCACTAGAGCCACAGCACCACTTCTGGTTTTTGAGTTAATTGGAGATAAGAGTCTCCTGGGCACTTTTCAGCCCAGGCTGGCTTTGAGCCAGATCTTAGCCTCCTGAGTCGCCAGGATTATAGATGTGAGCCACTGGCACCCAGCTCTTGCTCTTTTGTGCTACCTTCTATTGCATAGTATTATAAGTACTTGTGAGATTTCACCAGACTTGTAAGCCCCATAAGGGCAAGAACTATGTTTAATCCATTTCTGTACATTAAGGCCTACACTGGTCCTTGTGTGTCGTTAAATACTCAATAAATACTAGTTGAGCTAAGCAAATCCAGCCTAAAAGGGTCCTTGAGGAGGAAAGATAAAAACTCAGTTTTGGAAGGCAGCCTGCTTAAAAAAGATCATATCTAAAACATTAAAAGATGAACATAAAACTTTTGCAGGAAAGAGATAAAATGTTCCACAATCTATAATGGAGGATGAAAAGCACTAGAGTGCAGTGTGTTTCACAAGCGTCTAAGAAGATAAAGCATGTCTGGTTTGAGTGATAATGTGTTATGGTCTTAGACAAGAACAGGTGAGAAAAATCTGACAAATGCAATCAACCTCATAGCTTTCCATTGCTCATAGAACAGGGAACCAGGAGTGGCCAGATGGCTCAGAAACTCGGGCATAAAGATGGCTTTAAAATACAGGAAGAAAAAAAATGAATGAAGAGAATGGAAAATAGGTTCTGCTTCAGGATGAGCACTAGTGAAGGCTGTGTGAAAATGACTGAAGCACTCTATACACAGGTATGAGTATAGAACAAGGAAACCCGTTTTAAGAAGAAGGGAGCACTCAAGTGGTAGAGTGCTAGCCTTGAGCAAAAAAAGCAGCCAGGGACAGTTCTCAGGCCCTGAGTCCATGCCCCAGGACTGGCAATAAAAACAAAACAAATAAAGAAGAAGGGAGCAGGTTGGGAATCTGGCTTAGGGGTAGAGTGCTTGCCCAGCATGCGTGAAGCCCTGGGTTTGATTCCTCAGTATCACATAAACAGTAAAAGCCAGAAGTGGCACTGTGGCTCAAGTGGTAGAGTGATGGCCTTGAGCCAAAAAAGCTCAGGAACAGTGCCCAGGCCCTGAGTTCAAGCCCCAGGGCTGGAAGAAGAAGAAGAAGGAGAAGGAGAAGGAGAAGGAGGAAAAGGAGGAGAAGGAGAAGAAGGAGGAGAAGGAGGAGAAGGAGGAGAAGGAGAAGAAGAAGAAGAAGAAGAAGAAGAAGAAGAAGAAGAAGAAGAAGAAGAAGAAGAAGAAGAAGAAGGGATGAGATATAGTTATAGAGGAATGAGTTTGACTGTGGACTGTTGTATGCATAGTTGGGAATATCACAATGAAACCCCTTTACACAAGTAACAGAAGCTAACACTGATGTGCATCACATATTAGCAATTCCATACTTGGGAGGTGAAAGTAGGAAAGCAGTGAGTTTAAGGACAACTTAAGCTACATAGTATGAGACCTTATCTAAAAAACTTTAAAAAAAAAAGTAAACAATATAAGAGGAGTCCCAATAATGCACCAGCCTCCACTTGTTTTCTCCTCGTAGATGCTCTTCCACTCTACCCAAGTACACAAAGTGCCAACTTACCAGGGAGGCAATGAGGCCGAGGGCTGGGAGTGTAACTGGGAGGACTGGAGTAGGCCAAGACATCCAGTGTACGTGGACATCAAGTCCCTGTGATAACCCTTCAAAGAGCTGTTGGCTGGTTTCAGCCTCTGTGAGAAGGCACCAAGATCAATGACTGGAAAGCACCAGGATTCAAAAGCAGATCATCGGGGCTGGGAATATGGCCTAGTAGCAAGAGTGCTTGCCTCGCATACATGAAGCCCTGGGTTCGATTCCCCAGCACCATATATACAGAAAATGGCCAGAAGTGGTGCTGTGGCTCAAGTGGCAGAGTGCTAGCCTTGAGCAAAACGAAGCCAGGGACAGTGCTCAGGCCCTGAGTTCAAGGCCCAGGACTGGCAAAAAAAAAAAAAAAAAAGATCATCATTCTGTACAGAGGGCTTCAGCATGGAACTTCTGAGGACAGG
Organism: Perognathus longimembris pacificus; assembly: GCF_023159225.1. Classification (NCBI taxonomy): domain Eukaryota; kingdom Metazoa; phylum Chordata; class Mammalia; order Rodentia; family Heteromyidae; genus Perognathus; species Perognathus longimembris. The sequence goes on from NC_063170.1 coordinate 8,066,086, forward strand.
TCCTGAGAGGACCACAGTTTTTGCTTTGGCCATTTAGAATACTCACTCTTGGAACCGTTCCAGCTGCCATATAAACCCAACTCAGACAAGTGGAGGCAGAGCCACATGGAGAGGGAGGTCCCAGTCATCCAGCTGAGATGGCAGACATATGATTGAAGCCATTCCAGGTATTCCAGCTCCACAACCTCAGGAGACACCCCAGCTGTTGCCACAAAGGGAACAACCACCCAGCTAAGCCCTGTCTGAATTCCTGAGTCACAGACTGTGATCAAATATAGAATGTCTATGGTTCTAAGTCATTATTTTTGTTATATCTTATTAGCATATTAGGGGTTTCACTGTGATATTTCCATGCATGCATTATACCCCAATCAATTTTACCCCCTCTATCAACCTCCTTCATCCTCCCTTACCTCCCTTATCTACCCTTACCCTTCATTTTCTCCGTTCACCCTCCCACTCCTGCAGGTACCTGCCCTCAAACAGAACTTGTTTTATATTCCACCATTCATTTTTAAGGTTGTCATTAACTTTTGCAGGAGATTTTCATTTTTGTAACAGAAGACAACAAAAACAGGTTTGGAGGTTTTTGTTTGTTTTTGTCAGTCATGGGGCTTGAACTCTGGGCTTGGGCACTGTCCCTGAGCTCTTCAGCTCAAGACTAGCACTCTACCACTTGAGCCACAGTGCCACTTCCAGTTTTTTGGTGGTTAATTGGAGCTAAAAGTCTCATGGCCTTTCCTGCCTGGGCTGGCTTTGAACAGCAATCCTCAGATCTCAGCCTCCTGAGCAGCTAGGATTATAGGCATGAGCCATGGTGCCCAGTGGATTTTGAGTTTGCTGTCATTCTTCTAGGTAAGTCATATGGGCTTGATCTCCACACCTTAGAGATAAGGAAATTAAAATGTAACTACCAGGTAGAAGAAAAAAAAATTCACTAGTCAGAAACAATTCACTTCTCTATCATGGGCTTTTGCATATCCATCAGCAAAATGTTTTGTTGCTTCTCAAATTTATATTGAAGGTGGGTGCCAGTGGTTTACAGCTGTAACTCTAGCTATTCGAGAGGCTGAGATTTGAGGATTGTGGTTTGAAGCCCAGCACAGGCAGGAAAGTCCCTGAGATACTTAATTCCAATTAACCAAAAAAGCCAGAAATGGAGCTGTGGCTCAAGTGGCAGAGTGTCATCCTTAGCAAAGAAACTAAGGAACAGCACTCAGGCTCTGAGTCCAAGCCGCAACACACACACACACACACACACACACACACACACACACACACACACACACACACATATTTAGAAGCAAGTTACATTAGTATTTTATGTGCTTTCCAAAGACTATGCTTAATAAAAATCAGTCGCTGATGCCAGGCACAGATTGACCCATACCTCTAGTCCTAGCTATTCAGAAGGCTGAGATGTGAGGATCGAGGTTTGAAGCCAGCATGAGCAGGAAAGCTGGTAAGACTCTGATCTCCAATTAACCACCCAAAAGCCAGAAGTGGCTCAAATAGTAGAGTGCCAGCCTTGAGCAAAGAGGCTCAGGGACAGCACTTAGGCCCTGAGCTCAAGCTCCAAGATTGGTTCCAAAACAAAAAAAATTTAGTGGCTGAGAGAGATTTCTTGGCTCACTACTTTTTTTCTCTCTAAGCACCGTCTACTGATAGATTTGGTATCCAGAAGACATATTTTTTGAGAAAATATGAAAAAGATTAAAGACTAAATGATGTCAAAACTGACTCTCTTCAAATTCTCTTATTTAACAAAGAAAATGTGCAAGTAAACTGCCATTACACACAGCAATCTATCAATGTGCTCCCACTCTTAAGTTTGCTGAAACAGAATGAACAAAAGGTCTGGAATCTGTAGATCTCAACAGTATCATCCACTTTGTACTTTCCTCTCCATACCAACACTTCCTGTAAACTGTGTAACTGTTTAACAGGAACAAGTGTACACACAACCATGTCTAAAATGAGACTCATCATGAAGACTGCAAAAGATACTGCTGGAGTCAGATTCAAATTTTGGCCCTAGACATCAGTGTTGGTGCAGTCTTAGGATTCTAATACTCAGGAGGCTAAGAAGAATCCAGAGCTCAAGTCCAGCCTGGGCTACATAGTACGTTTTGTCTCAACAAAACAAATTCTGGTTCTGTTATTCCCCATCTGTACATGAGAATAATTTCCTTCTATTGCTTAGAAATGTTATAAGGCAAAAGCAATTCTGTATTAGGTGCTATCCCAGTGCCCAGTACAGAACAGGTACTCAAAATGTCAAGCTCATGATTCCTTTTTTTACCAGCCCAAATCAATGGAACTGGACCTATACAGGTATTACATTGTCTCAGGATTATCTTAAGCAAATATATTAAAGAGAATGAATCACATATGACACAATTCAAGGTAGAGGGTCTGGGAGTATGGCTTAGTGGCAAGAGTGCTTGCCTCATATACATGAAGCCCTGGGTTCGATTCCTCAGCACCACATATATACAAAAAAGGCCAGAGGTGGCGCTGTGGCTCAGGTGGTAGAATGCTAGCCTTGAGCAAAAAGAAGCCAGGGACAGTGCTTAGGCCCTGCGTTCAAGTACCAGGACTGGCAAAAAAAAAAAAAAAAAAAAGAAAAGAAAAGAAAAGAAAACAATTCAAGGTAGACAAATGTAGGTACACACAAACATATACCATCCAGGTGTCCACTGGACAAACAAATCCTACTCCTTCAAGTACTAGTAGTCAAGGGATAGTATTAAGCTTAAAATTTCAGCAACTGCAAAAAATTGAATTTAGTTTCCTTTACAATTTTGGAGTACATGTTATCCAAAGCTCTCTGGATGAGCAGATAATATAGTTGCCAGGGAACAGGCAATGCTTATATAGAGACAGATTCTTAAAAAGAGTCTAAAGATGAGCCAGGAGCCAAGGAAGTTAAGTAAATCTTAATGATTCCTTCTCCTGACTGAGACCAAGCATCTCTAATATTGGGAAGCAACAGGTACATGAGTAGACCAAGTGCTTTCAAAAGAAAATGAAGGCCTAGGACAGATAGATGCTATTCAGAAGAATGCCAGCAGCTAGAAGAGTTTAGTTCCACTGGGGTATAGGAGGAAGCTGAGTATGTAAGTATCAGTAAGATCCTTTCGATTGTTATATAAGTGGAACCTGCTATGCTAACTGGCATTAAATGATTATGGCAACCTTCTGCTAATTATAGCCTAACTTTTACCTGTCTGTTATGATAAAATTTCCCTCACTCTTCTAGCCACTTGAAGCACAGAACTAGAAAAATGAGAGTATGACTTTTTCAAGTGTCAATCTCATGTGACTCAAGTCCTAGTGTCTCCTTATTTCATTGCTATATGAACTGTGAACTCTGAGCTAGGGCCAACTCATTCACCTTTCTCCAGCAAATTTGAGGCTGGGGTATATGGTTAAGAGAGTTCCTGTGCTGAGGGTAAACACTGTATTTCTTAACCCATGTAGAATAAAACATTCTTCAAAAGAGCCAGGTGCAGGTGGCTCATGCCTGTAATCCTAGCTACTCAGGAGGCTGAGATCTGAGGATCATGGTTCAAAGCCAGTCCAGGCAGGAAAGTCCCCAAGAGTCTTGTATCCAATTAACCATCAGAAAACCATTGTGGCTCATGTGGTAGAGCACTAGGCTTGAGCTGAAGAGTTTGGGGACAGTGACCAGGTCCAGAGTTCAATCCCTGTGACTGACCAAAAAAAAAGGAGGAGGAGGAGGAGGAGGAGGAGGAGGAGGAGGAGGAGGAGGAGGAGGAGGAGGAGGAGGAGGAGGAGGAGGAGGTAGTGGTAGAGGAAAGGAGAGAAGAAGGAAGAGAGGAGACGGTTCCTGTGATTCCTAGGGCCTGTGTTTTTTTATTGAGCACATGTTCCCTTGCAGTTGGAGGAAAGCTCTTAGCTCTTTCTATTAAATCGCAAGGTTTAATTGTTCCCTAAGATCAAACTAAGCTTATAGGAGGCGCTATGTGATCTTTCCCTGTGGTGTTCTTACGACAACTTATGGAGATGGCAGAGACAATCCCCTTAGCAAAGAAAAAGGATTTTACCATGACTTCACCCAAGCAGGCACGTGGCTGGGGGTGGCAGGACAGAGAGTTGCTGTAAATAGGTACAATTTCCAGGTAGGACAAGTTTCCGGAAATTATAGCAGAGGCAAGAACAAAACGAAATACAATCCACAGACGCATAGAACATGGAACAATAAAGAGGGCATTTAAAAATAAAGACAAACAACTAGCATAAGGTCATAACATGTTCCCTACTGTTTTACACACAGGTATACATCCACAGGGGCAAGCATCTGGAGAAATATATACTGAAAGGGTCTCATTGAGAGGTGCTGGGGAGGGAAGCTTTTGCTTCTAACACAGATTTTTTAAAAATTTTACAGTGCATATTGATTATTTTGTGGTCAGGAAAAGATTACAAAGAACTCATGCTTCCAGATTTGCTTAAGAACCAAAATCAGACAACAGAGCACCTATTAGCTCATCCTCTCAAGGGCACTTTTTTCTTCAGGACTTCTTCCTTCCACAAATGCTATCTCTGAATTCTTTCTAAATGCTCCTTGTCAGCTTGCAAACCATCTTCTTTCCTTCTAGTTAACTCCTGCTAGAACTCAAAGCTAGTTTGCTAACCCCACAAACATCACCAGAATGAACTGAGTACCAAATTCTTCCAATACCAATTACCATTTTTGGGCTGGGAAGGTGGCTTAGTGGTAGTGTGCTTGCCTAGCATGCATGAAACCCTGGGTTCAATTCCTCAGCACCACATAAACAGAAAAAGACAGAAGTGGGGCTGTGGTTCAAGTGGCAGAGTGCTAGCCTTGAGCAAAAAGAAGCCAGGGACAGTGCTCAGGCCCCAAGTTCAAGCTCCAGGACTGGCAAACAAAAACAGATTACCTTTCTTCACTAAACTTTTACCTAGATATCTATTTTGTACCATGGACCAGAAATGCTGCCAGTCTAAAAACAACAACAAACTTTCTCATCTAGCATAACTGCCTCATAATAGGAATTCTGCAAGCAACATCATTTTTCTGAATAGCAAAGCCCATGCCCCAAATCCCTAGCAAAGGAAGGTGGGTTCAGTCTCACATGCCAGTTCCAGCAGTTAGTATAAACTATGGGCACCTGGAGTACAGGATTCTGAGTCTTCCTGGAGCTCCAGGGAGGTGGGAAAAGAGTTAAGTAAATATTAGCAGTATCTGCCTATGCAAAAAAACAAGGTTGAAATCAGTGACCATTCATTCCTTTTTTGCACTGCCTATTGGCACCAAGGCTGATATGACCCATATTGTTCTTCAATTTGTTCTATCCAGGCCTACTCACTGAAATACTGCTGCTAAAAGCTGGGGGGAGGGGGGAGGAAGAGAAGATTAAGCTTCTTTTCTTTAACCTTTTTTTTTGGCCAGTCCTGGGCCTTGGACTCAGGGCCTGAGCACCATCCCTGGCTTCTTCCCGCTCAAGGCTAACACTCTGCCACCTGAGCCACAGCGCCCCTTCTGGCCATTTTCCATATATGTGGTGCTGGGGAATCGAACCGAGAGTTTCATGAGTAGGAGGCAAGCACTCTTGCCACTAGGCCATATTCCCAGCCCAAAAATCATGATTTTTTTTGGCCAGTCCTGGGGTTTGGACTCTGGGCCTGAGCACTGTCCCTGGCTTCTTTTTGCTCAAGGCTAGCACTCTGCCACTTGAGCCACAGCGCCCCTTCTGGCCATTTTCTGTATATGTGGTGCTGGGGAATCGAACCCAGGGCCTCATGTATATGAGGCAGGCACTCTTGCCACTAGGCCATATCCCCAGCCTTCTTTAACCTTTAAATATTCTTTTTTTTTTTTTTTGCCAGTCCTCGGGCTTGGACTCAGGGCCTGAGCACTGTCCCTGGCTACCACTCTACCTCTTGAGCCACAGTGCCACTTCCAGCTTTTTCTGTTTATGTGGTGCTGAGGAACCAAACCCAGGGCTTTGTGCATGCCAGGCAAGCACTCTACCACTAAGCCACATTCCCAGCCCCAACCTTTAGATATTGTATAGCAACTTAAAAAGGTGGAAAGAAAAGATGATTTCATCCCAAAGAATTTCCGACCCAAGTGAACTTTTCCCTAGTCACTTCACAAACTTGTCTTTCCCCTGTCTTGGCTTAATCACAGTTGCATAAAATTGCATAGATTCAAGCAGAAACTTTCCTCCATTTTCCCCAAAGCATATTTAACATCAGTTCATTTACCTTTCTACTGGTCTGTTTTCCTCCTTCCCACGGTACCAAATTATGGCTAAGATAAGTAGGCTTGGAATCACTGAGGACCCACAAATAATTCTCAGAACACAACTCAACTCCCTCTCTGCATTCTTCCTGTACACAAATAGAACAAAATGGCAGAAATTCTAAAGAGAACCTTCTAGACTCTGGGCACCAAGAGGTTCACTTGGTTCCATCTCCTGAAATTACCCATTTACCAATTCTGTCTCCTCAGAACGAAACGTGCAACAGAACTTTCCACAATAACCAGAGTACTCCTTACAGAGTGCTGTCCAATTGAGTACTTAACTCTCTGGCTATCTGTGGGTATTGAGCACTGGAAATGCAACTAGTGTAACACAGAAATGGAATTTTTCATCTGCATCAATTTTAAATAACCACTGTGGCTAGTAGCTACAGGGCTTGACAGTATGGAGTGGAAGAGAATGAACCCAGACTGACTAGAATACTCTAGAACCACTCAACAAGTTTATCGTGTCACTTTTCTCTGCATATTATGAGTACAGAGGGAGAGTTAAGCCTTCTGTTGCCATAGAAACAGATCCCTGTAGCTGCTGTGAGCCCCCAGAGGTGCAATGCTGAAAGGTTTCCCCACATGACTCAGGAGCTACTCTTCCTCTGGGAGAGGAACACAAAACTCTGCTGGCCTCTGGTTTCCTGTCCCCTGTTCATAGTGCTGGTTTGCTCCACAGTGATGGCAGGGTGATAAGACTTCATGGAATTTTTGGACAGGAAGCGAATGTAACAGAAAGTAGCTAGCCAAGCCCACTTACTTTCCCAAAGAGGAAAACAGGAAAAACATAAGCAGAGTGATATTTGCTCATTTTTGTTCTTTATTCAATAACCAAATAATACAGTAAGTTGTTCCAAGGAAGTTAAAATGTAGTGCAACGTATTATGAAACTCAGTGCAGGCTGAGAATGTGGCTTAGTGGTAGAGTCCTTGGCTAGCAAGCATAAAGCCCTGGGTTCGATTCCTCAGTACCACATAAACAGAAAAAGCAAGAAGTAGTGCTGTGGCTCAAGTGGTAGAACACTAGCAAAAAGCTCAAGGAATAGTGCCCAGGCCATGAGTTCAAGCCACAGGATTGGCAAAACAACAACAACAAAAAAAAAACAAGACACCTCAGTGCAGAGATTAAAAATAGGAGAAGAGGGCTGGGGATATAGCCTAGTGGCAAGAGTGCCTGCCTTGAATACACGAGGCCCTAGGTTCGATTCCCCAGCACCGCATATACAGAAAACGGCCAGAAGCGGCGCTGTGGCTCAAGTGGCAGAGTGCTAGCCTTGAGCAGGAAGAAGCCATGGACAGTGCTCAGGAGGCCCTGAGTCCAAGGCCCAGGACTGGCCAAAAAAAAAAAAAAAAAAAAATAGAAGAAACAGTGTTTTGAAAGACAGAGGTAAGAGCATAAATGAAAGATAAGAAGGATGGATGTCGGGCATCCCACCCAATACTGAGGGGAGGGTAAAATTAGTTCTAAGAGCTAAGAAGAACTCTAAAGCTGCAGGCTTTTCAACTACACCACTAGATGCTATAAGATAAACATCTTATGTACTTGATAAGAAAAATAATTGCAAACCCAGAGTCTCATATCCAGTTAAGTTATCCAACAGTCATGGGGGAGCGGGGGAAGAAAAGAAAAGAGAAAAAAACCCCAAACAAACCTTTAGTCTCAATTGACTGAAACCAACAAAACCAGAGCTACCTCTGACAGGAGGAAATATAGCTGATAGAGAAGATGGATTAGATGACAGGAGTAGCAGACAGAGGAAAAGGTAAGTAGACAGGAGAATCCAAACAAGAAGAATGTCAGGAGCTGGGAATGTGGCTTCGTGGTAAAGTGCTTGCCTAGCATGCATGAAACCCTGGGTTCAATTCCTCAGTACCACAAAAACAGAAAAAGCAAGAAATGGCGCTGTGGCTCAAGTGGTTGAGTGCTAATCTTGAGCAAAAGAAGCTCAAGGACAGTGCCCAGGCCCTGAGTTCAATCCCCAGGACTTGGGGGTAGAGGGCGGGGGAGAGAATGATGTCAAGTACTGGTGGCTCACGCCCCTAAACCTAGCCCCTCCTCAGGAGAGAGATGGATCTGAGATCTGAGGATGGCAGTTGGAAGCCAGCTGGGGCAGAAAAGTCCCCATGAGACTCTTATCTCCAATTAACCACTCAAAAAACCGGAAGTAGAGCTATGGCTCAAAGAGCTTAGGGACAGTACCCAGGCCCTGAGTTCAAGCCCCACACCAACAAAAAAAAAAAAAAATAACAAGAAAAAAGTTGGGTACTAGTGGTTCATGCCTACAATCCTAGCTACTCAGGAGGCTAAGATTTGAGGGCCAAGGTTCAAAGACAGCACAGTAAGGAAAGACCATTAAGACTCTTATCTCCAAAAAGCCAACAAAAAGCCAGCAAAGCTTTAAGCAAAAAGCAGCTCAGGAACAATACTCAGGCCCTGAGTTCAAGCCCCAGGACTTACATAAAATAAAACTAAATAAATAAGTCGCTGGGGAATATGGCCTAGTGGCAACAGTGCTTGCCTCATATACATGAAGCCCTGGGTTCAATTCCCCAGCACCACATATATAGAAAATGGCTAGAAGTGGCGCTGTGGTTCAAGTGGCAGAGGGCTAGCCTTGAGCAAAAAGAAGCCAGGGACAGTGCTCAGGCCCTGAGTCCAAGGCCCAGGACTGGCATAAATAAATAAATAGCAATAACAAATTCTAGAGTATGAAAACAGCAGAATTATAACACCAAAGCACAGTAATGTGTGAGACAAACTGTGGCTCCTATTTGGGAACAGGGTAGAGATAATGATTTAACTTTAGACTTCAATTAAACATACAGGCCAAAATTTAAGAAGAGCTTTTAAAAGAACAAAAGCTCCCAGATGGTAGAGTGGAGTGTATGGATGTGAGTGTGGATAAGAAAACACAAGGCATGTAACAGAAGACAGGAAAGGAAGCCAGGCACAAAGAAGACACATAGCAAAGACACTAAATAATAGTATACTTAATCTGATAGCAAATAAGCTACATCATAAAATATTAACATTATGTGTGCATAATATTTTTTTGCCAACCAGTGAGTGAAGGCAAGCATCAGATACAGATTTCAAGTCCCAGTCTCAAAAAAAACACCAAAACTTAGGAAGATATTCAAGTTTGAAAAACAGGATAAATTTTATAAAAGGATATATAGAATGCAATTTCATTCAGCATTTAAAATACAACATTCTCAAGCACAAATGAAATATTACTAATGAAAACTAGCTATGTTACATGCCACTAATCATATATCTGTAAAAATAAACTGTGGCTCAAGTGGCAGAGAGCTAGTCTCGAGCTGAAGAGCTCAGGGACAGTGCCCAGGCTTCAAGCCCCATGACCGACAAAAATAAATAGGGGCGGGGAATATGGCCTAGTGGCAAGAATGCTTGCCTCCTATACATGAAACCCTGGGTTCGAATCCCAAGCACCACATATATAGAAAACGGCCAGAAGTGGCGCTGTGGCTCAAGTGTCAGAGTGCTAGCCTTGAGCAAAAAGAAGCCAGGGACAGTGTTCAGGCCCTGAGCCCAAGGCCCAGGACTGGCAAATAAATAAATAAATAAATAAACCATCAGTATCAACAATTAAGCTAGAGGCCAATTTCATAGTCTTAAAATGTTTAAATACTCATAAATAACTCATATCTCACAAATTAAAAAAAAAATCATATCCCACCCAGTCCATGAGTTCGAGCCTAAGTAGCAGCAAAAAAAAAAAAAAAAAAAATAGCAGAAGCTGGAACATACCTAAACAATAAGAAATAGTATATATCACAAATTATAGGATCTGGACCAAGAAGTAGTCAAAGGAAATTCTAGAGCTCTAAATGCCTATCTTAGAAAAGATAATTCAGTGCTGGGGATATGGCCTAGTGGCAAGAGTGCTTGCCTCGTATACATGAGGCCCTGGGTTCAATTCCCCAGCACCACATATATAGAAAATGGCCAGAAGGGGCGCTGTGGCTCAAGTGGCAGAGTGCTAGCCTTGAGCAAAAAGAAGCCATGGACAGTGCTCAGGCCCTGAGTCCAAGCCCAGCACTGGCCAAAAAAAAAAAAAAAAAAGGGGTGGGGGAAAGGGAGAATGAGGGAGGAGGTAACAAACAGTACAAGAAATGTATCCAATGCCTAAAGTATGAAACTGTAACCGCTCTGCATATCAGTTTGACAATAAAAAAAATAGTTTCCAAAAAATATAAATCAATAACAACAAAAAATATGACAATAAAAAATCACCTATAGGATAAAAAAAAAAGATAATTCAAAATCAATAAGACAACAGAAAAACAACTGAGTTAGCCAAGGAAAGTAGAAGGACAGCTAAGATAGAATGTGGAGCAGAAAGCAATAAATAAAAGATAATACACAGAATAAAAGACCAGCCCTCTGAAAGCAAACTAAAATAGATTTCTGGCAAGCCTAATGAAGAACAAAAAGAAAATATGAAAGTAACATTAGGAATGAAAAATGAAACAGTGTAAAAATAGAGATTTAGCCTTGAAATATATGCCTTTTCAATGGGCTGGAGATATGACTCAGTGACAGTGGTCAGAGAGCCCAAGGTTTAATCTTCAGTACTGGGAAAACAAACAACATTAACATTAACATTAAAAAACAAATCATCTGGGGCTGGGGATATGGCCTAGTGGCAAGAGTGCTTGCCTCGTATACATGATGCCCTGGGTTCAATTCCCCAGCACCACATACACAGAAAATGGCCAGAAGTGGCGCTGTGACTCAAATGGCAGAGTGCTAGCCTTGAGCAAAAAGAAGCCAGGGACAGTGCTCAGGCCCTGAGTCCAAGCCCAGGACTGGCCAAAACAAAACAAAAAACCCCAAATCATCTAATTAAAAAAAACAAAACACCAAAGTACTAAGTAAAAAGGTCCTAGGCACAGATGGTATTCTAGGAAAATTCATGTGCATTCTCTCAGGCCTTCAAAGTACTGTTTTGTTTTGTTTTTTCTCAATTTCTCTCTTCCACGTCCATTTCCTACCCTGTTCTGTCACCAGGACACTTCTGGACAAGGTTACTATACCTCCCAAACTTTGGTTGAGTTTAGCCAATGGGAAGCACCCAGGAGGAGGCTAGAGGATAAGATGAAGAAAAACTGGGAGTTTTATTACCTGGCTCCCTCTGTGCCTGGCCAGGGTTCTATAGTAATTTCATCCTTCTCAGTAAATTCACAGTCCTGTGGGACTCCCCTAGGGCTATGCTTTTCAGTTCTCACCAAGTGGGAGAACAGCTCCCACCCACTGCCCTTCAGATCTAGGGCTGGTAACAGCTTCCCACTGGGCACAGCGGGAAGCCCCTCTAGTGCTTATTATCGACAGGGGAGCTCCTTTCATCCTGTCCACACCTTTGTAAATTGTCTCTTTATCAAATTAAATTTAATTTAATTACCTCTCTGAGCATACCATCTGTTTGGATTCAAAATTTTAATATATGTGCTTTTATACAAACTCTTCTAGAAAAGAACTAACACATTTCTCAACCTCTTTCGAAAGGTCACATTAATTTTAGAGAGGAAAAAAGTATACAAAACAAAACTATGAATGAAATTTCATAACATTTGTACAAAAACTCCAAAGGAACTGGGCACTTGTGGCTCACCCCTATAATTCTTGCTACTCAGGAAGCTGAGATATCAGAATCGAAGTTCAATGTCAGCCTGATCAGGAAAGTCCGAAAGGCTCTATCTACAATTAATCAGCAAAAAGTTGGACTAGAGTTGTTGCTCAAATGGTAGTCAGCCATGAGTGAAAAGGTCCTGATTTCAAGCCCCATACTAGCATTTCTCCCCCTCAAAAAAACATCAAATTTTTTTAAATTTCAAAGTCAATTTTTAAAATGCTCAATACTTGAAAAAAAGGAAAAATAAAAACAAGCAAGTTTACCTCAAGAAATAAGGATAGTTTAAGATTAGAAAACCTGGCTGGGGATATAGCCTAGTGGCAAGAGTGCCTGCCTCAGATACACGAGGCCCTAGGTTCGATTCCCCAGCACCACATATACAGAAAACGGCCAGAAGCGGCGCTGTGGCTCAAGTGGCAGAGTGCTAGCCTTGAGCGGGAAGAAGCCAGGGACAGTGCTCAGGCCCTGAGTCCAAGGCCCACGACTGGCCAAAAAAAAAAAAAGATTAGAAAACCTATTAATGGGGGCTGGGGATATGGCCTAGTGGCAAGAAAACCTGTTAATATAATTCAGTTCATTTACAAATTTAAAAAAAGACCAGATGAGTGCCTGAATAAATGAGAAAATTTTGCTAAATTTTGGCCATTTGTGATAGTTAATTTGGGAATAAGGAATAGAAGGGAATAAAGGCTATCTAGCAAAGCACATATAATGCTTCCTATACAGGAAACATTTAAGAATATGAAGAAAACAGGAGACTACTGTGATTATAGATTCTAATAAATGTTTTTCCCCCTTTTTTGTTGGTATTGGGCTTGAACTCAGGGCCTCAGTGAACTCTTGTTTAGCTTTTTCTGCTCAACTGGCACTCTACCGCTTGAGTTATACCACTGCTTCCATAATAAAACATTTTTACTAAAGGAATTAGCCAGAAATCTTATAAGGAAGAGAAGTGATACATAAAAGTATTAGAAAAGCAGCAGCAAAATATCTTCTCCATGAAGATCTGATTCTCTTTATTTTCTGTGTGTGTGTGTGTGTGTGTGTGTGTGTGTGTGTGTGTTGGGAATGAAACATAGGGCCAAGTGTGTATGTGTGCTAGACAAACATTCTACCACTGAGCTACATTTCCAACCGTCTCCTGGATATTTACATTGATGTTTCTCATGAAAACCATTAAACTGGAGCTGGGAATGTGGCTTAGTGGTAGAGGGCTTGCTTAGCATGCATGAAGCCCTGGGTTCGATTCCTCAGTACCACATAACCAGAAAAAGTCAGAAGTGGCGCTGTGGCTCAAGTAGTAGAGTGCTAGCCTTGAGCAACAGAAGCTCAGGGACAGTGTCCAGGCCCTGAGCTCAAGCCCCAGGACTGGCAAAATAAAAAAGAAGAAAAGAAAACGATTAAACCTACAGGCTGGGAACAGTTATATATGCTTGTAATCTCAGCTACTCATGTGGAGGAGGATGGGAGGATCACTATTCAATGCTCATCTGTTTAAAAGTTTGGGGCTCTATCTGAAAAACTAAAAACAAATAGACTGAAGCAAGACTCAAGTGGTAGAGCACTTGCTTATAGCAAACAAAAGTCACTGTAAGTTCAACTCTCAGTAAACTGAAAAAAAAATGCTTTTTGTTTTTTAGGTCAGTCTGGGACTCAAACTTGGTACCTGGTTTGCTCATTGGTTGGTGCTCTACCAACTGAGCCATGCCTCCAGCCCCCAAAAGTCTATTCTTATATCTATAAATTCATTCCCATCAGGTTCATGGATAGACCCAATTTTATAAAGAAAATAATTGATAAATTCAAGGTAATGCCAATAAATAACCAAACAGCATTTTCTCCTCCCAAAAGTTAACAAAGCTGATTCTAAAATCCCTCTGGAAGCATAAAGTACCAAAAATAGCTAAGCAGTTTTTGTTGTTTTTATTGTTGTCTGTTACATGCAGAACTGTTTATGCTGCTGTTTGCAATACAAAGACACAGGGAAATGTTATTGTTTGTGCAATATAGTAGGGGGAAAATGTGTAACTGCCCATTAGGGTGAGTTGGCCAGATGTCCTATCATTAAGGAAGAATACCAGCTATAAACAGAACAGTTCCTGGTACTTTGTATTTCATTTTGTTGATCCTATCTGGATTTCCTCATTTGTCCTTTAGAAAGTTTCATTTAGCCAATACGGTTCTAAGATGGAATCAAAGTGAAAAGATTTGCCCTTCCAGCAAGACCAACCATAGAATACAGAAATTGAGTATTATAGCACAATGTGATATAAATGGAATAGAAACCAATGGAATAGAACAAACAGCCCAGGAACAAACATCTGGAAAGAAACGACACAGGATAGAGGTGGCTCTGCAAATTAGATTAAAGAAGGACTTGTCATCCCTCCAAGGATGCTGGAAAGCTGGTTAGTCACAGGGGAAAAGAAAAAGCTATCCTTATTGCTCTCCATTCATAATTTTTAATTCTCTATAAAGGATGCAAATCTGAAAGGCAAAAAGTTGAAAATTTCTAGACGTATAAATAATATCTTTATGATCTTAAAGAAAGAAGCTATTTGGCACACACAATGCAGACACCATTAAGAGAAAAAACATTGCCTGGTCAATCATATTAAAATCAACTGTACAAGCTGAGTGCTGTTGGCTTACACCTGTACTCCTAGCTATTCAGGAGGCTCAGATATGATGATCTACTCAGTTCAAACCCAGCTGGAAAGTCAATGAAACACTCATCAACAATTAACCACCATAAAACCAGAAGTGGCGCTGTGGCTCAAAGTGTTCATTAGACTTGAACAAAAGAGCTCAAGGACAGTGTGCCTAAGCCTCAAGTTCAAGCCCAATGACGGACCAAAAAGAAGAATATTTTTTAACCATCAAAAGCAGAGTGCTGGTGGCTCATGCCAGTAATCTAACTGATACTCAGGAATCTGAGATCTGAGGATCATGGTTCAAAGCCAGCCCAAGCAGAAAGTTAGTGAGACTTTTATCTCCAATTAACCACCAAAAAGCTGGAAGTGGTGGAAATGTGGCTCAAGTAGTATAGCCCTAGCCTTGAGCAAAAGAACTTGGACAGAACCTAAACGCTAAGTTCAAGCCCCAGGACAGCAAATAAATAAATAAATCACATAAAATCACAAAAGAATAAACAGATAAGCCAGCTCTGCATTTCCTATGACAATAAAGGAAACAAAAGCATGAATTCATACAGGTTAGTAAAAGAGGAAGAACCACTCAATAAAAACATGGATAAGAGGGCTGGGGATATGGCCTAGTGGCAAGAGTGCTTGCCTCGTATACATGAGGCCCTGGGTTCGATTCCCCAGCACCACATATACAAAAAACAGCCAGAGGGGCTGGGAATGTGGCCTAGTGGTAAAGTGCTCACCTCGTATATATGAAGCCCTGGGTTCGATTCCTCAGCACCACATATATAGAAAAAAGCCGGAAGTGGCGCTGTGGCTCAAGAGGTAGAGTACTAGCCTTGAGCAAAAAGAAGCCAGGGACAGTGCTCAGGCCCTGAGTCCATGCTCCAGGACTGGCAACAAAAACAAAACAAATAAACAAAAAACAGCCAGAAGTGGCGCTGTGGCTCAAGTGGCAGAGTGCTAGCCTTGAACAAAAGGAAGCCAGGGACAGTGCTCAGGCCCTGAGTCCAAGGCCCAGGACTGGCAAAAAAAAACCCAAAAAAAAACATGGATAAGAGACATAACAGCATTTAACTGCAGATGAAACATGATTATTAAACATGCAATATAATATGGCACATGCAAATACATTTTATCAACCATATAAATAAATCACAATAAGATACAATTTGTCCATCAGAGCTTCCCAAAAGTCAAGAAACAACAATAACAAATTTTGATAAAGGCATGCAGTTAGAAAAAATGCTATTTGGTATTTGGGTAGTGTAAATTGGTAACAACACATTGGACACTTGCTGAACAAATATATTTTTTGCTGGCCCAAGGGCTTGAATTCAGGGCCGAGGTGCTGACCCTGATTTCTTCTTCTCAAGGCTAGCATTCTACCACTTGAACCAAGGCACCACTTCTGGCATTTTCTGAGTAGTTTATTGGAGATACAGTATCACAGGCCTGAGTAACTAGGATTACACATGTGAGCCACCTGCCCCTGGATTACTGAGCAATTTGTAATTAAAAGCTTAACACACACACACACACACACAAACATGCAAACTCTCATGCAAATATGTAATGAAACATTGAGAAAAAAATTCTCTAAGCAACTGGAAATAACTTTAAAGGCCACTGATAGGAGAGTATGTACCACTAATGGTAGAGTGCTTGCCCACAATGCATGAAGCCCTGGGTTCAATTCCTTACTACCTCATAAACAGAAAAAACTGGAAAGGCGCTGTGGCTCAAGTGGTAGAGTGCTAGTCTTGAGCATAAGAAGCTCAGGGACAGTGCTCAGGCCCTGAGTTGAAGCCCCAGGAAGAGATGAGAGAGAGAGAGAGAATGAGAGCACACAAGCATGCAAACCCAATAGATGGTAATATTTGTAAAGCAATTAAAATGAATGTGCTAGTGGAGTAAAATGAATGCAGTATGTAGTAAATGCACTTATACATCTCAACCCCATTTGGTGGTATATACATATATAGACAGTATGATACTTCATATAAAGTTGATATAAAATTAAACAAGTAAAATGAATACTGCTTTGGACAGATACAGCAGTAATAATGTAACTGTACATAGCAGAATTAACACCAGCATCAAGGCAATGTCTTCTTTTGAGGAGGAATGGAGAAAATAGAAATAAAACAGGGTATATACCATTATATCTATAATCTTATACTACAAATCTGCTTGGTAAGTAAGTATGTTATCTCTTTAAAATTCCTGAGAGTTCATTTTAAAAAGATTTCAAGACATCAATGAGTTCACATTCAGAATTACTTCACAGATTTTCTAAAATGTGCAACAGAAACCAAAAATGAAACAGCATGGGCCCCTGTGACTTTCTATTTAGCTATCACAGGACTAAAACTTCAGAGCTCATGAACAGATGGAAAAGGAAGGGTTGACTCTAGCCTGGATCCTGTGATAAAGATATACCCAGCACACCCCTTAAGGAAAAGAGAGACAGGAAAGTAATTTGTATTATTTGATAGAAGGGATCACCACTTTTTCCTTAAGTGTTTTGAAACTCTTGGGCAAAAGATACCATCATTTGAAAGTGCTGAGATTTTGTTTTACAACCTAAGAAAAAAATAGTCTTTTCTGAACAGTGGTTCCTATTACTTTTTCCTCATTGAAGGAACTGGTAAAAGTCACTGTGGAAAGATATTATCCATAATTCTACAGGCCTGGTAGCCATAGGGCCCACAATTCCCCCTCAGTGCCAGGCCTGTGCCCTTTCCTCTGTTAGCTGTTGCTGCCTCTTGGGCATCCAACACTGACTTCCTGTTTCCCTTTTATTGAGGGAGACTCAGAGCTGGTAAGAGGCTTTGAAGGAAAGTACAAAGCCAGGAAAATACAGAAGGGCAACAGCCATGACTTTCTTAATCTTAACAGAGTTGCAATAACCTTTCAGGCTCTCCCATATCTATCGCTTACATAAAACAGTGGTTCAGAAATGAGTCCCAAAGAAGAATCATAAACCAATGAAACTGAGTTTAGGAAAGGCAACTAGACACTGTTATCTTATTCCTGGCCAGTTCAAAGCTCTTAGTCTCTGCAGAACTGATTTCTTTCTCACCACCCTATAAGGAGGATGATTGGGTAATACATTTCCTTTGGGTGCCATTCTATGTGCTTTAGACCTAAAATATTAAAAGCAGAGAAGAGTCTATTTGAATCTGCTCTTTGTAAAGTGGTGTCATGGTCAATGTCAAAGTGTCATGCTGCCAATTCACAACACGGAAAAACAAGGCACAGACAGCAAAAGAAAGAAGCCACTCATGAACTTCAAATTGGCATGGTTTATACCCACAGCCATTCCATAACCCAGAAAGCTGATGTTCTGTCTATAGATGGCCTCTGGCTGTTGGACCCAAGGCTCCATTTTATGATCCTTTTACATGGCATTGGAGTTTTCGTGACCTGGTTTTCAATGTTGAAGCTCCAATGTCATTGTTCACACTACTAGGTCCATCCAATGGGCCACACTTCTCCATTCTGTTGTGCTGTCCTGCAGTTTGAATTCAGGGCATGGTGTCAGCATGGAAAGCACCAGAGTTCTGATGTGGCAGCCTCCAGTTATGTTCTACCTAGGCATGTATCATCACAACCTACTCAAGTCCCTCCCCCAACAGCTACCAAAAATTCCCCTGGTGAGAAATGCTATTATGAGAAGAGGTGGCTGCTTTGTGACTCACACTGTTTCATTAAAGAGATTTTTTTTTTTCAAACAAATTTCAGTAAAGGAATCCAAAGGTTTTCCAAAGCCACGGCAAAACAGAACAGCTCATAATAGTATTTTTTCAAAGGTCTGACACTTCCTAGGAGATTCCTATACCTCAAAACACAGACATTTATATTCACTTATTTTTTTGTGGGTGTTATATTTGGCATTTAGGTTGAGAAAGGAGGTAGGAAATGGATGGATTAAACACAGCTAACAAGGCTGTACTAACCAGATTTTAAGATGGAAGAGAGCTTGCTTGTATGCTAGCTCTCAGTGCAGGTCTTTTTTTTTTTTTTTCAAATAGGTACTGGAACTTGAACTCAGAGCCTTGCACTCTTGCTTAGTTTTTTGTTTGAGGCTGGCACTCCAACACTTGAGACTCAGCTCCACTTACAACTTTTGCTGGTTATTTGGAGATAAGAATCTTATGGACTTTTTCGTCTGGGCTGGCTTCAAAGATCAATCCTCAGATCTCAGCCTCTTAAGTAGCTAAGATTACAGGCATGAAACACCATTGCTTGCCCTGTATCAGAGGTCTTAAAACTCACCTACAGCTCTTAAGGGCATCTGACTGCAATGGTATAAATGTTTCAGCCATTGCTGACCATGGCTGGGAAATTTAATGATCTATGGTATACATATATTTGGGGATGCTTGTTATAGTAGCAATCAGCATTATTAGAAAGTTTGCTTAAGGGCTGGGAATGTGACTTAGTGGTATAGTGCTTGCCTAGCATGCATGAAGCCCTGGGTTCAATTCCTTAAGTACCATATAAACAGAAAAGGCTAGAAGTGGTAGTGTGGCTCAAGTGGTAGCATGCTAGCCTCTAGCAAAAGAATCTCAGGGACAGTTCCCAGGCCCTGAGTTCAAGCCCCAGAACTGGCAAACATAAATAAATAAGAAATTAAAAATAGTTTTCTTGAAAAGCTAACTTAAATGGTACATCTTTGAGAGTGAAACTGATCTAAGTGGAATAAAACAGTATTATAGAAAGCTAACTTATGAGTTTGGAATCCCAAAGGCTCCTTCAAATCCCTGTAGGATTCTGAGTTCTTAGCCAGGCATCAGAATAAAAGAATCCTAACAGCTCTAAGAAAAAAACCTTCTTGGCATGGATAAAGATTATTTCTGATGGAAACAAATGAAAAGATCTTCAAAGAGCTGAGAAATATGGTCAAAATGATCACAATGGCTAGGGCTAGAGTCTTGGGTTGTCTCTTTAGCTCTGTTCTGGACCATTTGGTTAGCTCCAAATTTCAATTTCTCCCACATGCCAACAAATCAACTTTGACTTTAAAAGACATATAGCATTTGGAACTGGCTGGTTTTAGAAATGTTATGTATGCATAAACATACTTTTAAGTAAGCTAAGGGTACTATCAACAAGAAGGGTGATGTCATGCTATGAAAATCTAATTCTCTAAGACCAAGATGATGAACGACATATACCTAAGATGTGAGGTAATATTTTTTCTAAAGTCATCACTTGATAGCTAGACTTATGTCTTTAAAATTTTTCATTTTGAGGAAAAAGTCCCCATATGTACACAAATAAATTGCTAGGGAATAACATTAGTTGCTAGTGTTGAGTATCATTAATAAGGCTGTGACAAATTAAAACAGTAAAAGACAAAAAGAAAAAAAAAAACCAAAATGGGCAAAGGACATGAACAAGAATTTCTATAGAGAAAGCATATGAGGGACTGGGAATGTGGCTTAGTGGTAGAGTGCTTGCCTAGCATTCATGAAGCCCTGGGTTCGATTTCTCAGTGCCACATAAACAGTAAAAGCCAGAAGTGGCGCTGTGGCTCAAGTGGTAGAGAGCTAGCCTTCAGCACTGAGAGGCTCAGGGACAGAGCCCAGGCCCTGAGTTCAAGCCCCAGGACTAGCTAAGAGAGAGAGAGAGAGACAGACAGACAGACAGACAGACAGAGCATACAATTAGCTAGGAAAGACAAAAGGATATTCATCAATAACCACTGGAGAAGTGTAAATCAAAGCCACAAGATACCACAAATATCATACCCATTAGAATAGCTACTATCAAAACAAAAGCAGAAAAATAAGCTTTGTGATTATTCACAAGTGACTCAGGTTGAGACCTGGAGGATTGTGGTTTGAAGCCAGCCCAAGCAGAAAAAGACTTTCAAGACTCTAGCTTCAATTAAGCAGCAAATGCTGGGCTAGAGGCATATGGTACAGTCAGTCATGAGCAAGGAAGCTGAGTGAGAACATGAAGCCCTGAGTTAAAGCCCCAGTATCAGGGAAGGCAGGGAGGGAAGGAGGAAAGAGAGAGAAAAGGAAGGAAAAGGGAAAAGAGAAAAGAGAAGGAAGTGCTGATGAGGACATGAAGAAATCAGAAACTTGTGTACCACTGGCAGAAATGTAAAATGGTCAACTGCTGTGCAAAATGGTACAGTGGTTCCTCCAAGAATTTAAAATAAAATTACATATGGTCTAACGATTCTACTTCTGAGTATATACCCAAAAGAACTGGTGGCATAATCCAGTAGAAGACTACTTGCCCAGACATGTGAGAGCCTGTACTTGATTCTAAGTACCCAAAAGCAAAGACAGATATTGAATGAATCCATTTATACATAGTATCATTCAACTGTACACTTCAAAATGGCAAATAGTTCAATGGCTATAGTTCAGTGGTAGAATACCTGCCTACCGTGCATAAGACCTTGAATTTGATCTCCAGCAAAACACACAAACACACACACACTAGTAAATTCTGTCATGTATATTTTGCCACAATAAAAAAATTAGGGGAGGAAAGAGACCAATGATGAAGTATCAATGTTGTGCAGTTCAGAAAGTTACACTAACAAGAACAAGGAGGACATTTCCTATTGGGTGCTTTGTGGCTTGGGATCAATTTTATAAAGACAGATTTTTAAAGTGATGAATCATGTTTCTAGAAAACTGTTCAATGACCAGAAAGAAATGTGGCTCTATGGGTGACAAAGACACTAAAGTCAAAGGATAAACCCAAAGAATTTGTGAAACAGTTCTTTTGAGATTGTCATTGAGAGAACAGAGTACCCCTTACACTGGGACATATGAGAAATTTCTTAATAGGAACTTGACTAGAACCACAAAAACAAAGATGATTGGCCTCTGCCCAGAAGTAAAGTTTAGGGAAATGAATAGTGTGACTGAAGAGAAGAAGCATGTCCCTTGAAGCAGCCTCACAAACCTAAATTTGTTTATGCAACAGAGGAAGTAATGAAGAAGGTAACTCTACAGTTTGCAATTCTCAGACTCTCAAGAAGTGAGGAAGCAAAGATCCACGGAAAGAACAGTAATGCTGATCATCTTTACAATTAATACATATTCCCAGTACCTGCAACAGGTCCTGGTATTTTGCAGTCACTCTATGATTACCAATGGAACACAAGAATGCCTTAGCGCAACAGAACTCTTCACAGACAGTGGGGGAAAAAGTTTTATGCTTTAGATCAATAAAAGAAAAGGGAAATATATATATATCCTATCCACCATGTCCAGATTTGTCCCAGTTCCCGACTTTTCTAACTGCCTGGCTGGGCCTGTAAGTGAGAAGATATAACTCAATAAGCCCTTTGGTAGCACCAGGCAGCCAAAGGTGGCTGGGCCTTAGAAGAAAATGAAGGGGAGATAAGCACAGAAGCAAAGGGAACACAATTACCTTTCCAGGACCAAGGTAAGCCTCTACATAGGAGAAAAATGTTTACTTCCATGGAAAATAAAATAAAATAATGAAGAATGTTCTTTCTGACTGAACCTATTCTGAAAGCCACAGAGAAAAAAGATCTATATGGAACTGTCTAGGAACTATTTGCATAGACAAATTTAGTAGTATCTAAAATAACACTAATGAATGTCTTAAAGCATTCAGGATTCTTCCTCTATTTTAGAAGAGAAAAACGAATTCCAGGGGCTGGGGATATGGCCTAGTGGCAAGAGTGCCTGCCTCGGATACACGAGGCCCTGGGTTCGATTCCCCAGCAACACATATACAGAAAACGGCCAGAAGCGGTGCTGTGGCTCAAGTGGCAGAGTGCTAGCCTTGAGCGGGAAGAAGCCAGGGACAGTGCTCAGGCCCCGAGTCCAAGGCCCAGGACGTCTGGCAAAAAAAAAAAAGAAAAAAAAAAGAAAAACGAATTCCATGATAGAGTTTCAGATATAGATGATCTTGACAATACTTTCAAAATGTTTGTTCCAAGGGGACAGGGATCTCTCCTCAGCTTTTCTGAATTCTAGGGGTAGGGCCCAGTATTCTGGACATAGTCATTATTGGGCATATTCATATTGAGAATTCTTTGGAACTATTCACAGAAATCAAGAGAGCTCTCATTTGTATCTCTTTCTTGTTAAAGATCCAAACATGCACTTATAAATTCTTACCATGCCTCTCCTATATTGAAGTTTACAGTGATCCAGTAAATTCTCCTTTTGTTTTGCCTCCCAACAAATGAAGGTGGTACTACTAAGACTAGACCGCTAGGGAGTACTCAAGGTAAATAGTCTCATCAGTCCAAAAACAATCCTGCTTTACAATTAAAGTAGATTTGCTTTTTGATTCCTTATTAACTTCACGCTTGAAGGTTGATCTCATCTCCATGCCTGAAACACATCAAGAACAGGAACCCAACTGTTGGATTCAAGGATAAACCTCTGTCCTTATGAGAATATACAGTTCAGACATGAAAACTGTAGTCTCTGCTACGACCTTTTTCATATATCCATAGTAAGATGTCACACAAACCACATGATTCAAAGTGGACCACAGCAAAGCTTGAAAAAGAAATATTGAAATTTGTACGCATTCTAAAAGACTAGGTTTAGGATTGAAGTTTGGTGCTAACTTGTAAGATTTTAGTACTATATACTCCATGATCTACTATCATTAACCCTTAAGGATTAGGAGAAGCAGGACCAAGATCCCAATTCTTTATGAAGTTGCTTTGTTTTGGCAATATCACATTGGAACTCAGGGCTTGGGCACTGGCTCCACTTGCTTGTTTTAACCACATCTGCAGCCCTTTTTTTTCCCCCCAATTTTTGAAAGTGTCATAAGTTTAGTGCTATAATTAGGTACACTAAAATTTCAGTGTCAAGTAAGTTTGAGTTGAATATCATCACATTTGTAGAATACAAAGCACATTTTTCCCAAAAGAAACTAGAGCTCTTTTTCTTTGGTTAAGAGTGGTCTGAACCAGGTCTGCAAAATAACAAACTTCTTTTCAAATAGTATTTCCACATGTTTGGGTCATCGGCTTTACATTATGTATCTAAAACCAAACAACTACTAAACATAAAAAGGTCTAGAATAGACCTATCAGTGGATCACAATAGCTCAACAGCTATGTACACATGATCATATAAGATAAGGATAAGCAAAAACAACTCCAAGAGAAGGACACAGGAGGATTCTATTGTTAACGTTACATTTAATGTTCTAGATGAACTTCCTTTGGCGTACCCTACGTGGTTACTGTATATGATTTTGGTATACTGGATATTATATATATGTCTACCTGATCTAGGGAAGGGAAAGAAAAATGAGGGTGTAAGATATCACAAGAAATGTATTCACTACCTTATTATGTAACTGTACCCCCTTTGCACAACACCTTGTCAATAAAATTTAATTTAAAAAAGAAAAGAGCAGTCTGAAACTGAGCTCACACTTGTAATCCTCGCTACTCAGGAGGTTGAGATGTGAGGATCATGGTTTGAAGTCAGCCTGGGCAGGAAAGTCCATGAGACTGAACACCAATTAACCACCAGAAAACGAACTGGAGCTGTGGCTCAAAGTGGCAGAGCACTAGCCTTGAGTACAAAAGCTCAGGGACAGCACCCAGGCCCTGAGTTCAAGACCTATGATTAACAAAAATTTAAAAAGGAGGAGAGAGTCTGGCTCAGAGTATTCCTTATGACATATTTGAACTGGGCTTTTAATATCAAAATGTACACTTCCCATAAGGCAAACACTTTAAGAACTGAACCATTTACTTGCAATGCCTTTCCAGTCTCATGAGGAATAGTTAACTGTGACCCTTAAGAAATTATCTTTGCTTAGTGGCTTATCTTATAGAAAATGAGAGCCCTCGAGTTAATAGAAAATTAGAAATTCTGCATTTAATTTTAAAAAATGTTCATTAAGAATACAACTTTTGCCAGGCACCAGTGGTTCATGCCTGTAATCCTAGCTACTCTGAAGGCTGTGATCTGAGGACTGCACAGTTCAAAGCCAGCCAGGGCAGAAAAGTCCATGAAACTCTTTATCTCCAATTAACCATCAGAATACCGGAAGTGGTGCTGTGGTTCAAGTGGTAAAATGCTGCCTTGAGCTGAAGAGTTCAGGGACAGTGCCCAGGCTCAGAGTTCAAGCCCCAAGACCACCCCCCCCCCGCAAAAAAACAGAACTTCTGCAGAGCAGGGCAGGGGTTACATCAGGCTTTCGAAGACCACAGGTGTTTCCTTTTTTAGGACCAATGCAAAGGCCCATTACCTCTAGCATATCTATGGTGAGATACAAAGAGGCTTTCTGAGTCACTCCAAAGGAGTTGACAACCCTCCTTCATTATAAAAGAGAACATTAAACCACTTGAGAACCCTAGTGTAACAGCAAAATAGAACTCAGAAGATATCCAACTAGCATATTCATCAAAATGCACTCCATCTCAGCTGCAGTTGATAGCTTAATGACAATAGAGAAAAAAGTGAACTCTTCTAAATGAACACATATGCACTCATGTGCTCATCCATGTGCACGCGCGTGCACACACACAAAATAAAGATGGAGTGAAACCCTCAGTGACCAGCCATCTTATACCAGGATTCAGAAAACAGTAACATCTCCCAATATGGTAGTCCTCCAGGTTCTTCCCCCACATCTGGAACCTCCTAATCTGAGATAAACAGGCCTACTAAGCAAGACAATTTCTAGAGCTGCTCCCAGATAGCCAGCAGGAGGTACAGCATCACCTCATAGCAATACTAACACTTGGACAGCGAAAGGAAGAGACCTAACTATGTCTCGAAGGCTGCTCTCCTTAGTGGAGAGCAAAGCTCATCAATGTAGGTCAGACTTCAGACGGCATGAGCTTCCGTTTGGGGGCTACATTCCCACACACGTCACTCTCTTGAGCCATCAAGTTATGAGTGGACAGAGAAGGCAGAGAACTACAGCATAACTCCCACAGGATACCACCACTTTACAGTTATATGTCCTTTGGCTTTGGTGTTCATTGTCTCACAACACCCACAAGGTAAGCAGGACAGGCATCATCTCCATCTTACAGTGACTCTGGGTAAATTAAATGAGTCACAGGTCAAGATCACAGGTCAGAAACTTCAGGAGCAGCCCAGCCAGGAGCTGAGCCTAGCCCTCACACTCCTTGGCTAGTGCAGTTTTCGGGATATCATCCTGCTTTCTTATGTTACAGATGAGAAGCCAGACAGTGATGGTTAAGAGCCTGGTTTTGGCCCAGAATGCAGTACATACCTAAAATCCCAGTAGTTGGGAAACCTGATTCAGAAAAATCACAGAGTTCAAGGCCAGTCTGGGCTATATAGCAAGATTCAGTATAGCCCAGGCTACACAGTGAGAGCTTGTCTAAAGATATAAAAAGTCCAGCACTACCATATTTGCACTCCAATTCCTGCTCTGCTGCCTACTAGCTTTCTGTTCTTGTGTAGGTTCATTAACCTCCCCTCACAGAGTTACAATGATGATTAATTAAGGTGATGGACAGTAACTACTCAGATTCTCTTACTTAGCAAATACTTGTGCCACAAACAGGGCAAGAGTTTTACAAGCAAGCCAGGCACTGATGGCTCAGGCATGTAATCCTCACTACTCAAGAGGCTAAGATCTGAGGACTGCAGTCCCAAGCCAGCCCAGGTAGGAAAGTCCATAGGACTCTCATCTACAATTAACCTCCAGAAAACCAGAAGTGGAGCTGTGGCTCAAAGTGATAAAGCACTAGCCTTGAGCCAAAAAAATCAGGGACAGTGCTCAGGTCCAGAGTTGAAGATCTATGACCAACAACAACAAAAGTTACAAGCAAGGGGGCCAGGAGTTTGGCTTAGTGGTAGATTGCTTGCCTAGCAAAAACCCTGGGTTCAATTCCTTGGTACCACATACATAGAAAAAGCCAGAAGCGGCGCTGTGGCTCAAGTGGTAGAGTGCTAGCCTTGAGTCTTAGGGATAGTTCCCCCAGGCCTGAGTTCAAGCCTCAGGACTGGGAAAAAAAAAAAGTTACAAGCAAGGAATTAGAATTTAGTCAAACTATAGGAGAAATAAAAATAAACAGAGCAATAAACTATTTGTAATGTTAAGAAGTATTATGGTAAAAGCAAGTGAATGGGAAGAATCACAGATAGGGTCAATTTCTGAGAGTGGTCTCTGAGGAGAAATTTCTGTTGAGCCAAGGGCTCCAGAGGATGTGTGTCTGAGAAAAATGGAAGGAAAAGTATTCCTGGTACAGGAACAGGATGTGAAGGGGCAAGGAATACGGAAGCACACAACCCCGAGACAAATGTGACTGTGTATATCCTCAAATAGGATTGGGGGAACAACCTTTATAGGCTGCCATCACTGAGGATTACCACATCTATTTTTAAAAGAATAAAGATGAGGCTAGAGAGAGGAGGTATGTCTTGTCCAAGGTCACAGCTATTCAAAAGGAGCTGGATATAATAAAACCCTGCCAGTTTTACTTATTTCACTGACGATTGCTTTCCGTCCCCTACACTGTCCTCGAAGCACCCTCAAAACGCATGCAACAATAAATATCCTACCAACTTCCAGGCATCTGGTGAATTGTGCACTGAGATTCCTACCATCTGAATCTTACCAGGCAAAAGGAAAAGAGCTGCTCAGACCTGACTCAAAGCCTCCAAAGTGGAAACAAGTTTCTCTTCTTGCAGTAATGAACAAAAGAGGGAAAGGATGTCCCAGAAAATCCCCTGGCCTGTTTAAGGTGATAGAACCACAGGCTCATCTCAAGTGAACAGCATAGGAAAAGCTAATTAGTGTTTTTGAATAAAAGAATGAATTCTTAAAACAGTGGTTCTCAATCAGAGCATCTGGGAATTCATAGAGACATCTTGGTGGTGAACTGTGGGACACTGCAGGCAGGCATTTAATAGGTGCAAAGTCTTGCAAAAGGACAGGATGACCCTATACACTAAAAAAAATCTTATCCAGATTATTAACAGCAACCTGCCACGCACACTTTGGAGACACCCCTTCCTAAAGGAGTGCTAGTATGTCCCAACTTTTCCTATAGCCTCACCATTCAGTGGTGCTCCCTATGGTCACAACTGGATAAAGAAAAAAAAGTAATGCTTCACAGCTTAAGGAGTCAGATTTTGAATCCAGTTATAAGCTCATAACTTTAGCATGGGACCTGGTAATGGAATATAGATAAAGAAGTATCTAGTAAGAGACAGACATCAGAAATTTTAGCAAAAAGAGAACTTGTTTTCTTCCTCCGTCACAAAAGATTACATTTGTCTTTGCTACACACATAATTCTATGATTTAAAGAACCAGTTAACAATGCTTTTCAGTTTACAACCAGATACTAAAGACAGCTCTTTTAAAAAATCATCTCACAAATGCATCTCTTTTCTGGACTGTACTGAATAGAAAGATTACTTACTTTAAGGTGCTTTAAGTTAACCAAATGTCTAAATGTACCAAAGGCAAACAGGCCTGCATCTCCTTCACCACAGGATATGCGCGGGCATGTGCCCATACACCAGTGGGGGGGGGGGTCTTGAACTTGAACTCGGGCCTAGCTCTATTCCTGAGCTTCTTTTGCTCAAGGCTACTGCTCTACCAGTTGAGCCACAACGACACTTGGAGTCTCACAGACTTTCTGCCCACATTCCTTTGAACCACAATCCTCAGGTCTCAGCCTCTTAGGATTACAGGCGTGAGCCACCAACACCCGGCTTCATTCACACCAGTTTGATGTAAGCCAAAGAAGCTCGGATGACATGCAGAGATTGAAAACATTATTTTATTAGCAACTAAAAAGTTAGTTCCAAGTGTTACCCTAAACTAGTCACTATATACCCTCCATATTACTTCCCAAATTAAAGTTTGTGGAGTTAACCAAAAGAAACAACAACAACAAAAAAAAGTGGGAGAGGGTATTTCCAAATAGCTCCAACAGTGATCCAATAGGAAATCCTCCATAAAGTACCCTAAAGGACAGGAGAAATCTTTCTCTTCCAGTGTCTAAATATTCCAAAGTCACCCAAGGTAATCTGAATGTAACTTCTTCACTCAGGTTGGCAATTAGCAAACAGCAGCCCCACACCCTTTTTCACCAATTTTCTAGAGGCCTGACCTGGCTTCTCTCCGCATAGCCAAGCAGACAGACCTGTTTCCCTCTAGAAGAGCCAGCCAGGCCTTTTCTGCCCTGCAGGGCCAGAGCCTGGGAAATCCCCCTTGGGCCTTTAGCTGGCCTGTTACCAGAAGTTCACAAAATGAATTCATCTAGATTCTCAGAATCCGCCTCTTCTCCAGTCATGTGCTAACTGCCAGGCAATACTACCCCCACCATGTCAGGCTCTGTTACAAAAAGATGCAGATTCATGGGAAAAGCAAGCACTTAGCATGAAGCAGAAAAAGAAAAGAAAAAAAAAAGATGGAGGGATGTGAGAATCATGGAGCCAAGCCTACTGCATGCAGCAGGGGAGAGCAGGGCCTTGGTCCTGCAGAAACCAGGAAGGGAACCTCTCCACATCCATTCAGCAGGCCACACCTGTCTATGTCAGCCGCCTGCTCCATTTTAAACAATTCATTCAGATCTCCAGCCAGGGTGGCAAAATTGGGCACACACACCCGCTCCCAGCAAGGATGAGAGGTCTAATCAAAGCACTACTTGCCCCCGATTTATTTCTTTTCACACTCTTTGTTTGGACACACTGCCTCGGTTAATGATGAGGTAGGCACCGAGCTGCAGCAGCAGAATGGAAGTGGCCAAGTTGACTCCCTGTAAACCAGACAGGACTTCTCTTGAGGATGGTGATGCTAATAAATAGGGTTTCGATGGTCAGGTTTCACCCTGCCATCCACAAGTGAACACATGCCTAGAGTACTAAAAGCGAGATCCTCACAGACAGCCAGCTCCTTGCTAGACGGGTAGGTAGGTAGGTACCCCATTCATCGACTCTCGTGTCGGAAACCAAAGAAAAGGCAAAACAGATACGGGAGAGCGCTCCAAACCCAAACCTTCTAGCACTTGGGAGGAGGTTTGGGGGAGCCCCGGCGCGCCCTCCCCGGTACTCCACCCTCCAAGGCCTCTTCCATCCGCGGACTCACCACTGTGAGAGCTGAACCACCTAGGTGCGATGTGCAGAGGTAGAGCATCCGCCAGCGAGGCTCGGGAGCCCAGGTACAGCATCCCGTCTCTATGGTGACCGCCGCCCGTCTCCTGGTAACCATTGCCATGGGCATAGGTGGAGTCAGACGCGGACCCTCCGCCGCCGGGCGCCCTCTCGGAGTCGCCGGTCCCCCGGGAGGCGGGGGTGTAGAGGCCGAAGGGCACCCCTCCGGCAGTACCGGGGTCCATGCCCATGCCGGCCACCGAGCTGACCGAGCGGCTGCGCAACCCCATGGCCCCGCCGCCGGTCCGGTAGTGCCCAAAGTGGGGCGCCCCTCCGGGCGGAGGCACGGCGCTGTCATCGGTGGAGACCCCCGGGAAAGGGCCCCGGGAGCGGGCCGCCGTGCTCTGCTTGCCCCCCATGCTCGCCCGGGCCCCGGTGGGGCGGGAACCTGGAGGCCGAGACCCTCCCCCACTCCTCAGCGGCGGGGGGAGGGCTGGGCGAGCATGCAGGGGGAGGGGGTCAACGAGGAGACCCGGAGGGAGACGAGGGGAAAAATCAAAAAGATGAAGAAAGAAAAAAAAAAAAGCACGGGGAGGGAAAGCCCGAGGGGCGGGAGGCGCGGGCGCGGCGGGGACCCCACGCTAGGGACGGCCAACGATCCCAGCCAAATGCATGTTTCCCCTCAAGGTCCGGGACGCGCAGGCAGTCCGGCGGCTCGGCGCGCCCCAGGCCGCCCCCGGGTCCCGGAGCCGCAGGGAGGGAAGGGCGGCGGGCCGGCGGGCGCGGGGCGGCCCCTCGGGAGGAGGCGGCGGCGGCGGCGGAGGACGACGCGGGCTGGGGGGCGCCGGGCGCCGGGCGCGTCCCCCACCTCAGGACGCCGCGGCGACCGTGGACGGCGGCGCGGACCCCTCCGGAGGTGTCGGGCGGGCTGCGGCGCCGGGAGGCTGAGGCGGAGCTCTGGAAGCCGCCGCCGTCGCGTCGCGTCGCGTCGCGCGTTCGCTCCAGCCACCGCCGGCCCCTCCAGCCGCGCCGCGCCGCGCCGCCAACCCCGCTGGGTCCCGAGCCGCGCTCGCCGGCGCTCCCCACAGCCGCCGCCGCCGCCGCGGAGACAATGGAGGGCGGCAGTGCGCAGGCGCGGCCCGCGCCCCCTCCCTCGCCCTCCCCCCCCCCGCCCCGCCCGCCCGCCGGGTTAACCCCTTCGCTGCCCCGGCGGCGCCCGAGCAGCTGACTTCCCCCCCCCCCCCACCCACCCCGAGGTCCCGACCCGCCCTCGCGCCCCGGGCTGGCCCTGCCATCCCTACGGCGCATGCTTCGAGGGCGTTAGCAACCAAAGCCGGCTCTAAAGTTCTCGAAAGTGGCTAATGGTTGGCCTGGAGCGCGGGGGTTGGGGAGGTGGGGGGTGTCGACGGGGGAGGGGGAGGGGGGAGGTGTTAAAACACCTGTGGGGGAGGGGCGCGATGGTTCTAGTGGGGTGGGTGACAAGAAAGCAACCGGGAGAATTACCCAGCCCGCCTACCTGGTGGCTTCTGAGGGTCACTGGTCGGGCTCCCCCCCGCAGCACGAATCTGCCCCCACAGCGCCCTCTGGTGGACGTGCTGCCCATTCTTCCCGGGGTTCCCCATCCAAGGACGTTTGGGGGGTGGGGGTGGGACATAGCTGTTAGGGACCTTGACGCCCCCCCGGGGGAGGGGGTCGCTTGTGAATGGAGGCTTTGCCAACCTTAGATTAGAGCTACTTATTTTGGAACTTAAGCAAATGAGTCCATTTCTTCCAACCCTGCCCTCACCTGAGACCCTACTTAAGCACCCCCCCCACCCCACCCCACCCCACCCCACACACCCCTGTCCCAGTTAGGCCTCATGTTTTCCTGACTCTCCTCAGGTCACATGGCATCCCTCTTCCACGTTCCATTAAAATTGATGTGGCAGGGTGGCTCAAGCCAGTTAATCCTAGCTACTCCGAGGATCTGGGTTCAAAGCCAGCCTGGGCAGGAAAGTCTGTAAGATTTTTATCTCTGATTAATCACCAGAAAACTGGAAGTGGCGCTGTGATTCAAGTGGTAGAGTGCTAGCCTCGAGCTGAAGAGCTCAGGGACAGCACCCAGGCCCAGACCAACAACGACAACAAAATGATCTGGTCTGCTGAGTTCAGTTGGCGCTCTTTCTCTTTCTTTATTCTAATATCCTTATGACTCGGTTTCCGAACAGAGGCATAAGGTAAGAATGCACTGAGTACCCAAAGCATGTTTGTTGACCACATCTACATTTTGCAACCAAGAATCACCTTTCCATTTCTGTCCCTGACTTCCTCATAGATTTACATTATTCACTCATTCCGTAGGACAGTTAATTCTCAAGTGAGTAATGCTGGCTATAAGCATCACCTAGTCCTTGGCTTGAGTTCCTCCTTTAAATGTCCCCAAGTACTTCCAAACTAAAATCCAAAAAAAAAAAAAAAAAAAACTATCAATAAGAAACCCAAAAAGATGTATTGATTGTTCCAGTGAAATCCATCTGAAAAACAATATGTTGATTATTTGCAAGCATGGAGTGCGTTGGGGGTGAGCAAAATGCCCCACACAAGGATGTTGAGAGTTTTGTAACAAATGAAAGTAGAAACAACAACAAAAACAACAAAAAAATGAGTCGATATTCAAGATATTAGTGCGGCTGGGAATATGGCTTAGTGGTTAAAGTGCTCATCTCGTATATATGAAGCCCTGGGTTTGATCCCTCAGCACCACATATATAGGAAAAGCCGTAAGTGGTGCTGTGGCTCAAGAGGTAGAGTGCTAGCCTTGAGCAAAAAGAAGCCAGGGACAGTGCTCAGGCCCTGAGTCCAAGCCCCAGCACTGGCAAACACACACACACACACACACACACACACACACACACACACACAATACTATCTGGAAGTGCCTCAATGATGAATCCAAATGACTGAAAGGAAGAAAAACAAGAAAGTTTACATTTGACACCATTTTCTCCCAGAAGAAACACAACACTAAGGTGCCAGAAGAGGAGTTAAGCACTGCACAGAAAAAGTGAGAGAGACAGACAGACACACAGACACACAGACACACAGACACACAGACACAGACACTAGTTCACCCAGGCGCCAGAGGCTGAGATTTGAAGATGGTGGTTGGAGCCAGCGAGGGCAGAAAAGTCCCCGAGAGACTTTTATCTCCACTTAACTACTCAAAATCTGTGGCTCAAAGAGGTAGAGGACTAGCCTTGAGCAATAGAGCTCAGGCCCATGATGGGGGAGGTGGGTATGTCCCTACTAGGACATAAATATACAATAGCCATTTTTATTCATTCAATACTGCTAGGGATCGAACCCAATCCTTGGAACATTCTAGGTGAATCTTCTACCACTAAACCCTATCCCCTAGCAAAATATTTAGTAGCTAATAAGTGTCAGGCACTATATTAGATTCTTGGATACAGAGTGAACAAGACAGAGGGAGTCTTTGTTCTCACAGAACTTCAGAAGTATTTTGTATCCACATGGAACAGAGGACAATAACAAGTGTTGATGGGAATCAGAAATCCAGGCCTTTATACCTTGCTAGAGGGAATGTAAAATAGTGTAGTTGCTTTAGAAAATAGCCAGCCAGTTCCTCAAAAAGATGAGACATAAGGTAACAATATGATCCAAGAATTATACCCTTAGGTCTATTTCCCAGAACCCCCCCCACATGAATATTCATGGAAGCATCAAAAAAAAAAATAAAAGCCACCAGTATCCAACAGTGGATAGCAAATAATGATTTACCCATGCAATGAAATTCCATGCCATGAAATATTACTCAGCCATAAAAAGGAATAAAGTATTGATACGTGACACAAAGTGAATGGACCTTGAAAATAATCTTGCTAAGTAAAAGAAGCCAGTCCTGAAAATGTGCCAGTTATATGATTGTACTTATTTGAAATATTGAATAGGCAAATCCACTGAGACATTGTTGGCTATCAGGGCCTGATGGAGAAAGAAGAACAGAGAGTAACAACTAAGGAGTTTCTTTTTGTTTGGTGTGGTTGGGCCTCAAGGCCTCAAACACATGGAATCCCAGGACTTGGGAGGATGAGGCATCCCTACCTTGTACTGGGATTCCATGTGTGTGTGTTTCTTTTTGAAGAGATTAAAATGTTCTATAATCAGGGCTGGGGATATAGCCTAGCGGCAAGAGTGCCTGCCTCGGATACACGAGGCCCTAGGTTCGATTCCCCAGCACCACATATACAGAAAACGGCCAGAAGCGGCGCTGTGGCTCAAGTGGCGGAGTGCTAGCCTTGAGCGGGAAGAAGCCAGGGACAGTGCTCAGGCCCTGAGTCCAAGGCCCAGGACTGGCCAAAAAAAAAAATGTTCTATAATCAGATAATGGTGATGATTGTGCAACCATGTGAAAATACTAGGTGTATTAATTATACATTTGAAAATGTATCATTGTCCATATATGAGTTACAATATATTATATACCCAAAAAGTATTGATCTCCATATGTATGTAGTTCAATGTCAGAGTATTTGTCTGCCACAAGTGCCAGGCCCTAGTTAGAATCCCAACACTCCAAATAAAGAAAACATTACCAAAGCCGTTAGTGATAAAGCAGTATTATCTATTAGATAAGTCTAGAACAGTTCTCATTTGCAATGTGTGAATAGCACTGGGCACTAGTAGCTCACAATTACAATTCTAGCTACTCAAGAGGCTGAGATCTGAGGATCAAGGTTTGAAGCCAGCCCAAGCAGAAAAGTCCCCGAGAGACTCTTACCTCCAATTAACCACTCAAAAACCAGAAGTGGAGCTGTGGTTCAAAGAGGCAGAGTGGTGGCCCTACCTTGAGCAAAAGATCTCAAGGATAGAGCCCAGGCCCTGAGTTCAAGCCCCATAACCAACAACAACAGCAACAAAAAAAAGTGTGTGAGTTAATGAATGATTAAGTGATAGGAGAGAGAAAGAGCACAAGTGTATCGAAAGACAGGAGACAGGTGTAAATACAACGATTCTAAGCTGAGATGTGAAAGATGAATTGGAAACTAGCCAGGCAGGGGAATAGGATGGGAGAACTATGTTTCAGGAAGAGAAGGGTGTTCCAGGTGAAAGGAAAAGCATTCGAAGGCCCAGACGATGGGAGAACAGGGGTGAAAGAGACTATGTGCTATGTGAGTGAGACACATGCCTGGAATGAATGAGGCCTAGGTTTGATCCTCAGCCCTACAGAAGGAAGGCAGGGAGGGAGGGAGAGAGGGTGGGAGGGAGGGAGGGAAGGAAGGAAAGAATGGAAGAAAGCAGGAAAGAAGGAAGGTTAATTTTAAGTTCTCAGATATAAAGGGAGAAGCAGAAGCCAAGCATTGGTGATTCACACCTGTAATCCTAGCTACTCAGAAGGCTGAGGCCTGAGGATAGTAGTTTGAAGCCAGTTTAAGCAGGAAAGTCAATAAAACTCTTATTTCCAATTAACTGCCACAAAGCTGGAAGTGGAACTGTGGTGAAAGTGGGAGAATGGCAACTTTGAGTGGAAAAATCTAAGGGACAGCACCCAGGCCCTGAGTTCAAGACCTAGAACTAGTACAAACACAATAAACAAGAACTAAGGGACAAACATTCAGTCCCTGAGTTCAAGCCCCAGTGCAGAAACAAAAACATGGGTGTACAGGTGTAGGGGAGGCTCTATGGAATTGGTTAACTCCTCATTTTCAGAAGTGAAAGTGGAATACCGGAAATACAAATAACTTGTGTTCAAACTGATTGGTAGCTTCCACTAAGGGCCAGTCACAGCTCTGGGTTTTTGCATTTGCTATGTGCCCTACCTTCCTATGGCTTGGCCTAGTGAGTGACCATCTGAAAAGATAGAGTTGACGAATTGGAGTATCCTTGACAAAGGACTTCCAAGAGTTCCCAGCTTCTAATTCAGTCAGGACATCCACCTGTGAATGTCAGCGGAGCACAGTAATAAAGAAGCAGCCAGAGAGCTCTCAAGTTCTGTCTTCCCCCTTTAATGACAGTGTCATGACACGACATGGTGGGTGGGACACAGTGTGGGTGGAAATGGAGAGGGAAGGACTGCGGAAGGCAATTGGGAAGGTGCTCCCTCTCCTCAGAATCCTTTTCATAGCGAAAGAAGAAAACATTGAGAGAACAGAGTGCACCAAGGACTTGAAACACAGAGTACTTTCTGTGCTGACAGTCTACGACAACAGATTCTGAGAACGGGAGAAATGTGAAAACAGGTGGAAGTTGGAGACATTTGCAGAAATGTTGGGGCAAGGGGGAGATCACTGGTTTGGAAGGGAAATAAAATAGCAAGCTCTATATGGACAGACAGAGCTTTAGACTATCTCGGGTTCTATACCTAGATCCAAAACACAGCTCAAACCCCTAAGCAGGGCCCTTCCTTGCCAGCCCTTTCCAACTTTTCTTATTACACTTCTCACTACATCCTGTCACATATCTTGAGTAATAACCATATCTGATTGCTAATCACTCATTCAGCAGTTACTGAGCACTTCTTACCTCCAGCTAACGGGCAAATACACATACATCACGTTAGGTGAATCCGTTTATTCATTCAGTCTGACATGCTTGCATAGGCATACATAGGAAGTATTACTTATTTTAGCTAGGTGTAGTGGTGTAAACCTGTGATCACAGTACTGGGGAGGCTGAAGCAGGAGGACCATGAGTTTAGGCCAGCAAGAAATAGCAACATCAAGTCTCAAAAACAAAAAAGTGTATTTAGTTTTCCTTCTCCCTGCGCCTAGACCTGACTTGCAATATTTCTCCTTTCTGGTCTTCTGAGCTGAGACACATTTTCAGAATACTCTTTGGCCTTTGTGTAGTAATGAAATGGAGGGTAGGGTGGGGAGACAGACATTGTGAGTCAGGAAGAAAGGCTAGGAGAGGAGGGTGGGGTAGATGAGCTACCCCCCTGCCCCCCTCCTTTCTTCTTCCTTCTCTTCCTCTTTCTTTCTGTGCCAGAACTGGGGCTTGAACTCAGGGCCTTGGGTCTGTCCCTTAGCTTTTTTCTCTCAATGTTGACATTCTACTATTTGAGCCACAGCTCCACTTCCAGCTTTTTAGTGATTAACTGTAGATAAGAGTCTCATGGAGGGCTGGGAATATGGCCTAGGGGCAAGAGTGCTTGCCTCATATACATGAAGCCCTGGGTTCGATTCCCCAGCACCACATATATAGAAAATGGCCAGAAGTGGCACTGTTGCTCAGGTGGCAGAGTGATAGCCTTGAGCAAAAAGAAGCCAGGGACAGTGCTCAGGCCCTGAGTCTAAGGCCCAAGAGAGTCTCATGGACTCTGCTGATGGCTTCAAATTTCCATCTTCAGATCTCAGTCTACTGAGTGGCTAGGATTGCAGGTGTGAGTCACCGTGCCCCAAGATTCAACTTCTTTCTTCCTTCCTTTCTTTCTTCCTTCCTTCCTTCCTTTCTTTCTTTTTCTTCCTTTCTTTCTTTCTTTTTCTTTCTCTCTTCCTTCCTTTCTTTCTCTCTTTCTTTCTCTCTCTCTTTCTTTCTCTCTTTCTTCCTTCCTTCCTTCCTTCCTTCCTTCCTTCCTTCCTTCTTTCTTTCTTTCTTTCTTTCTTTCTTTCTTTCTTTCTTTCTTTCTTTCTTTCTTTCTTTCTTTCTTTCTTTCTTTCTCTCTTCCTTCCTTCCTTCCTTCCTTTCTTTTTTCCAGTCCTGGGGCTTGGACCCAGGGCCTGAGCACTGTCCCTGGCTTCTTTTTGCTCAATGCTAGTACTCTATCACTTAAGCCACAGTGCCACTTCTGGCCTTTTCTATATATGTGGTGCTGAGGAATCGAACCCAGGGCTGCATGTATACGAGGCAAGCACTCTTGCCACTAGGCCATATTCCCAGCCCGAGATTCAATTTCTTCTTGTTCTCACTGTATTGGAGGGGTTAGTCTAATGCCTGGGCTCAACTCAGTCTCACCTCAGCCTCTTGAGTACTGCGATTGAAACCAGTGTTTTTGAAGTAATGTGGTTCCAAGAGTCCCAACCAGTCTAGGCTCTGCCACCTAAAGAGACTAGCACTGGCAAATGGCAGAGGAAGGAAGTTAAGGGCTGGGGACGTGGCTTAGTGGTAGAATGTTTGCCTAGCATGCATGAAGCCCTGGGTTCCATTCTTCAGCACCACATAAACAGAAAAATCAGGAAGTGGTGCTGTGGCTCAAGTGGTAGAGTGCTAGCCTTGAGCAAAAGAAGCTCAGGCACAGTTTCTAGGCCCTGAGTTCAAGTCCCAGGGCAAGCACCAAAAACAATAACAACAAAAAAGTAAGTTATATTGATAGAAGTTGTGCCTGGAAGACAAAGGGACACATGACTCCACGATTGTCTTCAGTAGGCTTAGAGGAACCGTAGAGATTTTCTAGGAGAGTGAAGATGTGTGATATATGACATGGCTGTCAGAGCAGTTTATCTTGATCATGTCAGTGGTCAACTCTGAAGGATCATTATTTCAGTTCTGGTTCAAGGAGGAATTTGGGATAATTGGTTGTCATTTTCATCACTGGATGGGAACAATCCTGTTCCCATAGACAATTACTCCAGTTCCAGGCACAACCTCATTATAATAATTACCTGTAACAGCAACTGCCGCCTCCTCCTCCTCCTCCTCCTCCTCTTCCTCCTTCCCGCTTATCTCCCCGCCCCCCATCGTTTTCTTCTTTTTGAGCCTGGGTGGGGGAGGGTTGTCTTGCACAGCTGTCCTGTTCCTTAGAGGTAATTTCAGTCTCTTGTCATAAAGATGTTATCGATAGGTCTTGTTCTTCCTGAAATCCAAGGTGGCTATAGGAGAGATTCCAGAGGGAGGAATAAAGTGGCAGAAAAGGCCAAAATGGAGTTAGTAAAGCCAGTGAAGAGTGCCTGCCTTCAGCACTAAAGGGACATGCTGCATCTGGCTCAAGGAAGAATTTTTTCAGGGCGATTGTGTATAAGAAAAACCTGCTGGGTGGATGGGGTGGAGGGCGTCTTTCAGGAGAATGATGAGAGTGCTTTTGTATTTCCTTCTAGATGAAAAAGATGAAAACAAAGACCTTGAATAGTTTCTGCAATTACTTTTGGTTGCACAGAAAATGTCCTGACCTAGACTGCCCTTTGGGGCTGTGACTTCATAGGTGGTTTGCATTCATTCAGTGGACAAATAGTCACAGAATATTCAGTAAATTCAGTCACTAAGTAGGCTCCCACAAAATGGACCAGGGCTTGAAAATATGAAATAAGTAAATATTGAATTGTGATGAGTGTATGTACGTGTGCGCGCGTGTGCCTGCGTGCCCAGGTCCTGGGGCAACTCAGGCCCTGGGTGCTGTCCCCGAGCTCTTTAGCTCAAGGCTAGGGCGCTACAACTTGAGCCACAGATCCACTTCTGGCTTTTTTTTTGGGGTGGTTAATAGGACACAAGAGGCCATACACTAAGATCTCATCCTCCTACTTCGCTAGGAGTACAGGCCTGAGCCATTGGCGCCCTGCTCTGATGTGTATTTTGAAGGAAAGAAGTCACTGTACCATGAGAGACAGAGTTGATTGAAGAACAGCTTTATGTCCTTGGAATACATCCTGCTCTTCACACTTCCAAGTCTTTTGTTCACACTTTTAATTCTAAAGTACTTTAAAAAACATGAACCTTGTCAGAAATCTTAATATTACACTGAAAAGCTCAAATGTTGCCTTCAAGATTCAGTTCCTCTATTTAGGCTATTCCCTTCGGACACATTGCTTACATGTGTATTATAGTGCACAGCTCTTTCTGCCAAGCATATACCTATTGTGGAAGGACCAACTGTTCCGGTTTTGCTGATATGGAAGGGTTTTTCTGGAATGCAGGATTCTTCCCTGGACACAGTGCTAAAACCAGGAAAGCCCTGGACAAAGAGGGATATGCTGATGATTTTTTCCTAACTTGTGACAAGTCTATTTACCATTTAAAATCCATCAGTCCAGGAGAAAAGGGACCACACCTTTTTATTTGTGGATGACTTGCATATAGAAATAGTGATAGTATTAGGCTGGGTGCCTGTAACACTAGTTACTTAAGGTGGAGAAATGAGGATCCCATTTCAGTCCAGGCAGAAAAGTTCTAGAGACTCCCTCTCAAATTAAACAGCAAGAAAGGAGCTCCAATGGCACAATCAGTGCACAGCAGTTATAAACAGCACGAAAGCCAAGTTGGAGGCATGGCCGAAATGGTAGAACACCAAAAGCACCTCAAGCAAGCAGACCTTGCATCAATCCAGTACTACTGCCATAAAAAATGTTGGGCTGGGAATATGGCCTAGTGGTAAAGTGCTTGCCTTGTATACATGA
Source organism: Perognathus longimembris pacificus (assembly GCF_023159225.1). Classification (NCBI taxonomy): domain Eukaryota; kingdom Metazoa; phylum Chordata; class Mammalia; order Rodentia; family Heteromyidae; genus Perognathus; species Perognathus longimembris. The sequence continues at coordinate 8,106,098 of NC_063170.1, forward strand.
AGCCCTGGGTTCAATTCCTCAGCACCACATATATAGAAAAGGCCAGAAGTGGCGCTGTGGCTCAAGTGGCAGAGTACTAGCCTTGAGCAAAAAGAAGCCAGGGACAGTGCTCAGGCCCTGAGTTCAAGCCCCAGGACTGGTAACAAAAACAAAACCAAACAAAAAATGTGTATGTGAGCGAATACATTGATAGTAACTATTAGAAGTTATAAGTAGGAACTTAACAATTCTAGCAAAAAGGGGGCAAATGTTTGGCATTTTATAATACAGCTGGACTCTCAAATCTACTATTCAGCTGGCTGCATTAGGTACTGTGTAGCTCTGGAAAACTCCACCGCACAGGAGTGAATTAAAAGAACTTCTTACCAAGATAAGTTTTGGTCACCAGTGACTCAGGCCTGTAATCTTACTTACTCAGGAGCTGAGATATGAGGATCACAGTTTAAAGCCAGCCCACATAGGAAAGCCCATGAGACTCATATCTCCAATTAACCAGCAAAAAGCCAGGAGTGGAGTTGTGGCTTAAGATGAGTGTAGCTTTTCACAAAGCAGCTCAGGGACAGTACCCTGGCCCTGACTTCAAGCCCCAGGACCAACACACACACACACACACACACTCACGAGAAAAGACTTTTTTTTTTTGCCCGTCTTGGGGCTTGAACTCAGGGTCTGAGCACTGTCCCTGGCTTCTTCTTCTTTTTTTTTTTTTTTGGCCAGTCCTGGGCCTTGGACTCAGGGCCTGAGCACTGTCTCTGGCTTCTTCCCGCTCAAGGCTAGCACTCTGCCACTTGAGCCACAGCGCTGCTTCTGGCCGTTTTCTGTATATGTGGTGCTGGGGAATCGAACCTAGGGCTTCGTGTATCTGAGGCAGGCACTCTTGCCACTAGGCTATATCCACAGCCCCCTGGCTTCTTTTTGCTCAAGGCTAGCACTCTACCACTTGAGCCACAGAGCCAATTCTGGCTTCTTCTGTTCATGTGGTGCTGAGGAATCGAACTCAGGGCTTCATGCATGCTTGGCAAACACTCTACCACTAAGCCACATTCCCAGCCTTGAAAGGGTTTCTGAGACACCAGTCTCTTTAAAAACTTGGAGGCACTGCTGTACTGTATGTATAAGACAATAAGTCACTCATCCAGACTTTTCAAAAGCTTGATGGCAAGCATCAATAGAAGAGGTATGTTGCATTTGCATGTATGTTTGGTTTTGGTTTGTAGAACGGGCCTAAGTCAACGCCAGCAACACTAGGGAGAAGACAGTGAGGCCAAGAGAGACCCACCCGCTTACCAAGTATAACCTGTTTCTCTTGGGTGACCCTCACATTGGACTACAACTCCCAGTAGATCTTGCGGCAGAGGGGGGGCGTGTCCACAACCGCGGGGAGCTTGGGTGACTCAAACTGATGACGGAAGTGCGAGGAGGCGTGCCTGTTTGAGGCGGATGCCGTGCCTCAATTGGAGGAGACAAGGAGGAGGACGGAGCTTGTGTTTGGGACAGCCAATGGCTGGTGGTCGGGCGGGGAGAGGAAAGGGGCGTGGCCAGGCAGCGTCGCTAGCGGCGTGGAGCTGTCCGGCCCCGGGGACGCGGCTGTAGGGGTTCGGAGGGCGCGGTTTGGGGCCCGCAGTGGCGGGGCAAAGGAGATGGCTGCGCGTTGGAGCAGCGAGAACGTGGTGGTGGAATTCCGCGACTCACAAGTAAGCTGGAGGATGGAGGGGAGGGGGAAGCTGCGAAGGGCGATGTGGGCACGCGCACTGCATGGTTCCCGCCCCTCCCTTGCCGCCCCCCACCCCTCCGTCAGCTGAGGCGAGCGAGACCACCGGGCCGGAGCGATTTAGGAAGGGGCTGACCTGGGGCCGTCAGATCCCGGGGAGAATCGTCGTGACCGTTGGAGAGCCGTTCTCCACTGTCGTACGGGAAGTGGAAGTCCCCCCGGGGACACTAAGGCAGAGATGAGGTGTCCACGGGGGGCTTTCCACGCCCAGGGGCAGTGAGCTGGAAGGTGAAGGACTGCGCGTGGTGACCCGGGGCAAAGTCGCAGAACTTCCCTGAGCTGCGTGGGTTTAGTTTTCTTCCTTTGCAGGATTTTGAAGCCAGTTTTGTGGCGTCCCGCTTACGAAGTGCCTGCCTAATAAATGGCCGCGGATCTTCTAATAGTGGAAAAGGCAGTGTCATGGACAAAACGACACGTACTACCCGAGTTCGAACCTTGGGGTAGCTCCCCCCACCCCACCCCATCATTACTCTTGACATGCCAGTTTACTGCATATCACTGTTCCTGCCTCAAGGACTGGCGTGAGAGTTTTATGAAGGCACACTTCATATTGACACATGGCCCTTGCCAAGTCTCAGGAAATGTTAGCTTTTTTTTTTCTTTCTTTCTTGGGTTGGTCATGGGACTTGATCTCAGGGACTGGGCCCTGTCCCAGAGCTCTTTTGCTCAAGGCTAACACTCTACCACTTTGAGCTACATAGTTCTACTTGTGGTTTTCTGGTGATTAATTGTAGGTAAGAGTCCCAGGGACTTTACCTGCCTGGGCTGGCTTTGAACCTCGATCCTCAGATCTCAGCCTCCCGAGTAGCTAAGGTTATAGGTGTGAGCCATCAACGCCTGCCTGAAATGTTAGCATTTACTAAAGATTCTTTAAAAACCATTTTTCTATGCTGAGTCTTCCATATGTCAGGCTTTGTGCTAAGTGATTTCCCAAAATTTTTCCCTTTCAAATGAATGAAAGAACTGTACAAAGTGAGCAAGCATTTTTTCTTTATTGCCAAATGGGATGCTGATCCCCAATTAGCTAACTGCCAGTGACTTGGCTAAGGCCTTCCATAATATGGCTGGTTGCATTAGCTGATGACACCAGCTCTGACTCCTCTCTTCCCCTTTCAGTGCATAATGCTACTTTGCTTAGTAGCTAGATCCTGTCGTAAAACTGATTTGCAATAAGAATTGTGTCTCCCCTTTTCTAGTACCTAGGATATTACTGGGTTTTTCTCTCTATCCTGACTTCTTGAGCTCCTTCTCCTGGATGCACACTGTACAGGCCCTGTCCATACTCAGTTAGCTTATGTTGAGGATAATCTGGATTATGGAAAGTGGGTGGTGTGGTTCTTTCTAAAACCCCATCCTGTCTTTCTCCATAAAGATTAGAAGTGTGGTAGAGCTACTCTGTAGTGCCCTCTGATAAGAAGCCCACATGGAGAACTTGACAGTAGCTTTTGGATTAAAAGAGCTCAGAGCACTTTTATGTTATTAACAGAGAGCACTTCTCTGACTCTTCCCCCCCACCCCCCGCCCAGTGTGGGTGGGGGAAACTCCTAGAGAAAAATAGCCGTATTCTGTTACTCTGCTTGCTTTTCGGTTTTTTGTTTGTTTTTGGCCTGTCCTAGGCCTTGAACTCAGGGCCTGGGCACTGCCCACGATCTTCCTTTGCTCAAGGCTAGCACTCTACCACATCAGACACTGTGCCACTCCTGGCTTTTTCTGTTTATTTGGTATTGAGGAATTGAACTCAGGGCTTCATGCATGCTAGGCAAATACTCCACCACTAAGCCACATTCCCAGCCCTGCTCTTCTTTTTATTGCCTTCACTGAGGAGTAGGACAGCATGCCTCTGAGTCTGCTAATTTAGAAGACATTAATTTGCAAGCCCTCTGATTCTCACAGAAACCAAGGTAGTCCCGTCCTTCTATCTTTATATAGGTGTAATTGATGTGACCTACTGTGGAACTGCTGACACATGCATTATTAGGATGCTATGAAGTAGGGGCAGAACCAGTTGTATTTTAAAAGATGAAAATGTTAAAACAGGCTGGGGATGTGGCTTAGTGGTAGAGGGCTTGCCTAGCATGCATGAAGCCCTGGGTTCAATTCCTCAGCACCACATACACAGAAAAAACCAGAAGTGGTGCTGTGGCTCAAGAGGAAGAGCACTAGCCTTGAGGAAAACAAGCCAGGGACAGTGCCCAGGCCCTGAGTTCAAGCCCCAGGACTGGAAAAAAAAAAAGATTCTGTGAGCTGGGCACTGGTGGCTTACACCTATAATCCTAACTACTCAGGAGGCTAAGATCTGAGGATTGAGGGTCAAAGACAGTGGGGATGGGAAAGTTTGTGAGATTCTTATCTCCAGTTAACTACTGAAAAGCCAAAAGTAGAGCTGTGGTTCATGTGGTAGAACACCAGCCTTGAGCAAAAAACCTCAGGGACAGCGCCCAGACCCTGAGTTCAAGCCCTAATTCTAGCACACACACAAGTAGATGGTAAGATTTGGATAGAAGCTATTAGTTCTCATTGCAGGGGACTAATGATATTTGCCAGCTGGGGACTGCCTGGGAGATAGGAAAAGGGAAAGCCACAGGGACATTTATCTTATCCCATGTATGTAGATTTTGCTGGCAGGACTGAATTTCTGTTCTCTCTCATAGGCAACTGCAATGTCTGTGGACTGTCTTGGGCAGCATGCAGTGCTTTCTGGGTAAGTGAGCTTTCAGACTTGGCCACAATATCTGGGTAACAAATTACAAGGACTTGGGTACTGTTCCTGAGCTTCTTTTACTCAAGGCTAGCAACTCTACCCCTTGAACCACAGCGCCACTTCTGGCTTTTTCTGTTTATATGGTGCTGAGGAATCGAACCCAGGGCTTCATGCATGCTCGGCAAGCACTCTACCACTAAGCCACATTCCTAGCCCTCCACATTCTTTCGTCACTAGAAGTCCAATGCGCTATCCATTGCGCCACAGAGCCACCTACATTCTTTATATTGACACTTTAGACATCAGCATACTTGCTATTTGTTACACTAATTATCAACTCACCTTTTTCTTGGATTATTTTCCTTCCTGGTAGATTTAATTTGGTTTCCAGAGAGTAAGCTTGCAGAGGAATTTGAGATTTCTCGCCAGGATTTTGGCATAGTGATGAGTGATGTGTTAATTCCACACTTTAATAGACTACAGAGCACTGTTCCTGGTGACATGAAGCTGACAGACATTCAAGATGTTGTCCATGCTCTAGACACTCAGGAACGGAGACAAGAACCTTAATCTCCATAGCCTTACTGGAGAATAAATGTAACCATGGAAATACAGACCCTGCCATGGGAGTAATGTGGAAGCAGGCACTGGGGTGATGGGGAGGTTTGGGAGAGAGGCAGGTTGGAGCTCTGCAGGTAGACCCTCACAGCGATTCGACTTCCCTTGGCTTCACTACCAACTTGAGTTACTCTAGTCACTTGTATGCTTTTCGGGTATCTGAACTTTTGGGGAGCATTGCTTACAAACAGAATGCAAATCTGAATGTGCTTTTCTGTCCCAATGCCAATGCTGTTGTGTTGCTATAGTGCACTAATGGTGATGTTCTAGCCGCAGATTCCTATACATCATCAATCTGGATGCCCCTTTCGAAGGTCACCGGAAGATCTCTCGTCAGAGCAAGTGGGACATTGGAGCTGTACAGTGGAATCCTCATGATAGCTTTGCACATTATTTTGCAGCTTCGGTGAGTTTAAGGAGTGGTATCTTTGGGACTGGGACTGTGGCTTAGTGGTAGAGTGCTTGGCTAGTATGCATGAAGCCCTGGGTTCAATTCCTTAGTACCACATAAATAGAAAAAGCTGGAAGTGGCCCTGTGGCTCAAGTGGTAGAGTGCTAGCCTTGAGCAAAAAAGGAAGCCAGTGACAGTGCTCAGGCCCAAGACTGGCAAAAAAAGAAAAGAAAAGGAGTGGTATCTTTGTGTGTGTGTGTGTGTGTGTGTGTGTGTGTGTGTGTGCGCATGCATGTGCATGTGCATGTGCATGCATACGCGCGTGTGTATCAGACCTGGGGCTTGAACTCAGGGCCTGCGTGCTGTCCTTGCTTGTTTTTGCTCAAGGCTTACGCTCCAGCACTTGAATCACAGCTCCACTTCTGGCTCTTTCGGTACTTAACTGGAAATTAGAGTCTTTTGGTGCTTAATGGGCCATCATGTGTCACAGACTTTCCCATCCTTTTTTCCTCTAGAACAAGTAGAGATTTAATGGTTTTGATCTTTTTGTCCTGGGCTATAAGAAGGACTCTTAGTAGCCTCGGGTGTGGCATTCTGTGTGCTGGACTGCTCTTGTCAGGACTAGGAGGAGAGCACCTTGAGTAAAAGAAGCAGAGCCACCTTTTCACTTCAAGAAGAAATAAAAACCCTTCTCTTCTCAGTCATTTCCAAAACAGGTTGTAACTTAACCTGTGGGTGTCTGAGGTTGAACAGATTTTCAGGACTATTCTGAAAGAGAAGGGAGAGTCAGTCTACTGCTTTTCATTGTTGGCCTCTTTTCTGGGTGCTGGTGTGCTCTCTTTGTTGGCTTATGCCTCTGGGCTCTTTAGCTTCCTTTTCTCTATCATCCCTGTCTGGGGTTTCTCAGCTTTGGTATTATCAACATGTTTGGCCAAATAACTGGTAAGCCTGTCCTGTGCAATCTATCCTTTTATGACTGAAAATATTCCATACATATATATGTGTGTGTGTATGTATATATGTGTGTATATACACACATGTGCTACAGCATATATACATGAGCTACAGTGCTGCTTCTGGCTTTTTTTTTTTTTTGAGTAGCTTATTGGAGATAAGAGATAAGAATTTTCCTGCCAGGGCTGGTTTCAAACTATAATCCTCAGGGGCTGGGGATATGGCCTAGTGGCAAAGAGTGCTTGTCTCGTATACATGAGGCCCTGGGTTCAATTCCCCAGCACCATATATACAGAAAACGGCCAGAAGTGGCGCTGTGGCTCAAGTGTCAGAGTGCTAGCCTTGAGCAAAAAGAAGCCAGGGACAGTGCTCAGGCCCTGAGTCCAAGCCCCAGGACTGGCAAAACAACAACAACAACAACAACAAAAAACCCCCAAAAAACCCTATAATCCTCAGATCTCAGCCTTTTGAGTGATTAGGATTACAGATATGAGCCACCAGTGCCCAGCCAATTTTTTATTTTCATCAGCAATGCATAAACATTCCAGTTTCTTTTTACATTCTCGCCTTCTTTTTTTTTTTTTTTTTTTTTTTTTTTTTGCCAGTTCTGGGGCTTGAACTCAGAGCCTGGGTACTATCCCTGTGCTTCTTTTGCTCAAGGCTAGCACTTTATTTATTTATTTATTTATTTTGCCAGTCCTGGGGACTCAGGGCCTGACCACTGTCCCTGGCTTCTTTTTGCTCAAGGCTAGCACTCTGCCACTTGAGCTACAGCGCCACTTCTGGCCGTTTTCCATATATGTGGTACTAAGGAGTTGAACCCAGGGCTTCATGTATACAAGGCAAGTACTCTTGCCACTAGGCTATATTCCCAACCCCTCTGTTGGCTATTTCTATATCCTTTATTTTCTTTTTCTTTTTTGGTTGGTTGTGGGACTTAAACTGGGCCTGGGTGTTGACCCTGAGCTTTCCTGCTCAAGGCCAGAGCTCTACCATTTTGAGCCACAGCTCCACTTATGGTTTTGTGGTGGTTAAATTGGTGTAAGAATCTTATGGACTTTCCTACCAGTGCTGGGTTGGAGCCATGATTCTCAGATCTCAGCCTCCTGAGTTGCTAGGATTAAAGGCATGAACCACCAGGGCCTGGCTCTATGTCCTTTTTTGTGAATCTTGGCCCTTTATTTTTGGTGATGTAGGGGATCAAACCTTGGGCCTAAGCAAGTACCCTACCATTGAGCTATACCTCTAGCCCAGTAATTCTTGTATATATTCTATATACTAGACCTTTATCGTCTGTATGATTTGCAGATATCTTCAACTCTGTCAGTTATCTGTTCACTTTCTTGAGATCATTGTTTAATTTACAAAAGTTTTAGTTTTGAGGAAGTTCAATTTATCTGAGAGGTTTCCCCCCCTTTTGTTCTTGGTTGGAAGGTAGCCTTTTTGTAGGAGAAAGAGCTTTGGAGTTAGGCAAGCTTGAGGTCAAATTCTAGTTGAACACTCAATCACATTCTTTCATCGTGAACAAGTCAGTCAACTTTCTGAACTTTTGTTGCTTCATCTGTAATGTGAGTTGAGTGATGATACCCACTGTGCAGTGTGATGGGAAAGGCCAGAGGTCAGATTGCTTAGGTACCTCATCCTGCGTCTGGATTGCCACTGGCTGACCTGTGGAGATGGTAGGTCATGTCATAAGAAGATGAGGAACCTTTTTTTTTTCATTCTATTCCCACTGGAAGCTATTCTGAATCTTAACCTTTTCAGAAGAACCTTACCTATTTAGATTTGGAAACTAGTATTTTAGGATAAAAAGCTTAGAACCTTATAGATCTATCTATCTCTGAGCTAAAATGAAAATAAGTCTAACATATGTGTGTATACATATTAAAAAAGAACCAAATGTCATGTCATTGTCCTCAGTTTTTTTGTTTCATTTTGTTTTTCGGTTGTAGGGCTTGAACTCAGGACATGGGTGCTGTCCCTGAGCTCATTTGCTCAAGCCTAGCACTCTACCACTGGGCCACATCTCCACTTCCAGTTTTCTGGTGGAGATAAGAGTCTCATGGACTTTCCTGCCCAGGCTGGCTTTGAACCACGATCCTCAGATCTCAGCCTCCTGAGTAGCTAGGATTACAGGCGTGAGCCACTAGTGCCTGGCTGTTGACACTTTGTTTGTAATTTTTACATGCTTTCAGTGTTCTTAATCATGATATTTATTTGATGATAAGGATTTCAAATGGCTATTTAAAGAGTTGAGCATGTGGTGTCTTTGCCCTACAAGATGGCTTCCCCTCCTTTGCTGTAAGCAGTTGAGGGTGAGGACATACATTCCGGTGTCCATCCTATGTTATCCTTCCCATCTTCTTGATTCTTTTCAGAGTAACCAACGAGTTGACCTTTATAAGTGGAAAGATGGCAGTGGAGAAGTTGGCACAACCTTACAGGGTCATACTCGGGTAATCAGGTAGGCATCAGCCCTCCACAGCTTCTCGACCTGTGTTGCTTTGTCCCAGACATTTGATAAAATGAAGGCGTCACCTTCTTCACAAGGCTTGGTCCTCTATGTTACCCTGGCTCTGCGTGGCCATCAGGTCCTTAATGTTTTCCAAGGTTCTCCAGGGTACTTGTTCCTGAATCTGATTTAGGAAATGATAAGTCAAAGATTCTTTTGTGTAGTTTTCTTTTATTTTGACTGTTTTTGTCTTTGAGAGAGAGGAAGGGAGACCACATGCTTTAAGTTGAAATGTTTATTTCTCTCTTGGGAGCAGGTGATAGTGTAAATGGCAACCACAAGGAAGACCTGAAAACTTTGAGCTCAGTTCACTCTTGTTTAATCCCAAGGAACTTTGGAATTCCCCAGCCTGAACCATGGCAAGAAAGCCCATTGGCCGTGAATGACATTTTGAAGTCGTTAGAGACTAGATTTGCTAATGCTTTGCAGCCAGACACGAAGTTTTTTTTCTTTTCTTTGTTGTTCTGTTTATTTCTTCTGTCACAGTGACTTGGACTGGGCAGTGTTTGAGCCTGATCTCCTGGTTACCAGTTCTGTGGACACCTACATCTACATTTGGGATATCAAGTAAGAGCAATGGAAAGATACAGCCACTTGTTTGTGGGGTGATTTGGGACCTTTGTTGTAGATACTAAATATCTTATTTGGTTTCCTCAAGGTGTAGATCCTGAGACAAGGATTTGAGTATAAATATATTACATACTCAAGAGGTGCTGGTAGGGGATAGAGATGAGACGCAAATCAAGAGGGCTATAATGGGGCACGGTTCTTCTCAGGTTCCACTGTGAACAGGTAGAACTCCCATTTGCCCAGGGATCATGAAGTGTTGGTGCATAATACCCTCCTCAAAGGAAATGGACATATTACCTGACTCATGTAGTGGTAATCCCTCTGTACCTCGCCTCTATAATAACAATAAAGTAAATTAATTATTTTTTAAAAAATGCTCTCTTCAGAGGTACCCCATTCCAGGCCAGAGCCATCGTTGTTGATGGTGGCGATCCTTAGCTCATTGGGCCCATCAGAGTTCTGCAGAGCAGACTCCAAAGGCCAGGGCGATCTCACTGGCAAAGTATTACGAGGTGCTGGCATTTGGAAGCTGAGCTGGAGTTTACTGATGTGCTAAGTGGTGGAGATCGATTTTGATGAGGCATAGCTACACATCTACAGCAGACAGGGCTAAGATACCTGCTCAGCTCATTATGGCTCTTTATGAGGCTTTGGTTCCCAGCTGTTAAAGGGGTGCTAATGTCTGCCTCATAGGGTTGCTCCCCGTGGAGTAACAAGTAAAGGAACTCCTCACCCCGGCTGGGCCTGGCATCATTTCCTTTGCCATATGGTTAGAGCTTGGAGGGGCATCCGTATTGCCTCGTGGACTAGATGCCTTTCCCTGCTACATTACTCTTCCCTCATGTCAGTGATTTTACCTGGAAAGCTGGGACAGGGCAGAAGCCAAGCCAAGATAAGACGGAACAGACCAGCCAGACCAGAGTAGGGGCTTTTATGGAGTAAAGGATGTGTGGCTGACTTGACTGGGAGTTATGACAGTTCAGCAGTAAGGCTCATTGGTCTAAAGTCTGTCCCCAGAGAAGTCTAGAATTCAGGTGAAATAGAAGAGGAAAGGCTTAAACAAGCAAGTTATCAGGCAGCTATGGGACAGGATTTGAGAATGTCCTTCACATAAAATGAGTATTTTCACCCAGGTAAGGCCCTGAATTCTTTCTCGGGATAACTAAGGCATGAGCCACCAGTGCCTAGCAGTTTTTTTTTTTTTAAAGGACCAGTTCTGTCTTATATTCTAGTTTCCTTTCAGAAAAATCTTCATTTTGAAAAACTGAAACTCTATACCCATTCAATACTCCATTTCTTTCTTTCTTTCTTTTTTTTTTTTTTTGCCTGTCCTGGGCCTTGGACTCAGGGCCTGAGCACTGTCCCTGGCTTCCTTTTGCTCAAGGCTAGCACTCTGCCACTTGAGCCACAGCGCCACTTCTGGCCGTTTTCTGTGTATGTGGTGCTGGGGAATTGAACCCAGGGCCTCATGTATACGAGGCAAGCTCTCTTGCCACTAGGCCATATCCCCAGCCCTACTCCATTTCTTTCTTCCACATCTCTGACAACCATCATACTGTTTTCTGTTTTAGTGACTTTGGCCACAGTAACTTTCATACAGATGGAATCATACAATGTCTGTCTATCTATCTATCTATCTATCTATCTATCTATCTATCTATCTATCTATCTATCTATCTGTCTTGTCTATCTATAGTTGATCCTGGGCCTTGAACTCAGGGCCTGCGTGCTATCTCTGAACTTTTTTTTGCTCAAGGCAAACCTCAGTGGGTTAGGGATTTGGCCTAGTGGCAAGAGTACTTGCTCAAGGCAAACCTCAGTGCCACTTCCGTTTGTTTTTTTTTGGTAGTTAATTGGTGATGAGTCTCACTGACTTTCCTCCCTGGGGTGGCTTTGAACTATGATTCTCAGATCTCTGCCTCCTATGTAGCTAGGATCTATAATCCTAGCCTGAGCCACCAATGCCTAGATGTATTGTTTTGTTACTGGCCAATTTCACTTAGAAGAATGTCCTTGAAAGTTCCTCCGTGTTGCCAAATATGTCACAATTTCTACTCTCTCTCTCTCTCTTTTTTTTCCTAGTTTTTTTGTTTTTTGTTTTTTTGTTTTTGTTTTTTCCAGTCCTGGGGCCTGTACTCAGGGCCTGAACACTATCTCTGGCTAGCACTGTCCCTGGCTAATACTCTGCCACTTGAGCCACAGCGCCACTTCTGGCCATTTTCTAAATATGTAGTGCTGAGGAATGGAACCCAGGGCTTCATGTATACGAGGCAAGCACTCTTGCTACTAGGCCATATTCCCAGCCCCCTCTCTCATTTTTTTAAGTGAATAGTAATCCATTTTAAGAATGTACCACAGACTTGGAATGTGGCTTAGTGGTAGAGTGCTTCCCTAACATATATTAAGCCCTGGGTTTGATTCCTCAGTACCACATAAACAGAGAAAGCTGGAAATGGTGCTGTGGCTCGAGTGGTAGAGCATTGAGCACGGAGTCAAGAACAGTGTCCAGGCCCTGAGTTCAAGCCCCAGAACCGGCAATAAAAAAAAAACCAAAAAAATGCAGAATATACCACATTTTGTTTACTTATTCATTTATTCCTTCTGCTATTTGGCTGTTGAAAATATCTAGAGTAGTAGTTTTCTTCTTTTTTCTGTTTCTTTGGTGCTGAGGATTGAACTTGGGACCTTGTCTGTGCTAGTTAAGCATCTACCACTATACTACCACCTCAGCTCCCAGCGTAGTACTTATATCTACTTTTGAAATGCCATTGGAAAGGTTCTTGTTTTGTTTATTTGATTTGTTTTTGTTGCTAGTGCTGGGCTATGGACTCAGGGCCTGAGCACTGTCCCTGGCTTCTTTTTGCTCAAGGCTAGCACTCTACCACTTGAGCCACAGCTCCACTTCTGGCTTTTTTCTATATATGTGGTGCTGAGGAATCGAACCCAGGGCTTCACGTATACAAGGCGAGCACTTTACCACTAGGCCATATTCCCAGCCCTGGAAAGGTTCTTGCAGCTATACTTTCATGACTCATCCCACTGCTAATCGTGATGTCTGTGTGGATTCAGCTGTATGATCTGAAATTCACACATGGCTTCAATTGAAATGATTGAGAAAGTCCATTTACCTTGAGGAAAACATGTCTGACTTTATATTTTTTTCTTTTTTCTTTTATATTTGGGCTTGTCCTAGGGATTGAACTCAGGGCCTTGGCACTGTCCCCTAAGCTTTTTTTCTTTTTTTTTGTCATGGGGCTTGAACTGTGGGCCTGGGCTCTTCAGCTCAAGGCTAGCACTTTACCACTTGAGCCATAGTACCACTTCTTGTTTTCTGGTGATGGTTAATTGGAGATAAGAGTCTCAGGGACTTTCCTGCCAGGGCTGGCTTTGAACTGCGATCCTCAGGTCTCATCCTCCTGAGTAGCTAGGATTATAGGCTTGAGCCACCAGCACTGGCTGTCCCTAAGCTTCTTTTGCTCAAGGCTAGCTCTGCTCTACCACTTGAGCCACATATCCTCTTCTGGCTTTTTTAGTGGTTAATTAGAGAGAATAGTCTCACTGATTTTTCTGTCTAGGCTGGCTTTGAAACTTGATCCTCAGATCTGAGGCTCCTGAATGAGTGGGTAGGATTATATGCATAGGCCACCAGCACCAGGTTATATTTCTTTTTAAGACCTTCAAAGCAGATACAATGATTTAATTACCATTGAGAGGAAAGTAAAGGAATGTGTGCCGAAATGTAAAAAAGTACTAGGTAGCTGGTGGCATATGAATTGGATATGTGACTTCCAATTTTTATATTTCAGGGACACTAGGAAACCTACTGTTGCATTATCTGCTGTTGGTAAGTGCATCCATCCCTGCTTGTCTTCATAATACTCCTTTCTGTTCTGTTCCATTCAGTTCCATTCCATTCCATTCCATTCCTTCCCACACTCTTACCATCCATAACTGGAGGTGGGATGGGAAGTCCTACATTGTAAGGTGCTTGCATCAGGTTAACCCTGACTCTGTCCTAAGATTATGATCAGCCTCCTGTGCTTCATCAGCTTCAGCCATCGTAACCATCAGATAGCCATTTGCTTTCCATCTTTCTCCTGACCCACTTCCCTTTCCCATTGCCTTTTCATTATTTTGAAGTAAAACCTGGGCATTATACTATTTCTTCAAAAATGTTTATGTATTTTTACAAAAGAAGAAACCTTAAAGAACAATAACCATAGTAGTATTAATATACCTAATTAGCAATGGTTCTTTAATTCTGTGAAATATCTAAGAAGTATTCAGATTTCCTGAATAGTCTGTCTCTCTCTTTTATATTGTTTTTTTCCTTTCTTTCTTTTTGATGGTCCTGGGGCTTGAACTCAGGGTCTGGATGCTGTCCCTGAGCCTCTTTGTGCTCAAAGCTAGTACTCTACCACTTGAGCCACAGTGCCACTTCCAGCTTTTTTGAGTAGTTTATTGGAGATAATAGTCTCACAGGGACTTTTCTGCCCAGGATGGCTTCCAACCAAGATCTTAGCCTCTTGATTTTTTTTTTTTTTTGGCCATTCCTGGGGCTTGAACTCAGGGCCTGAGCACTGTCACTGGCTTCTTTTTTTTTTTTTTTTTGCTCAAAGCTAGCACTCTGCCACTTGAGCCACAGCACCACTTCTGGCCGTTTTCTGTATATGTGGTGCTGGGGAATCGAACCCAGGGCCTCATGTATGCGAGGCAAGCACTCTTGCCACTAGGCCATATCCCCAGCCCCTTAGCCTCTTGAATAGTAGGATTACAGGCCTGAACCACCAGTGCCTGGCTCTGTCTGTCTCTTTTATTTTCTTTTTCTTTCTTTCTTTTTTTTTTTTTTGTAGTGCTGAGGATCAAATTCAGGGCTTTATGAATACGAAGTACAGGGTCTACTTGTGAGCTATATTCCCAGCCCATTTCTTTCTCTAAATTGAGCTTGTTGCTTATACTTATTGGTTTCTAACTTAGATTGGTTTTAGTGAAACCCTAAAAAAGAAAACAATTCTTTTTTTTTTTTTTTCGCCCACCTGTTCTGATCATTTCCTTTTTTATTATGGGTCCTGCTTCACATAAAGAAAATAAAAAAGGTATAGTTAATGTCCTTTCTTTTTGCTCCTCAGTGAGATTTCTCAGTGGTGCCAGAGCTTCCCCCTGGGAGAAAACAGCTCATAGGAGAGGCTTGTTAACCTTTATACACCACTTAATCTCACATTCCCTGAAAGCTACACCTTGGATACTGCCTGCTCTCCAGTCTAAGTCCCCACTGACAGTGAGCATGTTGTTTATGCCTTTGGGGAGAGAGTCAGCAGGAATATATTGATGTATGCTTCCGAGTGTTCTCTGGGTCAGGGCTCTCACAGCCTGGGGCCTATGCTTGACCCTCTGTCACAATCCTAGTAAAGCATGCTGGATTGAAGGGTCTCAGAATCCCTTGGGAGTCTTCCTGTGCTGATGATCCTCCCACTGCAAAACATTCATCTGCTTGGAACTCTCTGTAATTGTCTCGTGGAGGTGGAGAAAGATCTTCATACTGTTTCTCCTCTAGCGGATGTTCCTTCTTGCAAACAAACTGAGTCTCCTAAGTAAAACCCAACCTTGACCTATCCTCAGTGATGTCCTGCTTTTATTCTTAAATAACTTTAGATGACCTATATCTCAAGAATAAATATGACAACTAGAGACATGACTCAGTAAGGTGCTAGCTTAGCAAGTTTGAGGCCCCCAGTTTAAACACTAGCACTGCAAGAAAAGGAAATAAAATAAATAAACCAATGGCAAGTTTGGGGTAGAAAGATAGATGTAGTTTGAACCACAGGAACTAAAATAAAGTTAGAGGAATAGTTTTAGTGTTCTACAAACACTTTAGGATGACTAGTTTATAATTTATTATGTATTTTAATGAAGAACTCAGGCATTTTGAACATGTCTATTATAAAGAAATGATAAATGATTAAGCAGATGGGAATGCTGATTACTCAAATTTAATCACTATACATCAAGTGTATGAGGTGAGTTTTTACACTCTACTCCATAAATATGTACAATTTAAAGAAAGTACTTTTTTTTTTTTTTGCCAGTCCTGGGCCTTGAACTCAGGGCCTGGGTACTGTCCCTGAGCTTCTTTTGCTCAAGGCTAGCACTCTACCACTTGAGCACCACTTTTGACTTTTTCTTTTTCTGTGGTACTAAGGAGTGAAACCCAGGGCTTCATGCATGCTAGGCAAGCACTCTACGACCAAGCCACATTCCCACCCCACGAAAGTACTTCTTAAGGTGGTGCACATCTGTAATCCTAGCACTGAGGAAGTTCATGAGGCCAGACTGAGATATAGAGCAAGTTTAAGGCCAATGTGGACTATCCAGGAGACCCTGCCTCAAATATACAAACAAACAAATATCAGTGGATAAATGGGTAGATGATGGGGGAAGAAAGAAAAAGGAAAAACAAGACAAATGAAAACCATTAAAAACCTCAGCATTTTCTCTTGGGCAAAGGACAAGTTATGGGCCTGCACTCCATTTCCTGTTAGATTTGGAGGCCCTGGTCTGTCACACATCTTAGGTGAAGTTGCTTCTGAAGCCTTGCATCTACTTTAGCTCTCACTAGTAATGAACACCCAGCCAGAACAAAAGACGGCAAAGTTGTATCAGTAGAAGAAGCCAGCAGTTTGGGGTTGGTTTAATTTGACAGATTTGATTTATTTCTTACGAGCCAGCTGAACATGGTACTGAATTACAGTTCCTGGGTGTCTCTACCCTTTCCGGCATCTCACATGGTACCTCCTGTTGCAGGTAGCTCTGTTGTCTCTCGGGATTGGCGCAGGGGAACAGGGTCTGGGTTTACATTGTCTGATGCCACAAACAATGGAGCCCACTGAACCAATGGCCACATCAAACTGTCGTGGTAGCTAGAGATGATGCTGTCATAGAAAACTGGAAGGTTCTAGAGCTCACAATCCAATTGGCATGGATGTGCTTTCTCTGCTTCTGAAAGCACTGAGGGAAGCAGCTTTTTTTCTCCCTTGGCTTTCCTTTGTAGCTGGTGCTTCCCAGGTCAAATGGAATAAAAAAAACGCCAATTGCCTTGCCACCAGCCATGACGGTGATGTCCGGATATGGGATAAGCGGGTGAGTGAATGTATTTCCCCCGTAGAGTTTGTTTTTGGCCCCTCCCAGAGGATATTAATTAGTCCTTCATTTTTGGTGGTTTGTTTGGCTTAGACAAAACAGAGTACTACTTATAAAAGTAGAATTAGTATCTGACAGTATTTTTGTGTCCCCTCAGTACCCATCAGACTATTCTGTGATGCACCCTCAGTCAGGTTCTTTGGAAATTGACAAACTCAGTGCCAATCTCTTGTAGAAACCTAGCACAGCAGTGGAATACCTAGCAGCCCACCTCTCCAAAATCCATGGGCTGGACTGGCATCCAGATAGTGAGCACATCCTTGCTACCTCCAGCCAAGACAACTCTGTCAAGGTGAGTGGCACCTGCTGGGGTAGTTCGAGGAGCTTTGGGAATGGTGACGTGTTTAGCATTTTGCGCCTCATGGGAGCTGAGCAAACAAAGTAAAGCTGAGCAAGCTTTTTATTGAGCAGCCCAGGAGATGTGATGGCAGCTAACTTGTTTTAAGTTTTCTTTCCCTCTGACAGGAAGTCAGTGACAAAAGCATTTAGGAAGGGAAAGAAGTTTGCTTGCAACAAAGTAAGAAAACCACAGATTTTCTCTGGTTGCCAGTTAGTTTGTAATGGAAAGACAGAGGTTTTCTCATCTGATTATCATATCCGCTACAGTTAGGACCTCTCATACATAAGCATTGCAAAAGTTGGGGATAGAGTTGTTTTGCTAGGTATTCTTTAACATCCTGGAAATGCTCAAGGTTTGATGTATAACATCCTGGAAATGCTTAAGGTTTGATGTGTTTTGGCGGCCCTGTTGCTTTTGGTTTATCTCACAGTGCAGTGTGTCTCGTTTCTTTGTCCTCTCTGACTTGGCATATTCTGTTACCCTTGATCAGATTTGGGGCAGGGCAGGGCAGGGCAGGGCCATCTCTGTTCCACAGTTCCTCTTGTGTCCATAAAGACAGGGACTTGACTACAAAAGTTGGTTTAGCATGTTTATAATGCAGCATTAAGTTAATATTTAATGCTTTATTGTGTTCGTATACATATGTAATACATTTGTTGGTTAGCAGAGCTGGAGTCATGCCAAATACCCTTTTCTTTTTTTTTGCCAGTCCTGGGGCTTGAACTCAGGGCTTGGGCTCCATCCCTGAGCCTCTCTGTGGAACCATGGCATCATTTCTGGCTTTTTCTGTTTATATGGTGCTGAGGAATTGAACCCAGGGTTTCATGCATGCAAGGCAAGCATTGTACCACTAAACCACATTTACAGCCCATGCATAAGACTTAAAAAGTCCTATCTTGATGTTAATAAATCCCTTATGGTTGTAATTTATTTGAATCATTTTAGTACTTTATATTCTTTCTTTTTTTTTTGTTGGTCCTGGAGCTTGAACTTAGGGCCTGAGCACTGTCCCTGAACATCTTTTGTTCAACGCTAGCACTCTACCACTTGAGCCATAGAGTTTCTGTTTATATGGTACTTACGCATTGAACCCAGTGCTTCATGCTTGCTAGGGAAACACTCTACCACTAAGCTATATTCCTAGCTCCCTGGCTATGTGGCTGTGTGTGTGTGTGTGTGTGTGTGTGTGTGTGTGTGTGTGTAGTTTATTGGAGCTAAGAGTCTTATGGCTTCCCTGTGTGTGTAGTTTATTAGAGATAAGAGTCTCATGGCTTGAAGTATGATCCTCAGATCTTAGCTTTCTGAGTAGCTAAGATCACAGGCATGAGCCAACAGTGCCCAGCTTTTTTGTGTATGTGTGTGTGCTGGTACAAAATCTTGAACTCAGGACCTGTGTGCTGTCTCTTAGCTTTTTCACTCATGGCTGTGTTGTACTTGAGCCACAGTTCCACTTAGGGCATTTTGCTAGTTAATTGGAGAAGAGTCTTAAACTTTCCTGCCCAGTATGGCTTCGAGCCTCACTTCATCAGATCTCAGCCTCCTGAATAGTTTGGATTATAGGCAGGCAGGAGCCACCAGTGCCCATCTTAATTTTTAATTTTAATTTTTATTCTTAATTTCGTACTGCTTGTAATGTACTTTTATGTGCCAGAAGTGGTTTGTTTTTATTTATTGCATTTGAATTTGTCTCACAATCCAGTCAACTTATCTCCCAATTTCAGGAACCAGAAAGCACCCGTTCTGCATTTGAAAAAGAGATAAATAGCATCTGCTACATGTTTGTTATAAAGATTAAGTGAGATTAAAACATTAAAGTTGTAATGCATGTTTGAAGTTCAGTAAGTAGGGCATCTCATAGCTTGTCAGTGCATTACTTGCCTGCTGTAAGCATAATGCAGGATCAAAGCCTGTTGCATTCACCTGCCAGCGACAGCAGCACTTCCCGGGCAGGGCACGGTGATCTGCTCTCATTGGTGGTGCTTCTGAAGTCTAGAAACCCTCCCGTGATGTTTACAGATGCGCACAGAAGGATTCTTTCTGTCTCACGGTAGCACAGTTATGGAAGGGGAGCTACAGAATACACTATTGAAATTGTCTGTGGAGAAACAAAAAGCAATGTGTTCAAAGATGATGCCTATTTCAATAGCCAAGGTCTAACAAATGACATTCATTCCATAAGTTATCTTTTCTTTTTTTCTTGTAGTTCTGGGATTACCGCCAGCCCCGGAAATACCTCAATATTCTCCCTTGCCAGGTACCTGTCTGGAAGGCCAGATACACGGTGAGCGACATACATGAGGAGCCAGGGGGGACGTTTTCTCTCTCTCTGTCTCTCTCTCTCTCTCTCTCTTGCTCTCGCTCTCTTTTTCCTCTCTCATTTATTATTATTGTTGTTGTTGTTGTTTATTTTTGGCCGGTACTAGGTTTTGAACCTCAGGCCGCACCCTGGCTTGGCTTGCTTATTTAGTTGGCTGGCACTCTGTCATTTGAGCCATGTCTCTTTGAGCCATGTTTCTTTGTTTTGTTTTTTGAGACTCTATCTCCAAAAAGTAAATCAGCCCTGCCTGGGCTGGTTGTGAGCTATGGTCCTCTGAATCTTAGCCTTCTGAGTAGCTAGGATTATAGGCAGAGGCTGCCAATACTTAGCCTCTCATATTCATTATGAGGTACTTTTTCTGTCCTGGTGTGAGGTACGGCAAATGTGGTAATGCCTTTTACTACTTAGCAATTTACCTGGCGTGCTTGGAGGATCTCTGCATTAGGATTGGTGACCACAGCTGGTGTTTCCCAGACAGCAGGTTAGGCTAGTGGAGGAAGTAGAGGGCTGGAAGCTAATGAAGTATGGTGGAAATAACTCTGGCTTCTGACTTAGGAGCAGGGTTTGGGGTTTGGGTCCAGCTCTGCCATTTATTAATGTGTGGCTTGGAATAAGCCATTTGATTTTGAGCAGAAATTTCATTTGTAAAATACAAAGAATAATTTCCACTCAGCCTTCCTTTTTTCACTGTTGTGATAAAAGACACTGTTTTGAAGCACACAATTCAGTGACACTTAGAACATTACAATCTGTTTTGCCTTTGAAATAACATGTATATGAGTGTGCTTTATAAATCATAAAATTCTACTGATAGAAAGGGTAGGGTATTATCCATCTTTCAGCCATTTTTTCATGGCCACATTGATAGCTGCTAATCAGAGATAATAAATTTCTTTTAATGTCTATTTGAGAGCAAGCACAGGGTGAACAAAGCTACTTTTATGCATTGGGCTCTCACACTGGGCTCTTGTGGAACAAAGAAGATAATTGGGCATTAAGTTGTTTTTGCATCTGGAATCACTTGCCAAGAAATGAGATACTGTTCTCATGAACTGACATCTCTAGATTAATGTATTTGCTAAAAAATTAAAGAGAAAAGTCCATGAGTGATACCAAAATGGAAGATGAAGATCAGTAAGTATATACTTTAGTGGCTATGGTTTATTCTGTAAATAACAGGACATAGGTATCAAAATAATGGATCCTTAGCTCCCTGGAAGGCTGGCTGTTGCTAAGTCCTGACATTACTAGGTTTTCCCTGGAGGAGTGCACACTGGGGTGGTGGGAAGGTATGTTTCATGGGGATCCTGTGTTTCTGGCATCTTTGCATGGTAAGAATTATATTTGCTGCTCTTGGGTTCCCCCAGTGAGTCTTGCATGCTCATTCTTCAGAGGGGACTCATAGAGAGTAGCTAAGATGTGAAATATCAGCAAGCACCATTTGCTTATTGTAGAATTTTCAAAGTTCTCCAAGGCTCAGCCTGATTTTCTTTTTGTCACTTGCTGAGGTCTCTTCTATAAGCTGAGTGAAGGCTAGATGCCATGATCACCTTACCATATTTGGGGAAATTTTCCCCAGATGGGATGGGGCCTTTTATCATCTTGGAAGATGAAGACTTTGCTGATTCTCCTTGGAGTAATCACTGCTTTCCCCTTTGTCGCCATAGCCGTTCAGCAACGGGCTTGTGACTGTAATGGTCCCTCAGCTGCGGAGGGAAAACAGCCTGCTACTATGGAATGTCTTTGACTTGAACACCCCAGTCCACACCTTTGTGGGGCACGATGATGTGGTGCTAGAGTTCCAGTGGAGGAGGCAAAAGGAAGGTGAGTGGAGTAGAGGACTGCTGCCTGATTTCCTTCTGTGCTCTGCCAGGCAGCTGTACCCGCCATGTGGCATAGAGCTTTCCTCACAAACATGTCATGGTATTTTACTTCTCAAATCTTTGAGATAGGGCTGGGGATATGGCCTAGTGGCAAGAGTGCTTGCCTCGTATACATGAAGCCCTGGGTTCGATTCCCCATCACCACATATACAGAAAACGGCCAGAAGTGGCGCTGTGGCTCAAGTGGCAGAGTGCTAGCCTTGAGCGGGAAGAAGCCAGGGACAGTGCTCAGGCCCTGAGTCCAAGGCCCAGGACTGGCAAAAAAAAAAAAAAAAAATCAAATCTTTGAGATAGGTTTGCCATGTGACTTTCTTTGATGATGGAACATGAACAGGGTTGAAATGTTAAGGCTTGGTGTACAGTTATAGTCTGTCTCTGTCGCAGCAAATGGCAAGACTCCGACTGGAGCTGCTGTCATAAGATCTTGTCATGAGGATGAGGAGGAGACATAGAGTAAGCAGGAAATTCTTTCTTCTTCTTCTTCTTTTTTTTTTTCCTTCCAGACCTGGAGCTTGAACTGAGTGCCTGGCCTCTGTCCCTGAGCTTCTCTGTGCTCAAGGCTAGTGCTTTGCAGTTTGAGCCACAGTGCCATGGCTGTCTTTTTCTGAGTACTTTTTGGAGTTAAGAGTCTCATGGACTTTCCTACCTTGGCTGACTTTGAACCTCCTGAGTAGCTAGGATTACAGGTATGAGCCACCGGCCCCTGCTAAGTAGGAAATTCTTTAAAAAAATTTTTTTTGCCAGTCCTGGGGCTTGGACTCAGGGCCTGAGCACTGTCCCTGGCTTCTTTTTGCTCAAGGCTAGCACTCTGCCACTTGAGCCACAGCACCATTTCTGGCCATTTTCTATATATGTGGTGCTGGGTTATCGAACCCAGGGCTTCATGTATACGAGGCAAGCACCCTTGCCACTAGGCCATATTCCTTCCCAGCCCCAAGTAGGAAATTCTTGCATTAAGCTACTGAGATAATGGTGTTGTTTACTATTGTGGCTTGATCTAGTCAGCCCTCACAAATTCAGGGTCATAAGAATAAAGGGAGTTAGGAAGCTGCTGGCCTTAATTTTTCTATAAGTTCACTTTTGTACACTTACATGCAGCCCTTCGTTTCTTAAGATCTCATTACCATAATCTCTAATGTTTGACAGAGCAGAAGTATATTTCTTGATGTCTCCATATTACAGAAGGAAAGCTCGGCAAGTGGAATGATGAAACTTGTCCAAAGTCCCAGAACAAAATCTCCAGTGGACCTGGAATTACATCAGGCACTGCCTATCCCAGCCCCAATCATCTCCTATCAATTGCTATGGTACCCAAGCTAGCCTCAAACTTGCAAATCCTCCTCCATCAATCTCCTAAGTAACTGGGATTATAGTCATGGCTGGCTCTAGAATATTTTTGAAGAGACTCATGATCATCATCATAGCTTTCCTATTCTTTTTTTTGTTTTGTTTTGTTTTGTTTTTCAAGAGGGAGACTATTTTTTTTTTATTAATTGGACATAAATTTTTTTTACAAGGTGTTGTGCAAAGAGGGTGCAGTTACATAGTAGGGCAGTGTGTACATTTCTTATGATATCTTACGACCTGTTTTTCTATCCCTTGTCTAGGTCAGGTTGACATATATGCAATATACAATGTATCAAGAACATATACAGTATTCACAGACTTGGTCTCTACTGTCTCTCCGTCTCCCTTTGTTAACAGTCATATATCAGGGAGATCATGCCCCTTTGTTTTCTGTGTTCTAGGCTTGTCTCACTCAACATTATTTGTTCGAGTTCTGACCATTTCCCTGCGAATAACAGTATTTCACCATTCCTAATCGCTATGTAGTATTCCATTGTGTATAAGTACCATATTTTTTGGATCCATTTGTCTGTGGAGGGGCATCTGGGTTGTTTCCATATTTTAGCTATTGTGAATTGTGCCGCGATAAACATGGAAGTACAAATGCCTTTTTGATATCTTGGATTTTGCTGTTTAGGATAGATGCCTAGGAGTGGTATGGCTGGGTCATAGGGTAGGTCTATATTGAGCTTTTTGAGAAACCTCCATACTGTTCTCCAAAGTGGTTGTACTAATTTGCACTCCCATCAACAATGGAGAAGGGTTCCTCTTTCCCCACAGCCCCTCCAGCATTTGTTGTTTCCTGAGTTCAGAGTATAGGCCATTCTAACTGGGGTGAGGTGGTATCTCAGGGTTGTTTTTATTTGCATTTCCTTTACTAGCAGGGATGTTGAGCATTTCCTCATATGTTTCTTTGCCATTTTTATATCTTCTCTTGTGAAGTCTCTCTTTAGCTCTTTTGCCCATTTCCTAATAGGTTTATTGGGCTTGGAGGGGCTTAGTTTTTTGAGTTCTCTGTAGATGACAGATATCAGGCCTTTGTCTGTTGCTGTGCTGGTGAATATCCTTTCCCATATCGTTGGCTGTCTTTCTATTTTGGTGGCTATGTCCTTAGCTGTGCAGAAACTTTTTAATTTGTAGTAGTCCCATTTGTCGAGTCTTTCTCCTATTTGTTGTGCCCCTGGGACTCTATTCAGGAAGTTCCTTCCTGTGCCTATAAGTTCTAGTGTCTTTCCTACTCTGTCCTTCAGTAGTTTCAAGGATTCAGGTCTGATGTTGAGGTCCTTGATCCATTTTGAGTTGATCTTGGTGCATGGTGATAGGCTTGGGTCTACTTTGAGTTTTCTGCATATGGCTGCCCAGTTCTCCCAGCACCAGTAGTTGAAGAGGCTATGTTTATTCCATTGTATGTCTTTAGCTCCTTTGTCAAATATCAGTTGGCTGTAAGAGTGCGGTTTTATTTCTGGGTCTTCAGTTCTAATCCATTGGTCTTCCGATCTGTTTTTATACCAATACCATGCTGTTTTTGTTATGATGGCCTTGTAGTAGAGCTTGAAGTCAGGTATTGTGATACCTCCTGCACTGCTTTTTTTGCCTAGAATTGCTTTGGCTATTCTAGGTTTTTTGCTGTTCCATATGAATTTATGGATTGTTTTCTCTATTTCAGTGAAGAATGTGGCTGGGATTTTGATAGGGATTGCATTGAATTTGTATAACAATTTGGGCAATATGGCCATTTTCACTATATTGATTCTGCCTACCCATGAGCATGGGAGGTCTTTCCATCTCCTTGTGTCTTCTTTGATTTCCCTTATTAAATTTTTGTAGTTTTCATTGAATAGTTCCGTCATGTCCTTGGTTAAGTTGATCCCTAGGTACTTTATTCTTTTTTTGGCTACTGTAAATGGAATTGTTTCCATAATTTCCTTTTCTGTTTGTCTATTGCTGGTGTACAGAAAAGCTGCTGACTTTTGTGGGTTGATTTTGTATCCTGCTACTTTGCCAAATTGGTTTATTAGGTGTAGGAGTTTGGGTACTGAGTTTTTTGGGTCCTTCAGATATAAGATCATGTCGTCTGCGAATAGGGATAACTTGATTTCTTCCTTGCCGATGTGGATCCCTTTGATGTCCTCCTCTTGCCTTATTGCTATGGCTAGGGATTCCAGCACTATGTTGAAAAGAAGTGGGGAGAGTGGGGCATCCTTGTCTTGTTCCTGAGTTTAGAGGGAATGATTTAAGTTTCTCTCCATTTAATATGATATTAGCAGTTGGTCTGTTGTATATGGCTTTTATTGTTTTGAGGAATGTTCCATCTATTCCTGTTCTCTCCAAAGCTTTTAATAGGTATGGATGTTGTATTTTGTCAAAGGCTTTTTGGGCATCGACTGAGATAACAATGTGATTCTTGATTTTAGTTCTGTTTATGTGGTGAATTACGTTGATTGATTTACGGATGTTGAACCATCCTTGTGACTGAGGGATGAAGCCTACTTGGTCATGATGTATGATATTCTTGATCAGTTTCTGGATCCTATTAGCTAATATTTTATTGAGGAGCTTTGCATCTGTGTTCATTAGTGATATTGGTCTGTAGTTCTCTTTTTTTGTTGGATCTTTGCCTGGTTTGGGAATGAGTATGATATTAACTTCCTAGAATGAGTTTGGGATTTCTCCCTCCGTTTCTATTTCGTGGAAGAGTTTGAGGAGTATTGGAATTAGCTCCTCACTAAAGGTTTTGTAGAATTCGTTGGTGAATCCATCTGGGCCTGGGCTTTTCTTAGTAGGGAGGTTCTTGATTACCTCCTGTATCTCACCGTAAGTTATTGGTTTATTTAGTTGATTTATTTCTTCTTGGTTCAGTTTGGGCAGTTTGTACTTCTCTAAGAATTGATCCATTTCTGTAAAATTATTGTTTTTTGCTGAGTAGAGGTTTTGGAAATAGCTCCTTATGATTGTTTGAATATGGTTTGTACTTGTTGTAATTTTTCCTGTGGAGTCCCTGATTTTACGAATATGAGTCTCTTCTCTTCTTTTTTTTGTAAGTCTTGCAAGGGGTCTGTCAATTTTGTTTATTTTCTCAAAGAACCAGCTTTTAGTCTTATTTATTTGTTGAATGGTCTTTCTATTTTCAATCAGATTTATCTCTTCTATAATCTTTGTGATCTCTCCCCTCCTAGTCGTTTTAGATTCTGTCATTTCTTGTTTCTCCAGTTGTTTTAGTTTCATCGTGAGGGTATTCACCTGCTCTGCTTCCATTCTTTTAATGTGGGTGCTGAGTGCAATGATCTTGCCCTCAGTACTGCCTTAGCTGTGTCCCATAGGTTTCTTTGTGATGTGTTTTCTTTGTCATTGTGGCTTATGAATTCGTTGATTTCATCTTTAATTTGATCTGTGGCCCAAGTGTTGGATAGCAGCGTGGGGTTTAGCCTCCAAGAGTGTGTACAGGCTCTGTGGTATCCTTTGTTGTTGAGGGTTACCTTTAATCCACTGTGATCAGATATAATACATGGGATGACGTCAATACTTTTGTATTTGCTGAGGTTCTTTGTGTGGGCTATGACGTGGTCTATTTTGGAATATGATCCATGGGCTGCTGAAAAGAAGGTGTATTGGGTCTCTGTAGGGTGAAAGGTTCTATATAGGTCTGTTAGATCCATTTGGGAAATGGTGTTATTTAGGTCCTCAGCTCCCTTACTAATCTTCTGGGTGTTGGATCTGTCTCTTGGAGAGAGAGGAGTATTAAAGTCACCCACTATGATTGTGTTTGCATCTATCTTGCTCTGTAATTCTTTGAGAATTTGCTTGACATATGTCGGGCCTCTTTTGTTTGGTGAGTATACATTTATCACCGTGATTTCTTTTTTTTTTTTTTTTTTTTTGGCCAGTCCTGGGCCTTGGACTCAGGGCCTGAGCACTGTCCCTGGCTTCTTCCTGCTCAAGGCTAGCACTCTGCCACTTGAGCCACAGCGCCGCTTCTGGCCGTTTTCTGTATATGTGGTGCTGGGGAATCGAACCTAGGGCCTCATGTATCCGAGGCAGGCACTCTTGCCACTAGGCTATATCCCCAGCCCCTCACCGTGATTTCTTGATTCTGGATTTTTCCTTGTATTAATATGTAGTGTCCTTCTTTGTCTTTTTGAGTGGACTTTAAAGAGAAGTCCGGCTTGTCTGAGATCAGGATGGCTACACCTGCCGTTTTGGTGGATGCATTTGCTTGGTAGATCTTGCTCCATCCTTTCACTCGAAGCCTGTTTTTGTCCCTTGCTGTAAGGTGGGTCTCTTGTAGACAGCAGATGTCAACTTTTTGTTTGCGAATCCATTCTGCCAGTCTGCTCCTCTTTATCGGGGAGTTTAAACCATTTATATTTAAAGAGATCAAGGATAAGGGTGTTTTTTCTCCTTCCATTTTCTTGGTGGGCTGTTTTTTCTTCTTTTTTCTTCTTCTTGTCTTTAGTGAGCTTGTATTTCTGCTGGACTTTGGCTATTGAAGTTTCTTTCTGATTCTGTCTGTGTGTCTTTTACGATCTCTGTTGGCTGGGGTTCCCCTCTTAATATTCGCTGTAGGGCTGGTTTTTTATTCACATACTCCTTTAGCTCCTCTTTGGTGTGGAAAGATCTGGTTCTCCCTTCAAATGTGAACTCCAATTTCGCTGGATATTTGATCCAAGGTTGTAAATTGTTATTCTGGAGTACTTGGATGGTGTTCTTCCACTCACTTCGAGCTTGGTAAGTTTGTGTGGATAAGTCGGATGTTATTCGAATCCTCTTCCCATTGAAAAAAGTTTCCTTCTTCGCTTTGGCTGAATTCAGAATTTGCTCTTTAATCTTGAGGTCTGTAGTCTTGAATATTATGTGCCTTGAGGTGGCTTTCCTGGGGTCTGTCCTGCCAGGTGTCCTATAGGCTTCGGTTACCTGGATGGGGTCCCCTGTGAGATTGGGGAAGTTTTCTGCAATAACTTTATTGAGAACATGATTAAGCCCTCTGCTCTGGTATTCGGCTCCTTCTTCTATTCCAATTATGCGCAGATTATATCTCTTGTCTTTGTCCATTAGTTCCTGGATTAGTCTTCCCTGAAGCTTCACCTTTTCTTGGAGTGTGGTCATTTTCTGGTTGTTGCCAGCTGCTTCATCGTCCAGGCGAGAGATTCTGGATTCTATATGGTCTACTCTTTGTGTTATGGTTTCAATTGCGGAGTTTATGGATGTCAGAGAGCTATTTATGGTTGTCATATCAGCTCTGATCGTGGAGATTTCTTCCTTTAAAGAGTTGTATTTTAAATCTATTTTTTCATGCATTTCAATTCTCAGGATGTGGAGATTTTCTTTAAAGGCAGCTTGCATTGTATCCATTTTTGCTTCCATTTCTTTAAAGCAGGCTTGCATTGTATCCAGTTTTGCTTCCATTTCTTTCTTGGCTTCCTGGGTGTCCTTCCAGATTTCCGCTCTAAATTCCTGGAATTGTTTTCTGATTTCATTTCTGACGCTTTCGATCATTCCTGTTAACATGGCCTCATTTGCTTTTTTAGTCTCCATCTCCTCTTCAGTCGTGCTGCTTTTTGAAGCTGGCGAGTTGGCTTGCCCTTTGATGAACTGAGTTATGTTTCTTTGTGATTTGCGCATCTGGAGATCTGGATGGCTTCTCAGGTTTGGTTTGTAGCTCCTCCCTCCCTCCTGTGTAGACGTGTCTACGGCAGCAGGTGCTGCCGCTGTGGCCCTGCCCACCAGTGCAGGGTACGCCTACCAGAGCGGGCGCTGTCGCCGGGGGCCCCGCCCTCCTGTGCGCTGTGCGTCCACTGCAACAGGCACTTCGGCGGGATATGCCTCCCAGAGCAAGTCCTGGGTTGTTGGGTTGTGCTTGCGCCCTCCCACGAGTCCGTTGGTGGGGGCGGTATGTGTGGGGTCCAGTGGGATCGACTGTCCGGGTGTGGCTTGGCACCTTCAGACCTCACCTCTGCTGTGAGTGGGGGACGTGATCAGGCTCAGGTGACCCTGCTGGGCTGGTATTGCCCACTAGCGCCTGTGATTTTAGTTGTAAGAGTCTGCGAGGTCCAGGCGCCTCGGGTGGGGTTTGCACAACCGGCCGTCTCCCAGCCCCTGTTGGGAAGGGGGCGGGGCCGGTTCTGCCAGTTCAGGAACTTGTGGGGTGTTGGTGCTGCTGGGCCCTTCCCCTGCTAAACTGACTTCCCAGCGCCTGATGGGAGCTTCCCTGCCTGATTTGGGGGTTCTTTGTTCCCTCAGGGGTGGGGGAGGGGGAGGGAGGACACTCACTTTTGCTGCTTTGTGTGTGTGTGTCCCGCGCAGCCGTTGGCCCTCCAGGGGTTGGCTAAGTGTCATGGTGGCTTCCCTGGTTCCCGATTTCTGCCGTGCTGGGTTCCCTTGTCCGAACCCGGTGTGGACCCGGACTTCTCGTCGCTGCCGGTGTGTGTCTTGGTCCGCACCCTGCCTTGTGTCTGTGGGGTCTCCCGCTATATGAATTCTGCGCTCCTGGCAGCCTGTCTGCCGATCGCCAAGTGGGAGACTATTAGCCTTGGACAAAAGAATCTCAGGGCCAGAATCCAAGCCTTGAGTTTAAGCCCTAGGCTAGCCAAAAAAAAAAAAAAAGCGAGTTTTTTCTTTTTACTGGTTTATAGTAATCTTAAAAACCCCATCACACCCATAAACCACCACAGATGAGTAGGTGAGAGATGGAGAATGAATGCTACAGTATGTGGATAGAGTGGAGGATCCAAGGTATTCCCTAGGAGTGGCATGGGATGGAGGCAGGGAGAATGTGGACAGGAGGCCCAAGCTCGGACCCTTATTGCTGGTTGGGGGTTGGCTGGCATAGGGGCTCAGGTGTAACTAGGAAATGTCTCACACTGAAGGAGAGGGCAGTTAATTGTAGGGTGGGGAAATCACAGTACATTTTCCATGCAGACTAGAGGTGGGAGCGAGAGCTTCAGAGACAGGCACCCCTACATAGAAAGAGGTGGGTTTTGAGGTTGTGACTGAATAGCTTTCCTATTCTTAGCTTCAAAATCTCTGTTGTTTTAAAAAACATCAGGCTGCTCATTTTTTTATTCCACTAATGGTGTGCATGGTCTTTGGCTTTCAACTGGATCTATTTTACTTTGCCATAGCAAAGAAAGTATATCATGTATCTATACAACTGTAGGTTTTGTCATGTGTACTAAAAAATTACATAGAATGTGTACAGTCTTATAATTATAAAGTGAAACTTTATGTAATTCCATAGTATGATCAGAAAGAATAAGTGTAAGGATCCCAGAAATAAATCTATCTATCTATCTATCTATCTATCTATCTATCTATCTATCTATCTAATCTATGAAGTGCTAGGATGAAACCCAAAGCCTCATTAAGAAGCAGTCTACTACCACTGAGTAACATCCCAGCTGTCACAGCTTATTTATGAATTCCTAGAAATGACCTAGGTTTGCCTGTTTTTGAAGCTTTTGCAAATTGATTCTCTTATATCAATTCTTTTTTGTTTTGTTTTGTTTTGTTTCTGCCAGTCCTGGGCCTTGGACTCAGGGCCTGAGCACTGTCCCTGGCTTCTTTTTGCTCAAGGCTAGCACTCTGCCACTTGAGCCACAGCACCACTTCTGGCCATTTTCTGTATACGTGGTGCTGGGGAATTGAACCCAGGGCTTCATGTATACAAGGCAAGCACTCTTGCCACTAGGTCATATCCCCAGCTCCTCTTATATCAGTTCTTATATTTTACTTCCTTCTCAACCTAATGTTGCTCCAGCTTATTTTATTGCCAGGTCTTCCTCATTTTTTTTTTCCGAGCCTGAGACTCAGAGTTGGTATTTGACACTTGCTTTAGTGCACCTAAGTCACACCTGCAACCCCATTCTTAGTCAAATTTTATGAAACCACCTTCTGTTTGATTTTGATTTTCTATGTGAGGGTAGTATCTTTCAAAGAGGCAGGAAGAGAATCAGGATGTTGGAAGAAGAACCTTCAAGATAGGGATTATTGTATTCATGCTGTTTTCCTGGTGTCTAGAATAGTCTCTGACATAAGGAAGATATTTAGGGCTGGGAATATGGCCTAGTGGTAAAGTGCTCGCCTTGTATACATGAAGACCTGGGTTCGATTCCTCAGCACCACATATATAGAAAAAAAGCCGGAAGTGGCGCTGTGGCTCAAGAGGTAGAGGGCTAGCCTCGAGCAAAAAGAAGCCAGGGACAGTGCTCAGGCCCTGAGTCCCTGCCCCAGGACTGGCAACAAAAACAAAACAAACTAAAACCTCATACATTAAAAAAAAAAGGGAGATGTTTAGTAAATGTCTGTTGCATGTATTACATATTTAAATGCATGAATGACTTTATTGCTATTGTAACCTGTAACAAAATGAATCTCTATTCCAGAAGAATTTTAGGATTGTTATTTTTTATTTCTAGGATCTAAAGACTATCAACTGGTTACATGGTCCCGAGATCAGACCTTGAGAATGTGGCGGGTGGATTACCAGATGCAGAGGGTATGTATTCATGACTTATGGAAAAATATAAATGAATACATTAGATATTACATCAAAAAATGCAACATCCAGTATTTGTGGAAGTTAGAGGACATTCAATGCATCCTGGCTGGTTGCCACATTGGCTTTGAAGTTTTAATGAACCAAAGTGTTCAGCACTTTAAGGCTGAAGAGCCTCCATTTTTTTTTCTTAGTATAACAAATAATGTAACAAATAATGGTCTGTGGGCTTTGTAGATTTCTCCTCTCAGTGGACCAAGAACCCTACCCTTGTATTGTGCAGATGTTCAGTGCTCTTTCATCCATCAATGCCATCTCTTCTAGGAAGCTATTTCCAAATTTTCCTCATATATAATACCTGTTTCTTAATAAACCACAGTAGTAGCCAGGCACTGATAACTCACACCTGTAATCCTAGCTATTGAGGAGGCTGAGATCTGAAGATCATGGTTTGAAGCCAGCATGACAGGAAAGTCTATGAGACTCTTACCTCTAACCATCAGAAAACCAGAAGTAGAGCTGTGGCTCAAGTGGTAGAGCGCTAGCCTTGAACACAAAAGCTCAAGGACAGCACCCAGGCCCTGAGTTCAAGCCCACAACTGATAAAAACAGAAATTAAAACCACTGTTGTATGGTATGAATTGCTGTTGTGACCCTTGCTTTTTGCCTCTTTCAGTGAGGCTATCTTCTCATTCAGTGATGAAATCCCTTGATGGGGAAACATGCCTCACCAGTACCCAATCCTCCATGGCATTTGGCCCACCAGCAAAGGATCAGTGGAAAATGCTGGTTAAGTTTGTAACACCTGTTTAGTGTAGTCACTCTTGAGCGTGTTGGCAAGTCTCATCATCTGAATGCCTCTTTAACCTATTGTCTCCAAAAAGTCTCATTTGCAGCTTATCCTTTCAGGCTATGATATTTTTGCTTATGAATAACTCCATTAAGATAGACTTTAAATTGATTTTTTTTCTGAGCCCTGCATAAACTCCCAATGTGATGAAAAATGTTCAGAGTAGAACAATAGGATTTTATCCTGTGTGTTTAGTGGAGAATTGGTGATGGGCAAAATCTATTATGATTGTGTCATTTCCTGGCTGCCACATCTCTCCTTTGAGATATTCTTTTTGTTCTTGTTCTCTCTGTTTTTAAATGCCAATCATTGGGGCTTGAACTCAGGGCTTAAGTGCTGAGGGCTGTCGCTGAGCTTGTTTTGCTTAGGGCTAGTGCTCTACCACTTGAGCCACAGCTCTACTTCTGGATTTGCCAGTCTAGGGGCTGGAATTCAGGGCCTGGGCACTGTCCCTGAGCTTCTTTTGCTCAAGGCTAGCCACTTGAGCCACAGCATGCCACTTCTGGCTTTTTCTGTTTATGTGGTGCTGAGGAATCAAACCCAGGGCTTCATGCATGGCAACCACTCTACCATTAAACCACATTCTCAGCCCCCTACCTTTTATTTTATTTTTTTTTGAGTTGTTTATTAGAGATGAGTCTTATGGACTTTCTTGCTCCAGGCTGGCTTTAAACTGTGATCCTCAGATCTCAGCCTCCTGAGTTAGCTAGAATTACAGGTATAAGCCACCAGTGCTGGCTAAGATTTTTAACTAGATACACTGATCTTTCTACTGTGCTGGGATACAATCCAGGGCTTCATACATGTCAGGGAAGCACTCTGCCATTGATCTACATACCTAGCCCCATTTTCTGTCCTTGGTTGTAGCTCTGTGCCAATGACATATTGGATGGTGTTGATGAGTTTATTGAGAGCATTTCTCTTCTGCCGGAACCAGAGAAGACCCTGCACACCCAAGATACAGATCACCAGCAAAATTCAAGCCATGGGGAGGAAGAAGGTAACATGACATGCAGAACTGATATCTTAGGGGCCATTCTATACATTATAGAGTTTTGTGGTAGATAACTCAGAACTAACTCATTTAAAAAAAAAAAAAAGTCTTCTGACATGGAACATCTCTCTTGCTAGCTTTTAAGGAAGATCCCCCTAGCAGTCTTCTAGAAGAGAAAAAATCAGATCAACTGGGCCTGCCTCAGACTCTTCAGCAGGAATTCTCCCTTATCAACGTACAAATCCGGAATGTCAACGTGGAGGTGGGTTGCAGTTTAATGTACTGTGTCTCACACTTGCTGAAGGCAGTTCGTGGGAGATGAGGCTATTTCAGTCATGATTTAAGTCAGCAAATAGCTGTGCTGCTCTTACAGGTAAGTCTGCCTGCTTCTTTCCTAGGTTTTATAATGAAATAGGTATTTTTCAGATGCAAGCTCTTTTTTTCTCCCCTAACTCTATTCTTTTTTCCTGTGATGAGCTGAGGCTTCAGCATCCTTTTAGATTTTCTAATACCTCATTTCACTCTGTATGAAGATACTTGTTATGGGAAACCTTAGTGATTAGCAGAAGCTACTAGAGAAGTTAATGGCAGAGCTGACTTTGGGAGACAAACCTCCCAAGTACCCAAGCTTTTGTGCTTTTCCTATCTAATCATTTCCTTGGTGATTTAGATTCAAAGTAGGAATATACTAAAACCTGCTTGTTCACTTAGCACATGGAACAATGTACTCTTTTTCTTTTGGGCAGGTTATCAAAATTTCTTTGCTACAGAGAATTGAGTATCTCTCTAGGAAGGAGTGTCATTGGATTTTCTTTCACCCAGATACAGTTGACTATAGGCAGAGATATGTGTCTTTATGTAATTATGTCATTAGTTCTTCTAACAGTTCTGCACTAATTAGTTTTTTTCCCCCCCAATCCTCGGGCTTGAACTTGGGGCCTGAGCACTGTCCTGGCTTGTTTTTGCTCAAGCCTAGCACTCTACCGCTTGAGCCACAACGACACTTGTGGCTTTTTCTGTTTATGTGGTGCTGAGGCATGGGACCCAGGGTTTCATGCATACAAGGCAAGCACTCTATTGCTAAGTCATATTCCCATCCCCCCTAGGGCTTTTTGTTGTTGTTGTTGGTGGTGGTGGTGTTGGTTTGGGGGCTTGAACTCAGGCCCTGGGAGCTATCCCTGAGCCTCTTTGTGCTCAAGGCTAGCATCCTACCACTTGAGCTACAGTACCACTTCCAGTTTTTGAGTAGTTAATT
This sequence comes from Perognathus longimembris pacificus, assembly GCF_023159225.1. Lineage (NCBI taxonomy): Eukaryota > Metazoa > Chordata > Mammalia > Rodentia > Heteromyidae > Perognathus > Perognathus longimembris. The sequence continues at coordinate 8,140,289 of NC_063170.1, forward strand.
GGAGATTAGAGTCTCACAGGGACTTTTCTGCCTGGGCTGGCTTCCAACTGTGATCCTCAGATCTCAGCCTCCTGAGTAGCTAGGATTTCAAGCATGAGCCACTGGCACCTAGCTTCCTTAGTTTTGTTTTTGTTTGGTGCTTATAGATAAGAGTCTTATGGACTTTTCTGCCTGGGCTGACTTCGAACCATGATCTTCAGATCACAGCCTCCTGAGTAGCTAGGATTCCAGGCATGAGCCACTGGTGCCTGGCTCAAAATCTGCTTTGAATTGGATTGCCTTCCATACTCATACTCCTTTGTATTTATAGACTCTCTCCCTTAACTCAGTTACTAGGAACCAGGAGCATTCAGGTAGCTTATTTACATCCATTAGCATCTTGCTCAGGGTGTAGCTCAGTGGTAGAGTGCTTGATTATCATGAATAAGGCCCTAGATTTGCTCTGTAGTACTACAGATAAATGAATCAATGAAATCCATTTGTATCTGAAGGGCCTCTGCAGTTTGTCTCCAGTGTATTTGTGCCCTTGTGTCTTGCAGATGGATGCAGCGGACAGGAGTTGTACAGTATCGGTGCACTGTAGCAACCACCGTGTTAAGATGCTGGTGAAGTTCCCAGCACAGTACCCCAACAATGCTGCCCCTTCCTTCCAGTTTATTAACCCCACGACTATCACATCTACCATGAAAGCTAAGCTGTTAAAGGTAAGAATCTGTCTTCCTAAATTGTCCAAAAAAAAAAAAAAAAAAAAAAAAGGACAAGAGTTCCATTTCTGTGCATCAGTATTGATGCTGAGTAGTGAAAACTAGGAAAGATTTGGAAGTCATCTGTTCTCTATATACTACTGTGTGGCAGCACCATTACTAATGGTCTTTTACTTTGAGTAGACAACATTAGAGCAGTGCTTCTTAACCTTTGTGGATGATGGATACTTTCTGGTGGTCTAATGTAAACTATAGAGCCTTTTTCAGAAAGATATGCACAACTCTTGTGTGTAACTTCAGAAATAACTGCATACATGAATAAGTTTCATATAATCTGCTTGAGATCTCATGAAACTCTGTACTAACCCTTCACTAAGAAGCCTGCAATACAATTTCCTTTGTTTTGAAAAAATAGGCAACATATATTCTAAAGCTACGAGTCTGTCCCATGATTGGAGCCGTGGTACTTGGAAGAAAGGAGTGTGGGCAGCAGTGTCTGAATGGACAGCAGAGCCTGACAGCTGGTCTTCAACCCTGCAGGTTCTAAAGCTTGATGTGTCAGGTCATTGACAGCTAATCAGGCAGAATGCCTCAAGAAAAGCCCTATGAGCTGTTGACAACACACCTTTTTCCATCTGAGCAGTATCTCGAGTGAAGAAGTGGAAGGTCCTGATACTTTGTGCCCATTTTGGATCATAACGTACTTTATTGTTCTGGTCTCATATATAGCCAGGAAAATTTCATTTTAAGGATCTTCAAATTCTGACTACATAGATTTTGTAGTATTTAGTCTTTTCAACTCTGAATATTTCATTGCCTCATTTGGACATACAAAAAAGAAAAACAAGCCAGGTGCCAGTGGTTCACACCTGTAATCCTAGTGTAAGGTTCTAGGTGAGGAGAGAGCATGCGAAGAGAAGTAGAGGTGATTGAAAGAGAGTTTATTGGGGTATGCTCCCGGTGCCCCTCTGGTCGGGATCAGAGAGGTCACGCCTGGGCCTGGCTCAGTTATATGTTCAGGGCAAAAGGCGGTTCAGTCAGCGGTGGTAGTTAGCACGTAGCTTGTTCTGCAAGTCTGGGTGGTTTCAGCTAGTCTCAGGCTAGTGTTTCTAGGAATGGCTGTTGCAGATGATGTTTCCCGATAGGAATGTGGTTTATTCCCGGCACCTTTGAGCCCTCCAGTGGCCTGACATCTCGCTATTCATGATGAACAAAAAAAAAGAAAGAAAGAAAAGAAAAGAAAAACATCTTCAGTTGTCTTAAATGATTTATTAGCAAGGGTTTGTTTGTTGCCAGTCCTAGGGCTTGAACTCAGGGCCTGAGCACTGTCCCTGGCTTCTTTTTGCTCAAGGCTAGCACTCTATCACTTGAGCCTGAGCCACAGCACCTCTTCTGGCTTTTTCTATATATGTGGTGCTGAGGAATCAAACCCACGGCTTCATGTATGTGAGGCAAGCACTCTACCAGTAGGCCATATTCCCAGTCCTGATTAGCAGGTGTTTTAAAGAAAAATCTTAATTCAGTACTGACCGATAGAAATATAGTGGAGGACATGTGTAATTTTAGATCTCCCAGTAGCAATTCTTAAAAAATTTAGAGAGGCACATAGTTTTAGTAATTTTTAATTGAATCCAACACCTCCAAAATATTGTCATATTAATGCATAATCAATTAAAAGTTACTGAGGTATTTTATATTTTTGGTACAAAAACACATCAAAGTATGACACTGGCAGATTTATACTTTTTTTTTTTGGCCAGTCCTGGGGCTTGGACTCAGGGCCTGAGCACTGTCCCTGGCTTCTTTTTTGCTCAAGGCTAGCACTCTGCCACTTGAGCCACAGTGCCACTTCTGGCCGTTTTCTGTATATGTGGTGCTGGGGAATTGAACGCAGGGCCTCATGTATATGAGGCAAGCACTCTTGCCACTAGGCCATATCCCTAGCCCCAGATTTATACTTCTTTACAGTGCCTCTCAATTTGGAGTAAGCACATTTCACATTTTGTATGTTTCTTAGTGCCATGCATGCAGGTAGCAGCAGCTCAGTTTCGTTGGTTTGCCTATTTTCAGTTTATATTATAGCATCGTAGCATATGCTTTAAAATGTTAGGATGTAAGGATTTTCAAAACACATTATATTTTTTTACTCAGAACAGTTGTAAATCTAGGGAGTGGTGTTATTTCCAAGGTATAGAGATGTCCCATGAAGGAAATGGGGTTGCAGAGAAGAAATTCACTAGAAGGAAATAGTTACTGTGTTACTAGAACCTGCCCTATCAAAACGCATGTGTGTGGCTATCTGGGCTCCCAGGACTTCACTAGGAGGCCCTGTAGGAGATGATGTGCTTGAGGCCTCAGACCTAACAGTGCTCTAGTCCCCCCATGCCACCTTGCCTCAGATACTTTTGCAGACTAAAGCCTAGTGGAGAAATTGGTGCTCTTCCTGACTGTGTCTTGGGCTTTTCCTAGATCCTGAAGGACACTTCCCTGCAGAAAGTGAAACGCAACCAGAGCTGTTTGGAGCCCTGCCTGCGCCAGCTCGTCTCCTGCCTTGAGTCTTTTGTGGTGGGAAATACAAACTTGTTGTATCACCCCATGCTTTTGGTGTCTTGCTTCATTTTTTCTTCCCCTGATCTTGTAATACTGTACCCCTTTTTGTAATTCAGCTCAAAGATAGGTTATAGTTTTTAATTGGTTTATCTTTTATTTCAGAACCAAGAAGACAGTGCCTCTAGCAACCCATTTGCTCTCCCAAATTCTGTCACACCACCCTTGCCAACGTTTGCGAGGGTGACCACTGCCTATGGGTCCTACCAGGATGCCAACATTCCCTTTCCCAGGACTTCAGGGGCCAGGTTCTGTGGAGCAGGTCAGTCTCTCTGATGTCCTCTGATTCTAGATTTCAAGACTGTACAGCCAAGAATGTTATATGTTCTTTGTAGACATCATCAGAAATTTGTCTTTATCTTTCATTTCCTAGGGATTCAAAAGACTTTCCCCCCCCCCTTTTTTTCATTGTGCTGGAATTCCATTTCAGGGCCTTGCACTTACCGGGCAAGATACTCTCCCACTTGATCTGTGTTTTCAATCCTTTCTGTTTTAGTTATTTACTGACATGTTTTACGTTAGCATCAATTAGCTTTACAGGGGGTTTCGTTTTGACATGTCCATGTATGCACACAGTATACCTTGGCCAGTCTCCCCCTCTGTCACCCTCCCTCATTCCTTCCCTCTCTCCAAATCAGTCTCCACAGGCTTCATTGTTGAGGGGATAGGAGGGGAAGGGTGAGAAATACCAAGATACATGGTATCTTGTGATTGAAGATAGTTATTCTTTTAAAACTAGGAGCCAGTGGCTCACATCTGTAATACTGGCAATTCAGAAGGCCAAGGTCTGGAGAATTGCCATTTGAAGCCAAATTGGCAAGAAAAGTCCTTGGGACTCCATTTCCAAAATAACCAGCACAGAGCAGGGCTGGAGGTATAGCCCAAGTGATAGAGCTCCAGTTGAGCAGGAATCAAGCTGAGCAAGCACAAGGCCTTGAGTTGAAACTGTGGCACTACAAAAAGGAAAAAGGGGGGAAAAAGTTATTTTTGAGACAGGGTTTATGTCCAGGCCAACTGTGACCATCCTATTTATGCTTCCCACATAGCTGGATGACAGGTGCAGGCCACTGTGCCCAGCCATTGGTTGAGATGGGGTCTTGGCTAACTTTTCACCTGGGCTAGCTTGTTGTCCTCTCAATTTTTGTCTAAGTAGCTAGGATTGCAAGTGTGAGCCACTGTGCCCTGCCAGACTTTTGTCTTTTTGACAAAAGTGTGTTATATAGTGCCCAAATTGGTGTCTTTGGGTATATCTTAATTCTTATCAGAACAGAAGTCTTAATTTTTTCATTCTAATGAGCCTGGGTTTGACTCTACTCAGAGCCCTGGTTCTTAACAGAGGCTAGATGTTTCCCTGGTAGGGTTATGTATAAAGTACCTGTGAAGTCTTTATCCCATTTCTCCTGGGCCCTGGAGACTCTGACTTTTGTCCAGCTTATGCAATTCATCTGAACTCTCAGGCATATGGAAATAGAAGAAAAATTACCCAGTCCTAGTGAAGGATTTCTCACATCTAGCTTCTTGACACGTGTGTGTGTGTGTGTGTGTGTGTGTGTGTGTGTGTGTGTGTGTGTGTGTTATCTCTCTCCTTTGTCAGGTTACCTGGTGTATTTCACAAGGCCCATGACAATGCATCGAGCAGTGTCTCCAACAGAACCTACTCCCAGGTGAGTTTGGGAGCTGCAGAAAGAAGGTACATCCATAGATCTGGAAGGAACAGATGTCTGGGAAGATGTTTGATACTGACTTTGGACAATTTGTATTAGATCTTCAGTGAACATCCATTACAAGATTCGTTTGTAAAAGATCAAAACTCATTCAATTGCAACAAAACTGAGATATTTTCCTATAAGATTACTACCAAAGCATTGGAGGATTGGCATGTAAGAATTGTTGTCAAATAAGGCAAATTCCTAACATGTTCAAGGCTCCTGGGTTGATCTCTTAGCACTGGAAAAAAAAATCGAGGGCACACTGAACTCAGGTCCTTGCATTCACTCAGCATATTTGCTTGGCCGGTGCTCTGCTTCTACCTTGAGCCATGCTTCTAGCCTGACTTTTTGCTAGCTATTTTGGAGATGGAATCTAACAGACTTTTCTGCCCAGGTTGGCTTTAGACCTTTATCCTCTAGATGTCACCCTCTTAAGTAGCTAGGATTAGATATGAGCCACCAGTTACCAGCTAGCTGTCACTTTTGTTGTTTGTTTTTGTTTTGTCTATCACTTTTTAATTTGTAATTTTTTTGTTTTTGTATCCAAAAAAAATCTTTGCTTATACCAAGGTTACAAAATTATTGTTCTTTATTTCTTTTTGAAAGCTCTATAGTTTCAAAATTCCTCATTCAAGGTCTGTAATCCATCACAAATTGGTTTTTTTTTTTTTGGCCAGTCCTAGGCCGTGAACTCAGGGCCTGAGCACTGTCCCTGGCTTCTTTTTTGCTCTGCCACTTGAGCCACAGCGCCACTTCTGGCCATTTTCTGTATATGTGGTGCTGAGGAATCGAACCCAGGGCCTCATGTATACGAGGCAAGCACTCTTGCCACTAGGCCATATTCCCAGCCCCACAAATTGTTTTTTTTTAATGATATCTTTTTTTTTTTTCACACCAGTCCTGGAGCTTGAACTCAGGGGCCTGAGCACTGTCCATGGCTTCTTTTTGCTCAAGGATAGTACTCTACCACTTGAGCCACAGCACTACTTCCAGCTTTTTCTGTTGATGTGGTACTGAGGAATCGAACCCAGGGCTTCATGCATGCTAGGCAAGCACTCAACTGCTAAGCCACATTCCCAGCTTGTAAATGAAATTTTCTTATTTCCCAAATATTTATTTCTGATATATAGGAATGCAGTAGATTCTTCTCAGTTGACCTTGTCTCTAAATTCTAGTTTGGTAGATGCTTTTCTTTGTACACAATTGTACAAAAATTCTGTGCTGTTGCAGGTAAAGCATTTTTAGCTCGGTTCTTTTTTTAGCCTGCCCCCCCCCCCCCCAATGTCTTTTCCTCTGGGCTTCATCAAATGTTAGTAATGGCACTCCTTAGAAATATGAAGACTGTAGCCTGTGTGGATAATACTCATTTTCCACTACAGATCTCTCTCGGCCTTGTCCGCTTATCATACTGGCTTGATTGCTCCAATGAAGATCCGCACAGAGGCCCCTGGGAACCTTCGTTTGTATAGTGGGAGCCCTACCCGCAGTGAGAAAGAGCAGGTCTCCATCAGCTCCTTCTACTACAAGGAGCGGGTAAGTGCCAGCACCATTGCTTTTAATTTCTCACCCTTTCTAGGTTTTGGTTCTTGTCCTCCTGCCTGCCAGTAACTAAAGCCTTTGTAGTCTCTTACTTTCAAAATTAAGCCATTGCTTTCTTCCTTTCAGTTAGTTTTAAACACTGAATTGCGCGTGGGAGGAAGAGTTAGTTAGTTCTTATAGTCTGTAGCCTTTTTCCCTCTGTAACCCTGCAATTCCTGTACATTGAGTTGATTGCCATATTTTAGGTAGGATAATCTAGCTCCAGGTGTCCCTTAGTGTTCTGATGTTTGCCAAAAAACGAAGGGATACTTTTGAAGACTTGAGATCTTGATGTTTTTGGAACTTTCCTAAAAGATTTTCAGTCTCAGTACTAAGTCTAACACCTAGGTACTCATTTGAATGAATCAGTTCATATGTAAATGTCCTGAAATTGTCTTTATGTTAGAGTTCTTAGGAATTCACTGTCCCTAAGAATTCAGTTAAGGAATTTATTGTCCCTAAAGAAGTTATCATGAACCTGGCGAACATTTTTTTTTTTTTTTGGCCAGTCCTGTGGTTTGAACTTGGGGCCTGAGCACTGTCCCTGGCTTCTTTTTTGCTCAAGGCTAGCACTCTACCACTTGAGCCACAGTGTCGCTTCCGGCTTTTTCTGTTTATGTGGTGCTGAGGATTCGAACTCAGGGCTTCATGCATGCTAGGCAAGCACTCTACCCATACGCCACATTCCCAGCCCTGGCAAACACTTTTGGGAATGGCAATGTAGACATAACTGACAGTGCAGGAATAATGGGAATGCTCCCATGTAGCCTTCTTGAGAATCTGATCTAAACGTGCTATAACTGATAAGTTTTTTTTTTTTTTTGGCCAGTCCTGGGCCTTGGACTCAGGGCCTGAGCACTGTCCCTGGCTTCTTCCCGCTCAAGGCTAGCACTCCGCCACTTGAGCCACAGCGCCGCTTCTGGCCGTTTTCTGTATATGTGGTGCTGGGGAATCGAACCTAGGGCCTCGTGTATCCGAGGCAGGCATTCTTGCCACTAGGCTATATCCCCAGCCCCTGATAAGTTTTAAACAGAGTTCCCACTTAGGCTTTATTCTTCTCACCCCCACTTGACTAATTGGAATTAGACTTTATTTTTAATGGAATTATTTTAAACAACAAAACCATTTCACCGAAGTATTAGAAGTGTCTTCACTTCTATTGCAACATAGTGTTTACCTTTGGCTTACACTGATGACTGACGTGGTCTGATCTTGGGAGCGAATGTGACCAAAATGAAGGACAGCAACTGATGTTTGGGACTGGACCAGCCTTAGGCAAAGCCATTCAGTTGAGAAGGGAAAATGACTTTTTGTTGCCGTCCTGGTCCTGTTTCCATAGTCCCTTTCTTTCTACCTCTGATGGACTTTTACCCCCTGGCTGTCACAGACCTCCTTGGAACACATACCAAACTATATTCTCCCCATATCTTCTACATTCAAAATATGTGCTCTTTTGTCTTTTTTACAGGTTAGCAAGAAACCAGACAGCTGATATGCCATATTAGGGGAATTAAGGCATTTGACTGGCCTAAATCAAATACACTCATAGAATTTCCTTTAGCATCTGGGCAATGTTGAGGAGATGTTTAAGGCAAAGGCAGTTCTGAGTATCCAGCCTTCGCATGTTAGGGTTCGGGAGGGACAGAGTAGGTTGACCACCACTTTTGACAATGTGGTCATGTGAAGTCTGTCTGTAGAAGAAGTAACTCCAGTGTGAAGACAGAACAATCTCTCCTAATATAAAAGCATGGGGAAACCTACATCCATATTTATGATGGTCCATCCCCTTTTTCTACCAGTACCATAGTCATAACAAGGCACCAGAAGGGCTTAGCTAATTAACTCCTAGCATACAGTATCTGCTCAGGTGGACATGGAAGAAGGAATATGATATTTCAGTTTGGGGTAGTTCGTACTGCATGGCTTCTCCATAAGAAACGGGCTATTGTTGTGCCTAGTGTGACAGAGGAGATGGTATTTTAAGTTTTATTTTAAATAGTCACCAAATATAATGGAAGGACATATTTATACCTTCATGTGAAAATTCGATATTGATGTATGACATATACAGAAAATTTACAAGGCATTAGTATATGGCTCAGTGAATTAACAGTCTCCCAGGTCAATACCTAGAACTTTGCAGGATCCCTGGGGAAAGAAAGACACATCTTAACTAACGGATGACATATAGTCATTATTAGGTTATATCATATGAAATGATTGGTACTTGATTTTCATCTAACAGTTTCATGTGGTTTGTGTATTAGCTTCAAAAAAGGAAAAGGAAATTAGTTAATTTGTGGTGAATTTGAATAAGCTTATATCTTCTCAAAGCTTTTTCATTTAAATACTGCCATAATATCTTTACACAGGCTGCCATATTCCCATAGAGCTCAACACTCCTTAAATATTTTCTAGTCCTTGAGAGTCTAGTTTCACCTGTCAGATCATATCACTTTATTACTTTTGGTCTGGAGATGTTTCCAGCTTACTAAATTTTTTGGTGCCCTAGTTTTTCTCCTGCATACTTTCATTCCCTTTGAGACCTCTTCCCCTGAGAGCTTTAAATGGGGAAGAAGGAAGCAGTGGAATGTGCTAGCATATGGCTTAGCAATGAAGGAGTTATAGGGTGTTTTTTGAGATTATAGAAGATTTTTTTTTTTTTTTGGCCAGTCCTGGGCCTTGGACTCAGGGCCTGAGCACTGTCCCTGGCTTCTTCCCGCTCAAGGCTAGCACTCTGCCACTTGAGCCACAGCGCCGCTTCTGGCCGTTTTCTGTATATGTGGTGCTGGGGAATCGAACCTAGGGCCTCGTGTATCCGAGGCAGGCACTCTTGCCACTAGGCTATATCCCCAGCCCCGAGATTATAGAAGATTTTTATAAGACATCTTAGGTGACTATTTCTTTGTTTTCCTTGTGCCTTTAACCTGTCTACTCAGGCCAAATTATTATATTCGCCCAGTGTTCTCCAGATGGAATTCCAAAGTTTGCTTCCAAATTTTTAAATATGCAAGAGACCTGAACACCTAACAAATCTCATAGAAGTAAGAAAGCATGGAGAGGCCAACAATAATGAATTTGGCAAGTACATCAACTACTAATAGCTGATGAAACATTGTTCACTCCTAGGATAAATCAGATTGCCCAGAACTTAGGATAAAAATTAGGCATTGTCCTATACATTACTAACAATCTGTGCTTTGCTTTAGTTTTATGTTAGTTACTAAAAGAGCAAAGAACTGGTGAGATCTTTTAAGTTAGTAGAATAACAGCTGATCTCCATAATCAATGCAGTATATTTCCAGTTCCATGCCTCAGATGCTCTTGCTGTTAGCAAGGGAACACTCAAGAACATTCTAACTCGGGTCGGCTCTTTTCTCCCCTCCCCTCAATTCTCCAGGATTCCCTCTCTACCCCGCACCCTGCATTGCTCTGAAAATAGTCCTTCAGTCCTAGCGTCAAAACACCAGATTTCCTCCTTGCCCCTGACATTCACACATGGGGTGCTGAGCCCAGTGAAGAACTGATTCCCCTTTAGGAGTGAAAAAAACAGACTCTCAGCACAAGTGAAACAAAGAGGAGAAAGTGTCTTTGCCTATTCCTTCGCTTGCACCATGATTTTAGTCCTGTTCAAGTCCCTCTAACCTTGACCACAGCTCCTTTGTCAGAGCTGTGTGGGCAGCAGTATATTCTGGAAGATGACTAAAGAACAGTGAAATGGAAGCTGGGCCTAGCGTGTGATAGGCTGTGGAGGAAAGGGAGTCCACGTACTGCTGTGCTGCGGTACGAGTGTGCCATCATCCCATTCCCCTTTTGTAAAACATATATATTTTTTAATCCATCAAATGTGAAGAAAGCTTTCATTTTATTCTCTATTTTTCCCTTTTAATTTTCTTGGTGTTTTTCTTCCCTCTTCCTGGGTGTAACGTTTTCACGCACAGATGTCTCCTCGCTCTGCCCGGCGACGTTGGTCCATACAAGCAATTAACGACTTCCCGGTACTGTGCGCTGTGCAAATGCTCTCCTTAACTAATCCTGTCTCTACCCAAAGGCCCAAGAATAAAATGCCACCTGCCTGGCTTTGAGGAACCTAAAATGACAGGCTGGCTGTTTTTCAGGACCAGCAACAACAACAAAAAAAAATGTATCTTTTTGGGGAGTCATATACCAAAGCCTGCCTACTAGCGCAGTCATGGTGTTTCAAGCAGGTAAACATTGTTGAGGGTTGTGAATGGATTTCTTTGCAAATGAAAGCAAATATTGGGTTCTTGGAAGAAATCCTGATTAAATGACTTTTAGTTCACCTGATTTCACTTGGAGCTCTTGGATAGTTTTCATGGTGCTTTTAAAAGCTTACCTGTGACTTGGCGGGGAGCAGAGGAAGATATAAGAGGTTTCCACCATTTAGTCTCTATTTTGATTATTTTGGTTTAGTTTAGAAGGAGAAGCACCCACCTGCTTCCTGGGCATGATGCATAATTTTACCCTTTGGGAAGTTTGTGGAACAGATATTTTCTTGACCATCAATGTTTTGTATTGACACCAAAGCATTTGCTATGGGACATCCCTTCTTCCTTTCTTTCTTCTCCTAATTCATTCCTATTGGCCACCTTCCCTCTTCTGTCTTCCTCTCCCATCCCCTTCATGTTTCAGTAGAGCCAAGATGACCTCAAGGCAGCCTTGATGCTTTGTAAATTGTGTTGGACATAAAAGAAATGTTTGGTGGAGCGACTGTATAGCCTTTCCATGCAAGCCCACTTGAAATCAGGAGTCCTAATAAGCAAGAACCACTGCTGCCAACGGCTTGCAGGTGCGGCCACCTTCCCTCAAATTCCTGCTCCCAGCCAGTCCAACTGTTGAATTTCTTCTGATTTTCCAGAAGCCCGTTTCTGTGGCTCTTTAAATAGGAACTCATGTTGACTCACTGCCCACTGCTGATTATGCATTGTGGATGGGGTTGCTGTGAAGCAGTTGGTGGCTTATTCTTGGGCTGGTTTTACATTTAACCCATTTACTGGCATTGATGTTGCCTCCGATTGTAGCAGTAACACTGGTGGTGCAGTTGTGAGTGAGCTGGCTATTGGTTGTCATTCAGTGCCTCCCTTCCTCCTTCCTGCCCCTTCTTCCCTGTCCTTTTTGCCATACCCCACGAGCACCTTCCCGAATGTTCACAGGCTCATATCCTGGAGCTCGTCATGTACTAATTTGTCTGTCTTGCTTTGCCTTTCTTCCTTTAGTCCCTTTTCATGAAGTCTATGGGGAAAGGGCTTTTTCTGTTGCTGGAACATTGTAAAGACCTAAGGGAAATGCAGCCCTTTGCTTTCTTGAAGTACCACTTTTATTGCACAGAAAATTATCCACAGGAAAGCCTATAGGAGTGGGAATGGAGCAACAGAAGAATATTAGGGCTTTTAGACCATGGTCCTTAGCCTTGACACAGTAGCCATGCCTTAGTCCAGTGTGTCATTGCTCTCTAAAACCAAAGGATCCCAAGAGAAATCCAGATGTTGATTCCTGACAGTTGTACAATCGAGAGAGAGACCCGAGATGGCTTGCAACCTATTAAAGGAAAAATCAGTCTTAGGGGAAATGTGGATGGACCAGAATTGTTTTTTATTACCAAGTTTTAGAGAAACCCCACCCCCATCCACATAATTGCACCATTTTTGGTTAGGGAGGAGCTAGGATCTAAGGCCCCAATTAGCTTCTGAGAGTTAGCATATCTTCATGTAGGTAGTTTTGTTACATTTGAATCTCCCTAATTAATACTTGGTCATTAGATGGGATCATGGATTAGCCCTGTAGCTTGAAGGGGAAATGCTTCATATTTAAACCAACAAACAAATTTTAAAAACCCAACATTGATTTGTAGTCTCTTAAGGATTTTTGACAGTGTTTTGTAGTTATTCAATGCTACACTAATAAGAGAGAAAGAGAGAGGAAAGAGAAAGAAGAGATTGAAATAAAAAAATTCAAGCAAAAAGAAATTGACCCTTTGTACAACTGTTTAAAGATAAGAGAAAGAAAGATTAATTATTAGTATTGTCCCATAAGTGCTTTCACAATTTAACTTTTTTTTTTTTTGGCCAGTCCTGGGCCTTGGACTCAGGGCCTGAGCACTGTCCCTGGCTTCCTTTTGCTCAAGTCTAGCACTCTGCCACTTGAGCCACAGCACCACTTCTGACTGTTTTCTGTATATGTGGTGCTGGGGAATCGAACCCAGGGCCTCATGTATACGAGGCAAGCTCTCTTGCCACTAGGCCATATCTCCAGCCCACAATTTAACTTTTGGCAGCTAGAGTTAGAGTGATCTCATATTGCACAACCTCCTTCTGTAGGCTCAGAGATAGCTGAATGAGGTTCCATATAACGCCGCCCCCCACCCCCACCCCCCATCTGCCTTACTTGGTACTGGGACTGGGACTTGAAAGCAAGGCCTTGTTCTCTTGCTTAGCTTTTTTGCTCAAGGCTGGCCCTACCACTTGAGCCACTTAGGACTTTAAATTTTTTTTTTATTGTTATAAAGGTGATTTACAGAGGGGTTACAGTTATATAAGTCAGGCAAAGAGTACATTTACTTTAGGACAGTGTCACCCCTTCCTTCACTCTACTTATAACTTTTTGCTGGCTAATTGAAAATAGGAGTCTCTTGGATGTGTCTGCTCGCTGACTTTGAACCATGATATTCAGGTCTCTGCCTCATGAGTAGCTAGGATTTACAGACATGAGCCACCAGTGTCCTTATACATTCAGTACAGATCAGACAGAAACTCCTAGAAGCCCAGTGTCTCAAGAAATCCTGAGAAATACAGACTATGGTTTCCATAATTCAGTGAAGAATAATTACAAAACATTGTCAAAGACCTCCATCTACATTTTCATCAAATATTTGCAGTTTACATTTATTTCTACTGATCTCTGCCAATGGTGGAGAATCTTAAGACATCTTTTTGGACTCTTGAGTTTTCTTCTATGTAAATGTGCCTAATCGCAAATCCACAGAAGGAAACTAAATATACACGTGTGAGGCACATATTCTCAAACATGGCCTGAAAGCAGTGTTGTTAGACACTTGCTTGCCCCAGGGAAAGCCATGTGGCTGTAAGAACTGCAGCTCTGCTGATCTTTAGCAAACAGCCCTGGCTTAGCCAAACAAGATTATCATGTTTGGCAGAAAGTGACTGAAAAAGTGAGTTAATGCTGAAGGATGATCTGATGGAGGTAGACATTACTAGAATCTCCTTATGTGCAGAAATGGATCTGTTTAAAAATGGATCAAACTAACAGAGAGACTTAATTTTTTTCTTATTAATTGAAAATCATATACAGTTCTTCAAAGCAAGTTAACAAAAGTGGGTTTAGTAGCCTGTTCAGATCTGCGCTATGACTGTAACCTTGAATAAGCTTCCTATCCTTCTTATGAAGCATGGACACTCCTCAGGGCCTTGCAGATGGAGAGAGGCACCTGCCAGCCCCGAGTGGGCTGTTCAAGCAAGAGATCACATAATTCTAACAGCCGCAGACAGGACTGGACATCCCAAGACAAATATTTGTATACTTGGACCTGTTTCATTGTGAATTTCCAAATCTCTGCTTGCAAAATGAGTACTTCTGGCATATGAGCCTTCATATAATAAATAATAGGCTTTTGGTTCAGCTTGACTTAAAAGCCAGGCAATTATGGCTCTTTTCATTGTGTTCTAAAAGCTAATAGACCCCATCGTTCATGAATCTCCATTTATTTCAGATGTATAGTTAAATGAGCTGCTGCGATGTGCTTTTCATTTTCACTTTGTAATAAGGAGCCCCAGTGACGTCTGGGAACAGTATCTTAGAAGACTTCCAGAAAACTAAATTAGATCGATTGTATTTTATTTCAGTTGGACTCTTTTTAGCATAGATTACTATTTGTTTAATCTAGTATCCTAAATCACGGTTCACTCTCATTGTAGGGTGGCTGTACTCTTAACTTACACTCCCTACCTCAGCTTGGGCATAGTGCACATGTGACTACATCTGTTTAATATCAGTTAACACTTCCTGGCTCCAGCCCACTCTGATAAGCTGTTTGCTCTTTAACAAGTTACTCCTCTTACGTGTACCCAAGTTAGGATACTTGTAGATAAAAGGATAGTTTTTGTTTTTTTTTTTTTAACCAGTCCTGGTGACTGGGGTTTGATCTCAGAGCCTGGGCACTGTCCCTGAGCCTCTCTATGCTCAAGGCTAGCATTCTTACTACTTGAGCCACAGCATTACTTCTGGCTTTTTTTTTTGTTTGTTTATGTGGTACTGAAGAATTGAACCCAGGGCTTCATGCATGCTAGGCAAGCACTCTACCACTAAGCTGCATTCCTAGCCCAGAGAGTATTTTTTGATTGCTTGCTTTTGTGCTAGTCCTGAATCTTGAACTCAGGGCCTGGGCTCTGTCCCTGACCTTCTTTTTCCTCAAGGCTAGCACTCTACCACTTGAGCCACAGCTCTACTTCTGGCTTTTTTGATAGTTTAGTGGAGCTATGAGTCTTACAGACTTTTCTGTCTGGGCTGGCTTTGAGCTGTGATCCTCACATCTCAGTCTCCTGAGTATCTAGGATGACAGGCAAAAGGATAGTGAGTGTACACATAATTCTTCTTTATTTGAAGATTAGTGATACATTAGCACTCAGGAAGATGAGGTGGATGGATATAGGGAGTTTGATGCTATACAGTGAGTTCAAGGCCAGCCAGTGAGACTACCTCAGGGGGAAAAAACAATAAAATAAGGGCATGTAGAGGATTGAAGGGCACCTCCTCCCAATTATAGATTACGCTTCCCCTCCTTTTGAAGAATTAGGACCTGTAAGTAGCAGTGGAACTGCTTTATAAGATCAAATGGTTTAAAGTCCAAATTGCTGGTGCAGCATATGTGTAAGTCACCCACAGATACTTCAGCTAAACTTCTTCACTTACTGGCCTGGAACTAAGTCCATGTGTCCTGGATCTAGTAGATTCCCAGACACACAGGAAATCTAGAAAGTTACATGCACTGCGTGCCCTCCCTTGGGGTTAGATGGGATATTGTGGTCAGAAATGACTGGATTTACACCTAAAATAACTCACGAGAATGTATTTATGTGAAAATCACTTGTGAGAAATACATTCGCCCGGGAGCAACCTGAATAATGAGCTAATTTAGGTTTCCCGTGGGTTTACACACACACATATTGTTAGGTTGCCCTTCACAGTTTATGTAGTTTGCACCATATATTTTTTTATTGTACCCTCATTGACTTTGTGATGTTGGCCAACAGGATAATTATTAGTCACAAGTTATTATTGAGAGAGGAACAAAAAGGTGACATTCATGAGATTAAATTGCCAGCAAATGATTAACTTTCCCAGAGTCATATTGAGCTAGTGTATGTGGTAGTAAGACCTTGATTTTCTGACTCCAAACTGTAGCTCCTTTTCACCTGTTCCTTATACCTGGTTTGTTAGTTTCCTTAGCTGAGACACTTTGGTGATTTCTTTTAACTTTTGGAAATAAAATAGAACATGCTTCTTTGGCTGGTTGTCATTTTGAAGATAGACTCTGGTAATTCTCCAGAACATTTCCCACTTCCCACGTATAGACTCCTCACATAGGTAGCTACTTCCAGCGACAGATCTCGGGAATTGGGACGTGTGTTCGTGCTCTGCCATGTCCGTTACTCAAATCCCCTGACTCATGTATCTTTAACCTTTTGAAGGGATCAACGCGTAGAAATCCGGGTCTTCTAGAAAAGTAGGACTACTCTCCTCAAGCTTCCAGGCTCTTTTGTCTTCCTTCATAGATAAATCTAATGTTGGCAGAGTCCATACTGCTGTGTCTGAGCTAAATATCCCACAGAGCCTGTTGAAATGTCTGAGAAGAGAAAACGGGTTTCAGGCAAGACCTTTGAACCTAGTACTAAACGCCACCCTTCAAATTGGTTCTCTCACATTTTGGGAGTCTTTACTAACTCCTTGACCTGCTATTTTTAAATTAATTAATTAATTAATTCTGGCTTCCTGGTTTCCATTTTTGAACACCTGCAGAATGTATGTAGCCCTGCCATGGGTGCTTGTCTTTCTGTTAGGATTTTTGGATCAAGAGCTCAGTGTCCTTTGTCATCCTCTTATATCCTATCGATGCTGATTCATGTAATTGTGGGCATGATATAATTTACAGTCTCTGCAAATGACCAATGACCCAAATATGCTGTCATGCTCTGCAACTGTAGGTTTCCACTTTTCCAAGTCCCATTGGTTAGATCTTGTCATTTTCCCCCTAGAAATCGAGGAGGTGGAAAAGTAAGCGTGAGGGATCAGACTCCGGCAATCGGCCCATCAAAGCTGCCGGGAAAGTCATCATCCAGGATGTTTCTTGCCTGCTTCCTGTTCACAAATCTCTGGGAGAACTATACATGTAAGTTCAAGATTTCAAGTCTGTGGCAAATTGTGTGTGTGTGTGTGTGTGTGTGTGTGTGTGTGTGTGTGTGTGTATAAAGCTTTGGAAGTTTTTCTTCAAAAGCAATTTTAGGAGACGCTCAGTATATTAGCCTTCTGTTGTTACATAACACATTACCATGAACTCAGCAGCCTCAAGTAGTATATATACATTGGTTGCCTTGCAGTTGCCATAGTCTGGGCATGGCTGTGCTGAGCTCTTGCTCAGAGTCTCACCCAGCTAAAATCCTGTAGTTCACATCTATTCTGATCTTCAAGGATTTTGTCCAGGCCCATTCAGTTATTAAAAGAATTCAAACCCTTCTGATTATAGAACACTTACATGAATTTCCTCTTCTTTAACACTAGCATAGTGGCTCACATATCCATTACCTCTTTTAAGGGCCTACCTAACTAGATCAGGTCCATCCAAGATAGCTCTTGACATGCTTAGAGTGTAGGGCTTAGTAACATAATCGTGGAGGTGATATTCCATTAGTGTACTCTGGTATTGCCCATATTCAAAATGAAGCGATTATGCAATGTGTCTACAGCTGGGGGTAGGAATCTTGGGGGACTACCCCTAGAATTCTGCATCCCACACTCAATATAGAAACTACAGATCAACGCAGAGCTACTTTGGCTGAAGGGAAGTGGGAGGTGAGTGACAGTATACAGATGCCAAACCGTGGTTCCCCTCCTCCTTCCTGAGCCTGTTAACAAGTGTCTTCTTTTTTGTAGCACACATGCAGGATAATAGTTTGTGTACAAATCATAATGTTGCACATTTTTAAATCCCATAAGCCTTGGGAACTCCACTGAAAAGCTGATTGGTGAATTAGTATTTGAGGACAACCTCCTTTTCATCACTTCAAAGCAGTTAGCGATTTACCTTCCCCTGGCCAGAACTCACAGCTCAGTTAACATCAGCTCCAGTTTGCTTCCTCCCTATGCTCTCAGATAGAAGGGAGCTTCAGGCTAACACAAAGTAAAACATTGTGAGTGACACCTCAAGGGGCAGTTCCTCCTCTATTAAGCCAGGAGACATAGTCTGTTAAATCTAGGAAGTTGGATGAAAAAGGAACTTTGTTTATTCTTTCAGATTTTTTTTTTTCAGATTGAATGTGAATGATATTCAGGAAACATGTCAGAAGAACGCCACTTCAGCTATGCTTGTTGGAAGGAAGGATCTTGTCCAGGTATTGTAAATCCCTGTTGGTGGAACTTGGAATTTTTGGCAGCAGACTTTCATTTGATAGTTGTAGGTTAGTAGACATTTCCAACGTGTGCCTCCTATTTTGCAATTCCTTTCCTTTATTTTTTAAAATATTTTTGGTCAATTTTTAGGGCTATAGCAGCTTCTTAAATCTTCTAGATGTTTTTCTTACTAGTGCTCAGTTGGGAAGATCCTAAAGCATTTACTGAATATTTTGACTTCATTTCTTTTCTATTCCAGTACAATGAGTATTGCATACCTAAATTTGGCCATCAGTGTCTTTACCATTTGTCCCCTCACATCCTTTTTTCTTTTTTATTTATTTTTTATTTTTTTATTTTTTTGGCCAGTCCTGGGCCTTGGACTCAGGGCCTGAGCCTGAGCACTGTCCCTGGCTTCTTCCCGCTCAAGGCTAGCACTCTGCCACTTGAGCCACAGCGCCGCTTCTGGCCGTTTTCTGTGTATGTGGTGCTGGGGAATCGAACCTAGGGCCTCGTGTATCCGAGGCAGGCACTCTTGCCACTAGGCTATATCCCCAGCCCCTTTTTCTTTTTTTAAAAAATAACTTTACATAAGGTTATAAAGTGTTCCTTTACATAGAGATGTTCAACTTAAAAACATGATTTATTCTTACAAAAGGGTGAATTTCCTTCATCTTTGCAGGTATACCTACGTATATTAAACAAAGCCACTCCTTCTTGTTGTTTTAAAATAGTTTTATTGAAACATAGTTTGTATACCGTGCAGTTTACCCACTTAAAACATTCCAGTTGGCGGGTTTTAGTGTAGTCACAGTTATGCAATCATCACCACAGCTTTAGAATATTTTTATGGCCCTAAAAAGAAAGCCCAGGCCCTTTTAACTGTCCCCTCTCAATTCCTTCTCTGCCTTCCTAGCCCCTCAGCTGCATGTACCCATTAATTTACCTTCTGTCTCATTTGCATCCTGATTCTTTATTGTGAGAATTAGGCTGAGTAATGGAAATTACTAGTGCTGGTCCTATCAGCTACAACTCTCCAAATGAATCAATGCTAAGTCCTTTCCTTGATTTTTATCCGGTTGAAAAGCCCCCAGGTTCCTATTTATATTCTAATAAACACCATCAAGTCTCTGCCTGAAAACCTTTTAAGCGAAATTTAGTTAGGGGTTTAATCTACTTCTGTGAAGCTCTAGCTACCTTGATTTAATGAACAATAAAATCAACATGATTTTGTTGAAAGCATGCAGTTTATAGCAGAAGGCCTGGGGCCAGCTTGGCTTTGTAGGAGAGTAACCTCAAGCAGGTTAGCCCTGACTCCCAGCCTTTGAGTGTGTTTGTAAAGTGAGAACTTGAGTATACAGTTCCCTCACAGGGTTGGTGAGAAGATTGGTGAATGCTGTATACTGAGGCCATGATTTAGGGTTCATGTTCTGAAAAAAACATTCTGCAAA
Source organism: Perognathus longimembris pacificus (assembly GCF_023159225.1). Classification (NCBI taxonomy): domain Eukaryota; kingdom Metazoa; phylum Chordata; class Mammalia; order Rodentia; family Heteromyidae; genus Perognathus; species Perognathus longimembris. Next base: position 8,159,978 of record NC_063170.1, read on the forward strand.
AAGTATTTCTTTAATTAATTAATTCATTCATTCATTTTTATGCTGGTCACAGAACTCAGAGCCTAGGCACTGTCCCTGAGCTTTTTTTTTCAAGCTAGTGTTTTAGCACTTGAGTCACAGTTCCACTTGCAAGTTTTTGTTTTGTTTTGTTTTTTTGGTAGTTTAGTGAAAATAAGTCTCACAGATATTCCTGCCCACTTTGTTTTTGAATCCCAATCTTCAGATCTCAGCCACCTGAACAGCTTGGGCTATGACCCTCCAGTGCTCTTCTGTTTCTTTCTTTTTTTAGTCTTCAGTATTTTTCTTGCAGAGCTGGTTCCAAAAGGCAGGCCATGAGTGAAGTGGAAAGAGTCTTTTTTTTTTTTTTTTGCCAGTCCTGGGGCTTGAACTCAGGGCCAGAGCACTGTCCCTGGCCTCTTTGCTCAAGACTAGCACTCTGCCACTTGAGCCACAACGCCACTTCTGGCCATTTTCTATATATGTGGTATCGAGGAACCAAACCCAGGGCTTCATGTAGACCAGGCAGACACTCTTGCCACTAGGCCATATTCTCAGCCCCGGGAAGACTCTTGTCTCTAGACCGACCCATCTTAATTCTGGGCTCCTGTACATTTTCGTTGTGTGATCCCAGGCAGGCTGCCTAATCTTTCTAATCTTGCAGCTCCTTGACTGTAAAATGAGTCTAATGAGGTTCCTAAAACCTCATTACTAGATCTGGTAGATGGAAAATGCCCACTGTGAGGTACAGTTCCCTCTGCTATTCTTTTAGTTATTATTTGTGATATGATACCATTGAAAAAGACAGATAAATAACATCAGTGACAATAAATACTTGAAGGTTTTTTGTTTTGTTTTTTGTGCCCCTGTTGAAGATGGTATGTTTACTGCTTTGTAATAGCTGAAGGAATTAATGTAAAGTGAGGAAATAGCCAGGCTAAGTTGTTAGCCAGGGTGGAAAATCTGTTCTTTGCTACAAAGTCACTGACCTTTTTTATTTTGGCCAGTCCTGGGGCTTGAACCCAAGGCCTGGGCACTGTCCCTGAGTTTCTTTCACCACTTAAGCCACAGTGCCACTTCTGGCGTTTTCTGTGTATATGGTACTGAGAAATCAAACCCAGGGCTTTATGGATGCTAGGCAAGCACTCTACCACCAAGCCACATTCCCAGCCCAGTCACTGACTTCTTTTAGCAACCAGCCAGATGGATCCTTGACTGTAGAAGAGAATGAACCTCACATTTACCTTTTAGACAATTCCTGTGTGTAATATTGGTGCACTGACTTTGCATGTCTTATGTTTTTCTTTTTGTCAGCATTTTGTTTGTTTCTTCCTTTTAAATTATATATATATTTTTATTTTTTATTTATTTTTTTTTGGCCAGTCCTGGGGCTTGGACTCAGGGCCTGAGCACTGTCCCTGGCTTCTTTTTGCTCAAGGCTAGCACTCTGCCACTTGAGTCACAGTGCCACTTCTGGCCATTTTCTGTATATGTGGTGCTGGGGAATCGAACCCAGGGCTTCATGTATATGAAGCAGGCACTCTTGCCACTAGGCCATATCCCCAGCCCCCTATAAATTTTTTTGTTGTTGTTGGCCATAGGGCTTGAGGTCAGGGCCTGTCATGTCCTTGAGTTCTTTTGCTCAAGGCTACCACTCTACCACTTTGATCTCAGCCCTCCCCTCCTTCTCTCTCTCTCTCTCTCTCTCTCTCTCTCTCTCTCTCTCTCTCTCTCTTTCAGCTGGAACTCAGGGTCTGAGCACTGTCCCTGGCTTCTTTTTGCTCAAGGCTAGCATTCTACCACTTGAGCCATACCACCACTTCTGGCTTTTCCTGTTTATGTGGAGCTGAGGAGTCGAACCCAAGGCTTCATGCAAGCTAGCCAGGCACTCTCCTGCTAGGCCACATCCCTAGCCCCTCTGCCTCTTGAATGACTAGGATTACAGACATGAGACACCATCACCCGGCTGAATTATAAACTTCTTATCCAAAGTTATGCCTTAGTCCTTTTGTGCTTCTCATAGTCTAGAGGAATCTTTGCTAGTTAATGGGCATATAATGATGTGTTGCCACAAATGAAAGATTTTTCCCCCAAAAGTACTATTCAGTTTTTAAAAGTATCAAGGCATTGGGGACTTTGCTATGACAAGGTGTATATAAAGTATGGCTTGGATTTATTAGACCCTTAAGGGACATTGCCTTTGGGTGGTGATTCCAAGACCCAGAAGATTTGAAGTTTGGGGGTGTTTCTCAGGTCTACTGTGAACAAAAAGAAAGTCAAGTCTATCTAGTCTTGGCCTATTCTACTACAGCTTCAGAGATTATATTAAAATGTCCATAATGAGAAAAATGAGGGAGGCGGTAACAAGTCTGACAAGAAATGTACTCAATGCCTTACATATGTAACTGTAACCCCTCTGTACATCACCTTGACAATAAAATTAAGTTAAAAATAAACAAATAAAATGTCCATAAGGAAGGCAACAGAGATTTTCATTATGTGGATAAAGAACAGATTTTACATGGGAAGCAGGAGGTTTCTTTGCTCCCTGCTGACTCAGCTCACCAAAGAAGGACCAAAGAAAATCACATATTGGTGTTTAAATAGTCAAACCCCTTGAAATCACTGTGCTGTGTCATTTATTTTTCCGAAGTTTGCCTAATGAAAGTTTCTTTCCTTTTCTCCTTCCTCCCCTCTCTCTTCCTCTCTCTCTATTTTTTTTTTGAGACAGGCTCTTGTAGGGCTAGCCCTGACCTCCTAATCCTCCCGCCTCACCTCTCAAGTACTGCTGGGATTTACAGGCCTTTGCAACGGTGCCTGGCTTTGTTACTGTTGTTATCATTATCAGTATTATTAGTGGTATTGGGGTTAGAATTCAGGGCCTTACATTTGCTAGGCAGGTCCTCTACCATTTAGGCCTTGTCCCTGGGCTCTCTGCCTTATTTGTGAAAGTTTTTTAAGGCTAGTGTTTCCCAAATTATATAGTGCACACACAGCTGCTGAAGATTTTAAAATGTGAATTGTGATTCAGTAGGACTGAATGGGTCTAAAATTTTGCACTTGGGTAAGCTCCCAGCTTTTACTGCCTTTGAGTGGGCAAGTCTTTGGGCTGTAGATGGAAAAGAGTGAGATTGGAGCTGGGGATATGGCCTAGTGGCAAGAGTGCTTGCCTTGTATACATGAGACCCTGGGTTCAATTCCCCAGCACCACATATACAGAAAACGGCCAGAAGTGGCACTGTGGCTCAAGTGGCAGAGTGCTAGCCTTGAGCACAAAGAAGCCAGGGACAGTGCTCAGGCCCTGAGTCCAAGCCCCAGGACTGGCCAAAAAAAAAAAGAGTGAGATTCCTCTGTGATCCTCCCTAGTTTGAGTTTGACTCTCTCTCTTTGATCTGTCCAGGTTTGGTCACTGGCGACAGTAGCCACAGATCTTTGCCTTGGTCCCAAGTCTGACCCAGATTTGGAAACACCCTGGGCTCGACATCCATTTGGACGACAGCTGCTGGAGTCTCTGTAGGTTTTGTGAGCTAAAGTGAGAAAAATGAGTGATGTCCATTTTAGATCTGGAAACACTTTAAATGTTACTGCCTTAGAGCAAGGTGCAAAGGCCAGAGGGATGAAGGGAAAACATGTGCTATTTCCTTTTAGCACTCATATAACCCTTGTGCAGAATAAATGTCTTAGAGCTCAAGGCCTTAATTTGTCGTCTATAAGAAGAATTTGAGACCCTTAAGTCTTACATGTGCTTCAGAGAGTCAGGCTTTTATCTATTAAATCACACCAGTTTATACACGGGCCTTTGAGCTCTGGAATGGAAAGTTTCTACTTGATGTTCTGGGATTGGCCGCTCGGAACAGACAGAGAATTGTATGTTCACTTTCTTTCCATACCAGGATAATTTCACTGTCAGGCAACTCATGAAGATAACTGTAGTTGTGTTTAATTTGTTGCAGTGAAATTTGGCAGGTGGAATTATGCAAAAGGATATACCACCAAGTAAGAGCACTTGAATCTCCATCACACTGAGTGTCAGAGTCTGGGCAGGAAATGCCACTTCCTTTAGGTTGATGTTTGCTTTCCTTACTGGGTGAGGCCAGTCCTGGGAAACCTGACTGTACTCCTGTTACCTTATCCTTAACATAGGAGTTACAGTGCTTGTTTCGCCCACTTCACATAGGGCCTCAATAGCACAGTCAGTGTGAAACAGTTACAAAATCAATCATAGACACTGAGTTTTAGGAAGGTGTCAGTATTATTGCATCTCAAAGAAATAACACCAATCCCTAAATCACATTCTAGCCTAATGTTATTAAAAGATTAAAGGAGAAACAGAGTCCTTGTCCTTCTTATGTAAATAGCTCACACTTGTAATCCTGCAGGCATGGCCTGTCTACCCTCCCCTAGCATTAGATCAGATGAGAGACATAGGTGGGAACTGCCCTGGGAGCTGGAGACTGAGATTATGCACCCCTTCTCTCGGATGACAATGGGTTAGTCTGCCTGGTTCCTGGAGAAGCTATATTCCCATGGGAGCCCGAGCACGGATGCCAACCATGGTGATTTGTAATAGTCGGATACCTTTTTATTCCAAAACAAATGTTAGCAAATTTAGCATAGACCAGAGCCCGAGTTACAGAACATCTAGGTCCTGGTGGAGTTTGGGACCGAATGCGGAGTCCTCCTCTGTAACGTCGTGCTTGGCCTTCCCCAGCCTTCCTCTCGACTTGCTTTCTTCCCTCCCGTCTGTTTGCAGGTTGGCTCACTATTGCCGACTCCGGGATGTTCAGACCTTGGCTATGCTCTGCAGTGTGTTTGAAGCCCAGTCTCGGCCTCAGGGGATACCAAACCCCTTTGGGCCTTTTCCTAACCGTTCTTCTAACCTCATGGTTTCCCACAGTCGATATGTAAGTTTGCCGGTTTTCTGGTTTGCGTCTAGTTTTTCCTTAATGTAAACTGATATGTGGAATGAGGTTCTGATACCAGTGTGTTCCTCCTTCCATGTAGCCCAGCTTTACCTCCTCGGGGTCCTGCTCCAGTATGTCAGACCCAGGGCTCAGCACCGGTGGCTGGAACATAGGTGGGTGTGCTGTGCTCACACTGCCCATGTGTAACCTTCAGTCGGTGCTGACTCTCCATGGCTATCTTTATTTCTCACTTTTCTCTCAACTTAGTGTGATGGGGGTATCTATCAGCAAGGCCTGGCTTGACATGTTGAAAGGGCTCCTTTGTGGAAGGTCTTTGTGATTTGTTGGGTTTATCCTTAAATTCTCTGTCTCTGTCTGACAGTCTGTCTCTGTTGTCTGTCTCTGACTTTCTGTCTGTCTGTCTCATTCTCTCTCTCTCTCTCTCTCTCTCTCTCTCTCTCTCTCATGCTGGGCATAGAACCCTGTGCCTTGTGCATGCTAGGCAAGCATTGTACCATTGAGCTATTGGCTCATCCCTGTCTTTATTCCTGTACATGCCTCTTTCTGTTATCATTTGCCACTTCCTATCATTCACCTCTTCCCAATGTTATTTTTAGTGTAGAGAAATAAAGCTGGGCCTGACTCCAGGGGGCTTTAAAGGTGTTTTATGAGTAATCTTCATTTCCTGGGTTTAAATTTGTCTTTCAAAAATGATCTTAATTTCCCTTTTTTTGGCCAGTCCTGGGGCTTGGGCCTGAGCACTGTCCCTGGCTTCTTTTTGCTCAAGGCTAGCACTCTGCCACTTGAGCCACAGCACTACTTCCGGCTTTTTCTATATATGTGATGCTCAGGAATTGAACCCAGGGCTTCATGTATGTGGGGCCAGCACTTTACCACTAGGCCATATTCCTAGCCCCTTTCCATGCCTTTGATGGCTTTCTTCTCTCCTTATTTGCTTTCCTTCAGTGGGAAGAGAGACAGATCATGTTTCTTCACCTTGGGGGGAGTCCTCCCCAGAAGAACTCCGCTTTGGGAGTCTCACCTACAGTGATCCTCGTGAGCGGGAACGGGATCAGCATGATAAAAATAAAAGGTAACAACTTTCCCAGGCAAGAGGTACAATTCCAGCGCCTGAGTCTCCAAAATCAGGACTCTTGTTTTCAGAAAGATAGAGTAGGTTTCATTGGATACAGAACTTGTTTTGTCTTAAAGGAAATCTTTTGACTTTTACGCAGGCTTCTGGATCCCGCCAATACCCAGCAGTTTGATGACTTTAAGAAATGCTATGGAGAAATCCTCTACCGTTGGGGTCTGAGAGAGAAACGAGCAGAAGTGTTGAAGTTTGTGTCCTGTCCCCCTGATCCTCACAAAGGCATCGGTGAATATGAATTCCTCTTTCCCCATCACTCTCTGAAAGGCCCTGTCATTTAATTTGTCTACCACCGCAGAGATGGAATGAAGTTTTAGTGCCCCTTCTGCCACATAGCAGGCTTGACTTTCTACTGTAGAAGTGCTGCAGTATGAGGTACTCCATTCCGAGTGTCTGTTTTGTACATAGTAGCCAGAAAGGATTAGATTGGAAGTAGGGGTCAGGCGTGGAGAGCAGGGAGGGGGAATTTTAGCAGATGTGCTTCGCTGTGTTGAGAAGGCCTCCCCAACGAGCTGAGGGCGGAAGTATAGGAGGAACCATCTGGGCATCCTGGTGAGAAGAGCTCCTTCCTGCTGGGGGTGGGGGGGTGGGCAGCCCTGCTGCTGCTCAGTTGACATTTGAACAAGTGAAGCGCAGCCAGTGTGGCCAAGCACAGGAGCTAGAAGAGTGGTGTGGAATTAGAGTGCATTATCAGGTGCAGATGGGAGAGAGGGCTTATATATTGATGTTTCAGAGACAAAGTAGGGTAACTATGCTTGTTAATAATTTAGTCAATATTTCAGAATAACTAATAGAGAAGATTTTTAGTGTCCCCAGCATAAAGAAATGATCTGAGTCATAGACATTTCAGTTCCATGAAGGGGTTATTACACCTTGTATATGTGTATTGAGATTATACATAGGTGTATACAACTAGTATGTGCTAATTAAAATATGTTAGTACTTTTGTTGTTGTTCTTGGTCATGGGGCCTGGGCACTGTCTGTGAACTTTTTTGCTAGTGCTTTACCTCTTTGAGCCACAGCTCTACTTCTGGTTTTCTGGTGGTTGGAGATAAAAGGTTCATGGACTTTCTTACCCAGGCTGTCTTTGAACTGCAATCCTCAGATCTCAGCCTCCTGAGTAGCTAGTATTAAGGGTGTGAGCCACCATCTGGTTTATTAGTACATTTTTAAATAACAAAAAGAAAATAATTGTTAAAAGTAGCTTGTAGGAGCCAGGTACCAGGGGCTCATGCCTATAATTCTAGCTACTCAGGAGGCTGAGACCTGAGGATCCCTAATTGAAGCCAGCCCAGGCAGGAAAGTCCATGAGATTCTTATCTCCAATTAACCACCAAAAAGCCAAATGTGGTGCTGTGGCTCAAGTGATAGAGCACTAGCCTTGAAAACAAAAAACTCAAGGATAGCACCCAGGCCCTAAATTCAAACCCCAGAACAAAAATAAATAATGGACAGATTGTAGGATAATTTGACCATAGCAGACAGAGACTTGTAAGTTGTAACAGTAAAGAATTTTAACTGTATTCTAAGTCTAGTGATAGACTTCAGAGGGCACTAAGAAATAAGGATCATGCTCTGGTTTATTCATTTTTGCCAGTCCTGAGGCTTGAACTCAGGGCCTGAGCACTGTCCCTGGCTTCTTTTTGCTCAAGGCTAGCACTCTACCACTTGAGCCACAGCACCACTTCCAGCTTTTTCTGTATGTGTGGTGCTAAGGAATCGAACCCAGGGCTTCATGCATGCTAGGCAAGCACTCTACTGCTCAGCCACATTCCCAGCCTCTGATAAATATATATATATATATATATACATATATACATATACATACATATATATATATTTTTTTTTTTTTGGCCAGTCCTGGGGCTTGGACTCAGGGCCTGAGCACTGTCCCTGGCTTCTTTTTGCTCAAGGCTAGCACTTTACCACTTGAGCCACAGCGCCACTTCTGGCCATTTTCTGTATATGTGGTGCTGGGGAATCGAACCCAGGGCCTCATGTATATGAGGCAGGCACTCTTGCCACTAGGCCATATCCCCAGCCCACTCTGGTTTATATTTTAAGGCAGAATGTGAGGGCAGGATTGGAGGAGTGGGAAAGTGAGGAAATGGATAGGCTTACCACACACATCTAGAGTTGTATAAAATGTGTGGGTGGTACAGAGAGGGCTTCCTCCACCCATTGAATGTGGCTGTCATTCCCTTTTTTTTTTTGCCAGTCCTGGGGCTTGGACTCAAGGGCCTGAGCACTGTCCCTGGTTTCCTTTTCTCAAGGCTAGCACTCTACCACTTGAGCCACAGCGCCACTCCTGGCCATTTCTATATATGTGAGGAATTGAACCCAGGGCTTCATGTATGTGAGGCGGGCACCCTTGCCTCTAGGCCATATTCCCAGCCCTGTCATTCCCATTTTAGGGCTTGATCCTAGCTCCCTTCAGACTTGGGGCAATCCTACCTGACTCCTGTCATTAACCACAGGGGCTGTCTCCATCAGTGGAGCCTTCCTGGCTACCCATCTCCTTGCCAGAAGCAAGATCGCACATCTTCCCAGCCTCCCCCACAACCCCACAGCTCCTAGTCTTTGATGGAGGTTTGAGAACATGTGTGATACCCTGTGGGCTTTCAGTAGAAGTGATAGTTTTCACTCCTGGGCTCAAAGGGAAACCTAAAAAAGCAATGTTGAGGCTTTTCTGACAAAGCTAAATGCTTTCCTATTACACAAGCCTCATAAACATCTGGTTTATCTCAATTCCAAAAAACTATCTGAACATACAGAGTCTTGGACCATTTCCCTTGCCTTTACAGAACAAATAAAGTTAGAGGAGCATATTGTGATTTAAACTTACACTCTGGTGTCAATTTCCCCCTCTCTACCAGTTTATGTGGCCAAGCGGCATTACAGAAATGAATTCAGCCTTCCTTTTAAAGGGATTTGTAGATAGTTGCTTCCAGTGACCAAGAATATAAGGGGAAGTCTATCCAGATGGATTGGGAACTTCTCACTAACTGGAAGAAAAGAGGACAAGCTGGGTGGCTCACGCTGATAATCCTAGATACTCAGGTGGCTGAGATCTGAGGATCACCATTTCTAGCCTGGGCAGGAAAGTCCATGAGACCTTATCTCCAATATGCCACTCAGAAAAAGCCAAAAGTGGAGCTGTGGCCCAGTGGGAAGAGTGCTAGCCTTGAGCAAAAGAAGCTCAGTGCCCAGGGCCTGAGTTCAAGCCCCAGGACTAGCCAAAAAAGGAAGAAAGAAAAGAAAGGAGGAAAGTAGCAGAGTCCTGGCCCAGGGTCCCAGCCTCCCTTTGACCCTTACCTGCTAGTCAGGGGAGCACTCACTTTGCCCAGCCAATTGAGATGCTGTGCAGTCTGTATTCCACTTGGACGGTGGCCACCCTGGCTTTGTAGAACATTCCTGGGCTTTCCTGGGGAGCCCTAGGTGAAGTTCCTTAGACTCAATGTTCTGATTAAATAAGGAAGGAATTTGAGCCTGATGCTGTTGGCTCACGCCTACAATCCTAGCCCTTGAGGAGGCTGAGAGCAGCAGGCGTTCTAATGACATTTAAGTGACATATCCGTGTCCACAGAGTATAGGGGTTTGAGCTCTGAGAGAAAGGGGCTTGAAAGGAAAGTTCAGCACCAAGTTAGCAAAACAAGACAGTTAAAAATGAGCCTGACCAGTTCCTGAGAAAGGCAGTCACCTCAGCTGGGGATGGCACTTCCTCAAGTGCATCCCACCACGGCCGTCCCCAGAGGTGTCACCAAAGATAAATGGCAGGTGTGCTTGCTCTTGCTGAGGAAAGAATTCAGGGGTGGACACACAGAGGGCTTTTAACAGGACAAGATTTATTGAAGCAGAAGCAAAAGTACACTCCCGGAGGAGCTTGAGGGTGGGCAGCTTAACCAAGCCGCCAGGAACCAATGCAGAAGCAAAAGCCTGGGGTCGGATGAGGACAGTGATGCCGCCAGCCAGCCAGCCCCGGGCACTCGGGCCTTAGGCACTTTCACGGGAATGGTTCAGTGATTCTGCTGAGGATCTGCACATGGTTTGGGAAGTTTCCATAAAATGGGAGGGCATTTCCAAGAACCAGGGGAAGGGGAGTGGCTTCCCTAATAAAGTGTTGTCAGAGCCAAGGCGGCAGTTTGGGAGAGGTCCATGCCTAAGACCCCAGGCAGAAGGGATGTCGATGAGCCATGGCTCACGCTTAGGGTAGGGAGAGCCCCTGTGGGTGTCTGTTGCCAGGGAGCGTTGACCACCGTACTAGGAAGTCGCCTCAACCATGATATTCCAGGACAATGGTGGGGCAGGATGTTCCTGAATATAGCACTGCACCTGCTCTCTGGCTCCTTTGTGTTATTATTGTCTGTTTCTCCCTACTATCTCTATCTCAATAGGGCTCATTCAGGGGGGCAGTTTTTCCAGATGATTCCATGCAGAGAGGAGAGACAAAGATGTCGAGTATATTTGTAAAAAGGGGAACATAAAGTCGATCCATGTTTTTCAGGTTGGTCAAAGGGCAAAATGAAGGCAAAAAGGAATAGAGGTATGGATTAGAAATAAGACAGAGGCCTGAAAGGCCAAGTATGCGGGGAGTATTGGGGCGAATTATGGAGACACCTCCTTTCTGAGGGGCTGGTAAGCTCATTTGCTAATTTCCTTTCAAGCTCCCTCATGTCAGAGCTCTTTCTCTTTTGAGATCAAAGCCAAACCATTGAATAACCACTTTTAAGAATTGGAGTAGAGGGCTGGGAATGTGGTTTAGTGGTAGAGTGCTTGCCTAGCATGCATGAAATCCTAGGTTCGATTCCTCAGTACCACATCAACAGAAAAGTCAGAAGTGGCGCTGTGACTCAAGCAGTAGAGTGCTAGCCTTGAGCAAAAAGAAGCCAGGGACAGTGCTCAGGCCCTGAGTCCAAGCCCCAGGACTGGCAAAAAAAAAAAAAAAAAAAAAAGGATTGGAGTAGAGGAAAGATGGAGACCTACAAGTAGAAGTCTTTAGTGAACAAAGTTGTGGGGCGGATGTCTGGAAGTCAGTGGATAGCAGCCGAGAAGAGCGGGGAGACTGGTGCTGTCACCTGTCACTCAGCCCCAGAGGATAGGGATGGTCTAGGGAAGCGATGGCGTCGGGGACCTACCTTTGCTGCCCCTGTCAATAGGGGACTGAAGGAAGAGAGGGAAGGAGCAGGTGGTGAGAGGAGGATTCAGAGAAGAGAAGGTGGAGTGCACGTGGGAAGGTTGCTGCTTAGATGACCCCAGAGCAGCGGGGCGGGGGCAGGGCAGCACAGGCTGGCTCAGATGCCTAGGCACTTTAGGGAATGAAGCGGATCGTGGTGGGGTGGGCTTCATGGTTTCTTTCAGGGTGCTGTCCTGGCTCAGCGCTGTCCTGGCTCTGCGGGGAGTGTGTGCCAGTGTGGACCAGCCTCCACTCGGTCCGCGGACAGGAAGGAGGGCTGGCTGGAGAGGTGGGCCAGTCCGCTCTCACCTGCGGTGTTCCAGAGTCATTCCAGCTCTCAGTACATCAGAGCAGGCTGCCAGCTTGTGGAGGCGCAGACGCCCCTGGCGCCTGGGTACTGGCGGCTCCTCCAGCGCTAGGACTCCCACAGGCCTCGGAGACCTGCGGGGAACTGGCGGGTCCTCCAGCGCTAGGACCCCCGCAGGCCTCCAAGACCTGTGGAGACCTGCGGGGGGCTGGGGGATCCTCCAGGGCTAGGACCCACACAGGCTTCTGAGAGCCAGCGGCTGCCCCAGTCCCGGCCCTGGCCCCTGCCCCTGCCCCTACCCCTGGCCCCTGCCCCAGTCCCGGCCCCTGCCACAGTCCAGGCCCCTGCCCCTGCCCCTGGCCCCTGCCCCTGCCCCTGCCCCTGCCCCTGCAACGACAGCACCTTCCATTGAAAGCAATTCTTTTTATTTTTGGTCCAAGATTGAACTTGAACTTGGTATCGGATGCTGTTGTTAATTGGCCAACGGTGCTACCTGAGTGCCTCCTACCCCCAGTCCTTCTAATTCTTTCTGTTTTATTTTTTTTTTCTTTTTTTTCTTTTTCTTTTTTTTTTTTGGCCAGTCCTGGGCCTTGGACTCAGGGCTTGAGCACTGTCCCTGGCTTCTTCCCGCTCAAGGCCAGCACTCTGCCACTTGAGCCACAGCGCCGCTTCTGGCCGTTTTCTGTATATGTGGTGCTGGGGAATCGAACCTAGGGCCTCGTGTATCCGAGGCAGGCACTCTTGCCACTAGGCTATATCCCCAGCCCCCAATATATTTTCTTCTGTTTTTTTTTTTTTATGTTATCTTTATTTATTTATTTATTTATTTGGTCAGTCCTGGGGCTTGGACTCAGGGCCTGAGCACTGTCCCTGGCTTCTCTTTGCTCAAGGCTAGCACTCTGCCACTTGAGCCACAGCGCCACTTCTGGCCGTTTTCTGTATATGTGGTGCTGAGGAATCGAACCCAGGGCTTCATGTATACGAGGCAAGCACTTTACCACTAGGCCATGTTCCCAGCCCCTAATTCTCTCTGTTTTAAAATTGTATTTTTTTATTTTTTGCAATGCGAGGCTGGGCCCCAGCGCCTGGTGCAGGCCAGGCAGGTGCTCTGCCGCAGAGCTGCATTCCCACCCGGGTATAGTTCTGTTCGTGGGCTTCTGGAGACAGCAGTTGTGCCATTTTTTTTTTTTAAAGAGAAAAAGACACAAGGAAAGGAAAGCAGAAAAAAAAGGGGGGGGCGGGGAGTAGGGAGGGAAGGAAAAGAAATTGGGAAGCATTGGTCTACTAGAGTCAGACCGAATCCTGAGGGGCTACAGCTTTCCTGCCCTCCACTCCCAGCCCCAGCCAGGAGCAGGACTTGAACTCAGTGTCTGACAGGGTTGCTCGGAGGCTGCCACTGACGCCGAGCCCTGCCGCCAGCCCTGGGAGGGGCTTAGCTGACAGCCCCGGTTCCCCGCTCTCAGTCGCGCCTTCCCTCCTCGTCCGCAGAGTTCGGCGTGTACTGCAGCCACTGCCGGAGCGAGGTGCGCGGGACGCAGTGCGCCATCTGCAAGGGCCTCACCTTCCAGTGCGCCATCTGCCACGTGGCCGTGCGCGGCTCCTCCAACTTCTGCCTGACCTGCGGCCACGGCGGCCACACCAGCCACATGATGGAGTGGTTTCGGACCCAGGAGGTGTGTCCCACCGGATGCGGCTGCCACTGCTTGCTGGAAAGCACCTTCTAAGCTCATCGACGGAGGCCTCCGGACCCAGGTTACCCCGGCAAGAGGGGAGCGGGCACCCCAGTGGACCGATGCTTCCTGAGCCCCTGCCTTCTCTTGTGGGGAGAAGATGGACTGGAAGGGGGAGAGAGCAGCTGCATGGAGCCAGGGCTCGTGCACTTGTCAGCTGAGGAGTCACAGCGCAAGTTTTCATGAGGAGAAGCCCTTGCCCTCAGAGTCAGTGTTCACCCTCAAAACATTAGCTTCAGACCACAAGCGAGCGCTCCAGACGCCAATACGGAGGCCAAGTCAACCGCTAAAGGCCTCTCCCGAGCCACGCTTAGAAGTTGATAACCATACAGAGTTGCTGGACACCAGGCGCAGGTGGCTACCTCCTGTAATCCTCGCCGCTCAGGAGGCTGATGGGAGGATCACAGCTTGAAGCCAGTGCTGGCGGAAAAGTCCCCGGGAGACTCATTTCCAATTAACCACTCAACAAAACAAAAAGAAAGCGGTGCTGCGGCTCAAGTGGTGAGCACTCGCCTTGAGCAGTCGCCCAAGTCCAAGCCCACAACCAGCCTCCCCCCCCCCAAAAAAAAAAAGTTGCTGGACAGTGGCCTTCTAAGACGTGATACTGAAAGTGTAAATATGTACTATACGTATGGGTTCTTAATATGTATATTTTCAAATTTCCAGTTGCTTTCCCTTGGCTAATAAAATTAATAACTGTTAAAAAAACAAAAACCAGAAAGTTGACTATCTTGGTGAATCATTTTCCATGCTACTTCTGATTTTAAGTTAGCTGATTTGGATGGGATCAAAATCTGCTCTCCTTTTTAAAGGAAATGCTTGTTGACTTCGATCATCTGACAGGAGAAAATAGAACTTGACATTTAAGGTTCTTTCCAGCCCAGAGAGTCTCATAATTAGTCCTTCTAGCAAAGGAAGTTGAGATTGCAACTCAGTGTTGGTACGAAGATCCCCCTCTGCTGTGTGTCAGCTACATGGGCTCCGGTGAACCCCTCATTCCTTCTTGGGCTCCCTTGTAAACCGTGTCTGAGTCGTTCCATTTGCCAGTGGAGACAGCTCATGCACACACCACTTCTTCACAGTGAATTTTCCGTGCTTCACACTTTGAATGTGCCAAGGAAGAGAAATCTATTTTTAAAAATTCTGTTGAAATTGCTATTTCAACAGAATTTTTAAATTCCAAATTGATTAACTTGAGTATAAATAATGATGTGTCCCATAGTGGGAGAGGGTTGTGTGTCACTGTGTTCTAAACTACAGGCTAGCACCCCATTCATAAATTGTGAAATCAGTATCGTGATTAAGAACGAAAAGGAAATAGCACAGAAGATAAATGATCAGTGTGCTCAGTCCTGTGTACAAAAAATACAGTTAAAGGAAATGTTTTGTACTGTGGCATTTGTTTACAAGCTTGTATGCAAATTTGTACATGTGTTTGCTCCATCCCAATGCAAATTCATTTTTTACTGAAGGTTGGGAGCTAAAACATTCTCAAAGCACCACTTCGGATGATGCGTGTATCTTGTCCTCGGTGTAACTGATTGACTGAGAGACATCACATAAGAAAAAGGCTCAGATCCTGCAGCAATCCTGGAGGCTGAACTCTGAGCTCTGACCCCAGGTGAGGTGCGGGTATCCTAAGGCATGAACGGCCTCGTGTGCTGGGGTGAGAGTGAGTGACCAGGCCGTCAGGGTCACTCTGCTCTTCCTGTGTTGGGTTACAGTGACAGTAATGGTAGGCCTAGAATAGGTTGACCAAAGATCTCTTGTGTTGCTGAGTGAGTTCACACCAGTTGCAGAAAATGTTCTTCCTGTTCCTCACTGCTTGAGCTAATGTAAAAATGTGTTATTCTGTCCCCATCGCGAATGAGATGTTAACTGAGGGTGGTGGCTTCCTAGCCACTCAAGAGGCTGAGATGGGATCCAGCTTAAACAAAAAGTTTGTGAGACTCTCATCTCAACAGATAAAAAGCTAGGTGGTGGTAGTGCCAGCCTGTCACTCCAGACATGTGGGAAGTGTCAGTAGGGGGATTGTGGTCTGGGCAAAAAAGTGAGGCCCTGTTAGAAAAAAATAGCAAAAACAAGGAGAATGATGGAGGGACTCTGACCCAGGTCTAGGTATGTTGTACGCATGAACAGGGTTGTTGAAACCCCTTTGCCCAACTATTTGAAGATAATATAAATAATTTTGTTGGTGGTGGTGATTGTGGGGCTTGAACTCGGCCTAGGCACTACTCCTGAGCTCTTTTGCTCAAGGATAGCACTTTGCCACTTTGAGCCACAGCTCCACTTTCAGCTTTTGAGTGGTTCATGGGAGACTTTCTTACCAGGCTGGCTTCAAACTACAATCCTCAGATCTCAGCCTCCTGAGTAGCTAGAATTATAGGCGTGAGCCACCAGCACCTGGCATAAATACTTAAAAGAAAAAAAAAGAGAGAGGGAGAGAGAAAGAAAGTAAAAATGGTGGAAGCAAGACTCCAGTGGTAGAGCAACTGCTTAGCAAGCATGAAGACCCGAGTTCAAACCCCATTACATTCCCCCTCCCCCCAAAAAAACTCTGTGTTGGCTCCTCATTTGGGGAATAAAACAAAAACTTTTATAGTGGAGGTGAAACAATTCCAAGTGTAAAGCATTACATAATGTCTCTTTTCAATATGTGAAGTACTTTTGGATTTTCAAGTTACCAGACAAAAGTAAAAACATTTTTAAAAAAAATCACATTTGGAAACATTTTCATCTGGATGCTGGCCAAAGTCAATATTCTGTCTGCCTCAGAATGGATAATGAGAAGCACCTAAGTCTTGTTTTATTTTGAGACAGTCTTACCACAGATCCAGGCTGCCTTTGAATTTAAGATGCTCCTGC
Source organism: Perognathus longimembris pacificus (assembly GCF_023159225.1). Lineage (NCBI taxonomy): Eukaryota > Metazoa > Chordata > Mammalia > Rodentia > Heteromyidae > Perognathus > Perognathus longimembris. The sequence goes on from NC_063170.1 coordinate 8,176,105, forward strand.
CTCAACCTTCCAAGTGCTGGGAGTACAGGTGTGTAATACAATCAATTATGCTTATTTTTAAAGTTTTATTTAACATCCACTAAGCCTATATTATTTGTGCATTTCACATTGACCAAGTACTGACAACAAAAAAAATTTTTTAGGGCTGTGAATATGGCTTAGCAGTAGAGTGCTTGCCTCACATACATGAAGCCCTGGATTCAACTCCTCAGCACCACATATATACAAAAGGCCAGAAGTGGCGCTGTGGCTCAAGTGGTAGAGTGCTAGCCTTGAGCAAAAAGAAGCTCAGGCCTTGATTTCAAGCTCCAGAACTGGCAAAATAAATAAAATAAAATTTAAAGTCACAAGAAATTTCAGGGCTGGGAATGTGGCCTAGTGGCAAGAGTGCTTGCCTCGTATACATGAGGCCCTGGGTTCGATTCCTCAGCACCACATATACAGAAAATGGCCAGAAGTGGCACTGTGGCTCAAGTGGCAGAGTGCTAGCCTTGAGCAAAAAAGAAGCCAGGGACAGTGCTCAGGCCCTGAGTTCATGGCCTAGTACTGGCCAAAAAAAAAAAAAAAAAAAAAAGAAACTTCAAGAACAATTTAAAATCCTGTGCACACCATGATACAGCACAGCTGATGGAAGTCCTGCGTTATTATCCGTTTTAAGTTACTGTGTCAGGGCTGAGGATATGGCTTAGTGGCAAGAGTGCTTGCCTCATATACATGAAGCCCTGGGTTCAATTCCCCAGCACCACGTATACAGAAATGGCCAGAAGTGGCGCTGTGGCTCAAGTGGCAGAGTGCTAGCCTAGAACAAACAAACAAACAAAAAGTTACTGTGTCATCTGAATGCTTTCTAGCCCTTGATCTTGTAAATATACACCTCTCCAGAAGCAAATGGTATCCAGAAAGCAAGGTAAAAGTGAATGTGCTCAAATGAGGTGATAAAGGGAAACTTAAAAATTTGTATGTATTCTTCATATACTCTTTGTGTGTGTATGTGTGTGTGCTGGTATTGGGAGCCTTAGAATCATGCTTAGCTGAAGGAGTCTAGGATATCATTTTTTTCCAGTCCTGGGGCTTGAACTCAGGGGCTGGGCGCTGTCCCTGAGCCTCTCTATGTTCAAGGCTAGTGTTCTAATACTTGAGCCACAGTGCCACTTCTAGATTTTTCTGAGTAGTTTCTTTGAGATATGAGTCTCACAGACTTCCCTGCCATGTCTGGCTTTGAACCATAATCCTCAAATCTCAGCCTCCTAAGTAGCTAGGATTACAGACATGAGCCACTAGCACCTAGCCCAAGGTATAATTTTTATAGCCAGGACTTCTAAACAGCTTTTTACCGGCAAGAAATTATTATTGCTATTATTATTACTGTGTGTGTGTTGTTTTTTTGGTGGGTTGTAGGGCTTGAATTTAGTGCTTGGGTGTTGTCCCTGAGCTTTTTTTTTGTCAGTTATGGGGCTTGAACTCGGCCTGGTCACTGTACCTGAGCTCTTCAGCTCAAGTCTACTGCTCTACCACTTTGAGCCACAGTGCCATTTCCAGTTTTCTGGGAGTTAATTAGAGTTAAGAGTTTCCTGAACTTTCCTGCCCAGGCTGGCTTTGAACCACAATCCTCAGATCTGAGCCTCCTGAGTAGCTAGGATTACAGGTGTGATCCACCAGTGCCTGGATTTCAAGAAATTGTTAACAGTAGGTGGCAGCAGAGACTGAGAAATTTGAGTGCATCTTCAGTGTGCTATGAGATGGAAGATAAAGGTAAATTCAGATTCACCTCCACTGGTTTTCTCTAATTGAGAAATGAAAACCTTATTTACCTAAAATTCACAGTAAATTCATCAATGCAGGATTAAACAGTATCCAAAAGAAAAGCAAATTAAAATCGTTGCTCTCATCTTGGATATGAACAGATTTCACACATGTATCCTTGAATTGGAGACCTTCATGTTAATTTTATATTTCGCTTAAAAATGAAAATCATGGAGGACTCGGGAGGAAGATGGCGCCGCCACAGTAGGGAGGCACCCCAACTCGTTCCAACTGAATAGCGAGCTGGGAACTCCAACACCCAACACCCCATCAAAAGCCCAGCAAAACCAGCAGCCAGAAGCAACAGAGGAACGCAGGAAATGAAAAAGGACAAAAAAAGAAGAGCCTATAACCTGCACGGAGCCGGAAAATCTCCGGGCACCCTCCCCCCACCCGCCGACCCTGGCCTGAACAGGGCCAGGCTGGGAAAGGGGACCCGGAGCCAACAAACCGACTGCTGAAGAGTCACGCCAGGAGCGCAGAGTCCAGACAGCGGGACTCCATGGACCCCAGGGGGAGCACGGACCGATCGAGACAGATGGCGGAGGACGGAAGGTATGGGACCGCACGGCCAGGATCGGACGTGAGCAGCGGGGGAACCGGGTGGTGCAGAAGGGGAGAGCCGGGGCTGCCACCACCAAACGACCGATCGCCACACCCCAGCACCCCACCCCCAAAGGGCCAACAGCAGCGCGGGACACACACACACAATCCAGGACCAGTGAGTACCCCATTACCCCCTCCCCCAACGGGAGACCAGCTATCAGAGACCCAAACCCTACAAAGAAGCTAGAGCTCCCTCCCTCCCCCTCCCCTCCGCGAGGGAAAAAAGAACCCCCAAATCAGGCGGCAAAAGGTCCCTTCAGACTCAGGGAGGACACAGGAGCTAGCAGGGGCGGAGCAGCGCCAAGGCAGCAGAGGAGGCTGAACCAGCCTTACCAGCCCCGCCCTCCCCAACAGGGGCCCAGGGTCTGGTAGGCATTGGAAGCCCCACCTGAGGCGCCTGGGCCTCGTGGACTTTTTGAACAAAAGTCACAGGCGCTGGTGGGCAATACCAGCCCAGCAGGGACACCTGGGCCCGATCACATGCCCCCCTTGCAGCGGAGGCGCAGAGTCTGTGGGCGCCAACCCACGCCCGGACACTTGATCCCACTGGGCCCCACACATACTGCCCCCCCACAGCAAACTCGCGGGAGGGCACAAGCACACCCCAACAACCCGAGGCTCGCTCTGGTAGGCGTACCCCACACAGGTGGGCAGGGCCCCCCAGCGGCAGCGCCCACTCTGATAGGCGCACCCGCACAGGAGGGCAGAGCCCCCCAGCGGCAGCGCCCACTCAAATTGGCAAATTTCACACAAGTGGGTGGGCTGCCCCTAAACAACACTGGCCCCGGAACAAACCACACAGGAGGGCAAACCGCCTGAGAGGTGAGCTCCTCTGACCAAAATACAGAGTGGAAAAAAGAACCAAAGAAGAGAAAAGCCTCCATGCCATGCTGAATCAGCGACCAGCAAACCCCTACTAGGGACACGCTAGGGTCAGCACAACACAGTGGCAGGACACTATCCTGCAGAGAAAGACACAGAACCTACCGGCCCCCGAGTGCAGTGAGGGTGACCACCTCAGCAACAACCGAGACGGTCACGCTCACCCATTGGGCAATAAGGTTCAACAGCCAAACTCAAACCCAGAGCCAGGACACAAACAAGTCTCCCACTGACGGACCAGCGGGAACCAGCACAAAGCCAAACCAGGGAAGCCACCCTCAGATCTCCAGATGCACAAATCACAAAGAAATATAACAAATTTCATCAAAGGGCAAGCCAACTCGCCAGCTCCAAAAAGCAGCACGACTGAAGAGGAGATGGAGAATAAAAAAACAACTGAGGCTATGATAGCAGAAATGATGGAAAGCCTCAGAAATGAAATCAGAAAACAATTCCAGGAGTTTAGAGTGGAAGTCTCGAAGGACATCCAGGAAGCCAAGAAAGAAATGGGAGCAAAAATGGATACAGTGCAAACCTCCGTTAAAGAAGACCTTAACATCCTGAGAAGTGAAATGCATGAAAAAATAGATTTAAAATACAACTCTTTAAAGGAAGAAATTCCCACGACCAGAGCTGATCTGGCAACCATAAATAGCTCTCTGACATCCATAAACTCCGCACTTGAATCCACAGCACAAAGAATTGACCATATTGAAGCCAGAATCTCTCTCGGATGATGATGCAGCTGATAAGAACCAGAAAATTACCACACTCCAAGAAACGGTAAAGCTCCAGGGCAGACTAATCCAGGAGCTAGTGGACAAAGACAAGAGATATAACCTGCGCATAATTGGAATAGAAGAAGGAGCCGAATACCAGAACAGAGGGCTTCAACATATTTTCAATAAAGTTATTGCAGAATACTTCCCCAATCTCACAAGGGACCCCATCCAAGTAACCGAAGCCTATAGGACACCTGGCAGACCAGACCCCAGAAAAGCCACCCCAAGGCACATAATATTCAAGACTTCAGATCTCAAGAATAAAGAGCAATTATATCACAGTTGTAACTACTTTCAATGTCCCATGTGTGGGCTGGGGATATGGCCTAGTGGCAAGAGAGCTTGCCTCATATACATGAGGCCCTGGGTTCGATTCCCCAGCACCACATATACAGAAAACAGCCAGAAGTGGCGCTGTGGCTCAAGTGGCAGAGTGTTAGCCTTAAGCAAAAGGAAGCCAGGGACAGTGCTCAGGCCCTGAGTCCAAGGCCCAGGACTGGCCAAAAAAACAGAAAAAACAAAATCAATGTGCCATGTAAATCTGTAGCTTCTATTATTGATGATGTTCTTGTATCACCTTCCTGTGGTTGTACCTACACTATCTCTGTAATCTTATCTGAGTATATTGGAAATCATGTATACTGGTATTGGAAGTAGGAAATTGAAAGGGAATACCAAATTTGACAGACACAGGGTAAAAAAAAGACAAACAACTACAAAAGCAATACTTGCAAAACTGTTTGGTGTAAGTGAACTGAACACCTCGGGGGGGGGGGGAGGGAAAGGGGGAGGAGGGATGGAGGGATGGGGGTATGAGGGACAAGGTAACAAACAGTACAAGAAATGTATCCAATGCCTAACGTATGAAACTATAACCTCTCTGTACATCAGTTTGATAATAAAAATTTGAAAAAAAAAAGAATAAAGAGCAAATTTTGAATGCAGACAAAGCGAAGAAAGAAATTTATTACAATAGGAAGAGGATCCGAATAACAGCAGACTTCTTCACACAAACCCACCACGTGCGAAGAGAATGATAGAACACCATCCACGTCCTACAGGCCAACAATTGCCAACCTAAAATAAAATATCCAGCGAAGCTAGAGTTCATATTCGAGGGGAAAACCAGATCTTTCCATAGCAAAGAAGATCTAAAGGAGTATGTGAATAAAAACCAGCCCTTCTCTGTACATCAGTTTGATAATAAAAATTTGAAAAGAAAAAAAAAGAATTTGAATGCTTTCCCATCCTAAAAAACAAACAAACAAACAAAAAAACCAGCCCTACAGCGAATTCTAAGAGGGGAATCCCACCCAACAGAAATCGTACAGGACACACAGACAGAAACAGAAAGAAACTACAATACCCAGAGCCCAACAGAAAGAGCAGCTCGCTAAAGACAAGAAAAAAGAAAAGAGGAAAAACAGCCCAACAACAAAATGGAAGGAGAAAAAATATTCTTTTTTTTTTTTTGGCCAGTCCTGGGGCTTGGACTCTGGGCCTGAGCACTGTCCCTGGCTTCTTTTTGCTCAAGGCCAGCACTCTGCCACTGAGCCACAGTGCCACTTCTGGCTATTTTCTGTATATGTGGTGCTGGGGAATCGAACCCAGGGCCTTATGTATATGAGGCAGGCACTCTTGCCACTAGGCCATATCCCCCGCCCAGAAAAAACATTCTTATCCTTGATCTCTTTGAATATAAATGGTATAAACTCTCCGATAAAGAGGAGCAGACTGGCAGAATGGATCCACAAACAAAAAGTTGCCATCTGTTGTCTACAAGAGACCCACCTTACAGCAAAAAATAAAAACAGGCTCCAAATGAAAGGATGGAGCAAGATCTTCCAAGCAAACCCACCTACCAAAATGGCAGGAGTAGCCATCCTGATCTCAGACAAGCTGGACTTCTCATTAAAATCAACTCAAAAAGACAAAGAAGTTCACTACATTTTAATAAAAGGAAAAATCCAGAATCAAGACATCACAGTGATAAATGTATACTCACCGAACAAAAGAGGCCCTACATATGTCAAGCAAATTCTCACAGAACTACAGAACAAAATAGACCCAAACACAATCATAGTGGGTGACTTTAATACCCCACTCTCTCCAAGAGACAGATCCAACACCCAGAGGATTAGCAAGGGAGCTGAGGACCTAAGTAACACCATATCCCAAATGGATCTGACAGACCTATACAGAATCTTCCACCCTACAGAGACCCAATACACCTTCTTCTCAGCAGCCCATGGATCATATTCCAAAATAGACCACGTCATAGCCCACACAAAGAACCTCAGCAAATACAAAAGTATTGATGTCATCCCATGTATTCTATCTGACCACAGTGGATTAAAGGTAACCCTCAATAACAACAGTTACCACAGAGGCTGTACACATTCTTGGAGGCTAAACCCCACACTGTTATCCAACACTTGGGCCACAGACCAAATTAAAGATGAAATTAACGAATTCATAAGCCACAATGACAATGAAAATACATCACAAAGAAACCTATGGGACACAGCTAAGGCAGTACTGAGGGGCAAGATCATTACCCTCCGCACTCACATTAAAAGAATGGAAACAGAGCCGGTGAATAACCTCACGATGAAACTAAAACAACTGGAGAAACAAGAAATGATAGAATCTAAAATGACTAGGAGGAGAGAGATCACAAAGATTAAAGAAGAGATAAATCTGATTGAAAATAGAAAGACCATTCAACAAATAAATAAGACTAAAAGCTGGTTCTTTGAGAAAATAAATAAAATTGACAGACCTCTCACAAGACTTACAACAAAAAGAAGAGAAGAGACTCATATATGTGAAATCAGGGACTCCACCGGAAAAATAGCAAGTACACAGGATATTCAAACAATCATAAGGAACTATTTCCAGAACCTCTACTCACTAAAAAACAATAATTTTACAGAAATGGATCAATTCTTAGAGAAGTATAAACTACCCAAACTGAACCAAGAAGAAATAAATCAACTAAATAAACCAATAACTTACAGTGAGATGCAGGAGGTAATCAAGAACCTCCCAACAAAGAAAAGCCCAGGCCCAGAGGGATTCACCAACGAATTCTACAAAACCTTTAGTGAGGAGCTAATACCAATACTCCTCAAACTCTTCCGCGAAATAGAAACAGAGGGAGAAATCCCAAACTCATTCTAGGAAGCTATTATCATACTCATTCCCAAACCAGGCAAAGACCCAACAAAAAAATAGAACTACAGACCAATATCACTAACGAACACAGATGCAAAGCTCCTCGATAAAATATTAGCTAACAGGATCCAGAAACTGATCAAGAAAATTATACATCATGACCAAGTAGGCTTCATCCCTCAGTCACAAGGATGGTTCAACATCCGTAAATCAATCAATGTAATTCATCACATAAACAGAACTGAAATCAAGAATCACATTGTTATCTCAGTCGATGCCCAAAAAGCCTTTGACAAAATACAACATCCATACCTATTAAAAGCTTTGGAGAGAACAGGAATAGATGGAACAATCCTCAAAACAATAAAAGCCATATACAACAGACCAACTGCTGACATCATATTAAATGGAGAGAAACTTAAATCATTCCCCCTGAACTCAGGAACAAGACAAGGATGCCCACTCTCCCTACTTCTTTTCAACATAGTGCTGGAATCCCTAGCCATAGCAATAAGGCAAGAGGATTACATCAAAGGGATCCACATCAGCAAGGAAGAAATCAAGCTATCCTTATTCGCAGACGACATCTTATATCTGATGGACCCAAAAAACTCAGTACCCAAACTCCTACACCTAATAAACCATTTTGGCAAAGTAGTAGGATACAAAATCAATCCAAAAAAGTCAGAAGCTTTTCTGTACACCAGCAATGTACAAGCAGAAAAGGAAATTATGGAAACAATTCCATTTACAGTAGCCAATAAATAAATAAATAAACAAAGCACCTAGGGATCAACCTAACCAAGGACATGACAGACCTATTTAATGAGAACTATAAAAATCTAATAAGGGACATCAAAGAAGACACAAGGAGATGGAAAGACCTCCCATGCTCATGGGTAGGCAGAATCAATATAGTGAAAATGGCCCTATTGCCCAAATTGTTTTACAAATTCAATGCAATCCCTATCAAAATCCCAGCCACATTCTTCACTGAAATAGAGAAACCAATCCATAAATTCATATGGAACGGCAAAAGACCTAGAATAGCCAAAGCAATTCTAGGCAAAAAAAGCAGTGCAGGAGGTATCACAATACCAGACTTCAAGCTCTACTATAGAGCCATCATAACAAAAACAGCATGGTATTGGTATAAAAACAGACTAGAAGACCAATGGATTAGAATTGAAGATCCAGAAATAAAACTGCACTTTTACAGTCAGCTGATAGTCGACAAAGGAGCTAAAGACATACAATGGAATAAACATAGCCTCTTCAACTACTGGTGCTGGGAGAACTGGGCAGCCATATGAAGAAAACTCAAAGTAGACCCAAGCCTATCACCATGCACCAAGATCAACTCAAAATGGATCAAGGACCTCAATATCAGACCTGAATCCTTGAAACTACTGAAGGAAAGAGTAGGAAAGACGCTAGAACTTATAGGCACGGGAAAGAACTTCCTGAATAGAGTCCCAGGGGCACAACAAATAGGGGAAAGACTCGACAAATGGGACTACTACAAATTAAAAAGTTTCTGCACAGCTAAGGACATAGCCACCAAAATAGAAAGACAGCCAACCATATGGGAAAGGATCTTTACCAGCACAGCAACAGACAAAGGCCTGATATCTGTCATCTACAGAGAACTCAAAAAACTAAGCCCCTCCAAGCCCAATAAACCAATTAGGAAATGGGCAAAGGAGCTAAAGAGTGACTTCACAAGAGAAGAAATAAAAATGGCAAAGAAACACATGAGGAAATGCTCAACATCCCTGGTAGTAAAGGAAATGCAAATAAAAACAACCCTGAGATACCACCTCACCCCAGTTAGAATGGCCTATACTCTGAACTCAGGCAACAACAAATGCTGGAGGGGGTGCAGGGAAAGAGGAACCCTTCTCCATTGTTGGTGAGAATGCAAGTTAATACAACCACTTTGGAGAACAGTATGGAGGTTTCTCAAAAAGCTCAATATAGACCTACCCTATGACCCAGCCATACCACTCCTAGGCATCTATCCTAAACGGCAAACCCCAAGATATCAAAAAGACATTTGCACTTCCATGTTTATCGCGGCACAATTCACAATAGCCAAAATATGGAAACAACCCAGATGTCCCTCCACCGATGAATGGATCCAAAAAATATGGTACCTATACACAATGGAATACTACATAGCGATTAGGAATGGTGAAATATTGTTATTCGCAGGGAAATGGTCAGAACTTGAACAAATAATGTTGAGCGAGACAAGCCTAGAACATAGAAAACAAAGGGGCATGATCTCCCTGATATATGACTGTTAAGAAAGGGAGACAGAAAGACAGTAGAGACCAGGTCCGTGAAACCAAAAACTGCTTGTCAAATAGTATTTCCCACAGGATTGGGGCAGCGACCCAACAGTATGTAACTAAAACCAAACAATTACTCACCACATAAAGGTCAAAAATTGACCTCTCAGTGGAATACAATAGCTCAAAAGCTATGTATGTACGTTCATATAAGACTACTGTCGACATATTGTCTAATATCACCATTACATTTAAAGCCCTAGGCGAATTTTCTTGGGCGCGGCCACGTGGCTACTGTATATGTTCTTGATACATTGTGTATTGTATATATGTCTACCTGACCTAGAGAAGGGAAAGAAAAACAGGGCGTAAGATATCACAAGAAATGTACACACTCCCCTACTATGTAACTGTACCCTTTTTGCACAACACCCTGTCCAAAAAATTTGTGTTCAATTAATAAATTAAATAAAAAAAAAAAAGATGGGGTGATGGAAAGACAGTAGAGACCAGGTCTGTGAAACCAAAAACTGCTTGTCAAATGGTATTTCCCACAGGATTGGGTCAGCGACCCAACATTATGTAACTAAAACCAAACAACTACTCAACATATAAAGGTCAAAAATTGACCTCTCAGTGGAATACAATAGCTCAAAAGCTATGTATGTACGTTCATATAAGACTACTGTCGACATATTGTCTAATGTCGACATTACATTTAAATCCCTAGGCAAATTTTCTTTGGCGCAGGCCACGTGGCTACTGTATATGTTCTTGGTACATTGTGTATTGTTTATATGTTTACTTGACCTAGGGAAGGGAAAGAAAAACAGGGTGTAAGATATCACAAGAAATGTACACACTGCCCTACTATGTAACTGTAACCTTTTTGCACAACACCTTGTCAAAAAATTTTTGTTTAATTAATAAATTAATTTTTAAAAAAAGAACAAGTGAACACATTCTGACCAGATCTGATTGCCTGGCCAGGGTTCTGAGGCCCAGAGTAAGGCTTCCCTGAATGAAAAGGCTTTTTCTGGTCTTTATATCATCCCCCCATACACTCCTAACTCTAGTCTCACAGAGGCTTCCTGAGGCCACATGGAATAAAAAAAAGAAAATCATGGGGACTGGGAATATGGCCTAGTGGCAAGAGTGCTTGCTTCGTATACATGAAGCCCTGGGTTCGATTCCCAAGCACCACATATATAGAAAACGGCCAGAAGTGTCGCTGTGGCTCAAGTGGTAGAGTGCTAGCCTTGAGCAAAGAGAAGCCAGGGACAGTGCTCAGGCCCTGAGTCCAAGCCCCAGGACTGGCCAAAAAAAAATAATGAAAATCATGATCAAAGTATAGTTGTACATTTAAAATATAGGTATTATCAAATCAGACCTAGCAGGCTAATCATGAAGTGGTAAGCAAATTCGGACATGGAAATATATATATATGCATATATGCGGGGGGGGGCAAGGAACAAAATAGAAAAACATTAAGCGGAATAAAATATGTGTCTTTTCATGTACTTTCACCACTGACCTTCACACTGCCCCTATCGGGAACACAAGTTCATTTGACAGTTGGTAAGAATCCATTTGGTGACATTGAGAGCAAGGTCGCCGAAGGAACAGCACATGGAGACCGGAAGGCAGCTTTACAATTGTTCGCCTCGGCTTATTTCCTTCCACCGCATCGCCTCACCAGCAAGATGGTGTAACAATCTCTGGCTCCCTGGGACACGCATTAAGAGTGACAGATGGAAGGAACTGAGATTGGCAATTCAGATGTTAGGTCACTGCAGTAAATCAAGATAAAAATCTTAATGATTTGGGAACATAAAGCTGTTCTCAAAGGTAAGGGTTCGGAAGGATGAAGGCAAAGTCTACAGCATGTTGTTGAAACAATTTCGGAAGTATCAGATGACGGTGTTGATATGCAAATTTTAGGAAACTGGATCCTATGGGTACTTTTGGTTTTAAAAAGTCAAGGAAGTCTAGAAATCTCTAGCTAGAGAGAATTCTTGCATTTTACTTGCTTATTGCTACTTTATCAGCCTCTTGTTTAATTCTGGGACGTTTTTAAAAGAAACAGTATTTGAAGGATAGTACGTTTGGAATTCTTTCACCTCATAAGAAGATACAGGGAAAAGATGAACATGAAAAACTGCCTTTTAATGACTTTCTGTAGCTCCTGATCAATGGAAGTTAAGTTACCAGAATATTGATTTCAGCTTAAGAGAGGAGTGGGGGGTGGGGGGAGGAAGAAAGCAATTGATTGTAATGATTTTTACATATTAAACATGTAACTCATCTTAGAGGATTTCTGCTTAGGAAAATAACCTTAATGAGTCTCTGGATATGCTTGGTGAGTTGACTGTAAGCTCAAATTCTGGCTTATTAAGATAAGGGGACCTTTTTGTTCCTTGGGGAACTAAGGAAGGAAGAATCATGAAGAAGGCTGAGAGAGCTGGAGGGATGTAAGAATCCTTCCTTCCTTCCTTCCTTCCTTCCTTCCTTCCTTCCTTCCTTCCTTCCTTCCTTCCTTCCTTCCTTCCTTCCTTTTGTGCCTACGCTAAGGCTTGAACTCAAGGCCTTGCACTCTCCCCTCAAGGCTTAAACCACACCTTAAACCCCTTAAACCACACCTCCATCCAACTAGCTTTTTGCTGGTTAAGTGGAGATAAAAGAGCCTCACGGACTTTTCTGCTGGGGCTGGCTTCAGACCTTGGTCCTCAGAGCCCAGCCTCCTGAGTGGCTAGGAGCATAGGTGTGAGCCACTGGCCCTCAGCAAGGAGGGAGACATTTGACAAAGTGGGGAAAGGTTGCCAACTTCTCAGAGCAGTGGTGTTTCACATCAAGTTTGAAATTATGTTTTATGTTGTACTACTACGGACCCTTGGAAGTGTCTGCCCATCCATGGATGTTGCGTCTGTGGTAGTTGGTAGGTTGAAAAATCCAAGATAAGGCAAAGCAGCGTGTGAGAGCAGACTGAATGCAGGTGCCTTGGTAAGGCAAGGGTGATGGAGGAGTGAGCGCCAGCTTGGGCTAGACCCGCTGGCTAGACCCGCAGGCTAGACCCACTGGCTAGATCCGCTGGCTAGATCCGCTAAAGGCGGGATGTGGGGCGGGGGAGGACTAGAGTGAACTCTTTCACAGTTCACAGACAGAAGATTCGTTCTTACTGTAGGTCTTACCATCCTCAGCATATTTTTTTTTTCTTTCTGTATCATCAGTAACTGCCACCTTTAAAGAAAGCACTTTATGGCCTCCTCTCCAGCATTCCCAAAGTGCCAGCATCACTTCATTGGGGATATTAAGTAAACTAAGCATTACTTAAAAGCTAGGCTCTGCCAGACACTGAGGGCTCACACCTGGAATCCTGGCTACTCAGAAGACTGATATCTGAGGATCATGTTTCAAAGCCAACACAAGGCAGGAAAGTCTGTGCAGCTCTTATCTCCTATTAACCACCAGAAATCCAGAAGTGGAGCTGTGGCTCAAAGTGGTAGAGTGCTAGCCTTGAGCAAACAAGCTCAGGGGCAACACCCAGGCCCCGAATCCAAGCCCATAACATAAAAATACAAATAGAAAAGAGTGGGCTCCTGTGGCTTATACCTGTCTACTACTAGCTACTCAAGAGTCTGAGATGTTAGAATCACAGTTTGAAGCCAGCTTGAGCAGAAAAGATCTGAGACTTTGATCCAATTAACCAGACAAAAAGCCAGACTAAAGGTGGGCATAAAAGCCAACAGAGAACATGAGACCCAGAGTTCATGCTTTGGTTCCAACATGCATGCATGCACGTACATACACACAGGTGAACTCGAACACGGGCCTGTGATACCTTGATAGCCATCTGATGTCTGACATGGCTACAGAGTGGCTAACAACTTGGTAACAAATACAGTGTGGAAACACCCAAGGGTGGTTCACATTCCAGGCTGAAGGCAGGCCCTGAGTTCAAGCCCCAGGACTGGCACAAAGACAACAAAGAAAAGAAAAGAAGAAATAGTGAAAAATGAAGCAGTGTCCATCATTACTAGTTTTCAGTTAAAAGCCCAGGACCATGTTCCCCCTAGGTTACTGGGTCAGGAGTAGACCATGTTTTACTTGACTGCTCTGGTTAGGTTTGCATTTTATTTTGGATGTTCTCATTTGCCCTTTATCATTCTGCCTTTTACTCCACTGCTTCATATCTACAGGTGAGAGACGGTAGGGGAAAGAGTGAGCTCATTTACAAATGTGCTATGATGCCACAGCTTATTGTGGTATCTGTGTGCCTTGAACTCAAACGTCTTTATGGCCATTGTTCAATCAAGTTATTTATAATACTGATCTTCACTGACATGCTAAAATGAGCCTTTGGCTTTCAGGCGTATGTATTGTGTAACCTTTAGGATCTACTATTAACACATTACCAATAAATTACAACTGACTCTTAGTTTATTTAGCTCATGCTTGGATTTCAGAATCATCAAAGCCATGAGTGAAAAAGCTTAGCAAGAATTCCAGACCCTGAGTTCAAGCCCCAGTACCAACACACACACTCACACAAACAAAATTAGCTTTAGAATTTTGTAGATTTTTCTTTTTTTTTCCATGTAATATTATCTTTAATTACCTTAAGTCTTATGGCCACATAATTTACAAATTATCTCCTTTATCTCAATCCTTTTCCCTAAGAAGTTGGCAAAAAGCACCACTATCAATCACACATACACAATAGTTTCACAAAAATTTGTGTTTCTGAATAGCTACATAAAGAATATCCTGAATAATAACTTTTCTTAGTATTCAAAAATAAAGTCGGTATTGTATCTATCATAGTCGCTTTTAAAAGCATCTGAATTCATAGACCAACTATAAAATGTGAAAACTGTTAAATATTCTTTATTTGACATTTATACATAAGCCACACTAAAATGTCTTTCAATAAGTAAAGGGCAGATTTCAGAGACAGGGAATTCTAAATTGGCCTAGTCAAGACCAAAAATACAGACATTGCTTCCTCATCTTCAACCATTGCCTTTAACAAGTTAATGATCACAAATTCAAACAGGTTAATTTAGCTTGACTGTCAGACAGTGAAGGGATTTCCCCCGTGTTTAAAAGATGCTCTCATAATTAGCTATATGTCTGACTATAAAACCAATCTGACAGATTTGGAGATGGTATTCCCCCACTTGTTGAAAAATTGAACATTAGTAAGTCCAATCATATCACAGAAAGGGGAACAAATGACAATATATTTTTTAAAAGATCACGTTCACTTAACCACAAGTCAGTTTTTCTTAAATCAGGACTGTCCAAAAATATTCTGCCAGTCATTCATGATCTGAAATCTGGTGTTAGAGATCAACTGAATTAAGGAACACATTAAAAAGCCATGAGACATTTGTTTCACAATAAATAAATAAGGCAGTGGCTCCTACCCATTTGTAGCTTTTTTGAAGTTAGCTATCAAATCTGCCCTTTCTTCCTTCTTAATGGCAGCAAAGATGGTTTTTGTTCCTGGGATGTACTTTTTGGGATTCTCCAAGCACTCCATCAGTGTATCCTCTCCCCACGTGATGCTTTTGTTCTTGTTGGCATCTGTGTAAGTGAATCCAGCTGCTTGACGGAACAGACTATGGAGATCAGGCCCAGTCTTGGGCTTGCCTCTCTTTTCAATGGTGTGGCACTGGGCGCACTTCTGAACAAAAATCTTCCTGCCTTTCTCAACATGACCCATTTTAAATTCGCTCCTCCATCGCTACTACAGCAGACAGCAGCTGGGAAGCCAGATGCCCCGCTCTCTCCCGCTCTCTCAAGATTTTCTCTTACATCTGAAATGAACATATATTTTAGAAATGTCTAAGTATAAAGCAAAAATGTTGATCCGATTATACACAATATTCCAGACAAAACTATGTATTAGCTTTTTAAAAAGGGTTATATTGGGGGCTGGGGATATGGCCTAGTGGCAAGAGTGCTTGCCTCATATACATGAGGCCCTGGGTTCAATTCCCCAGCACCACATATACAGAAAATGGCCAGAAGTGGCGCTGTGGCTTAAGTGGCAGAGTGCTAGCCTTGAGCAAAAAGAAGCCAGGGACAGTGCTCAGGCCCTGAGTCCAAGCCCCAGGACTGGCCAAAAAAAAAAAAAAAAAGGTTATATTGCCTGAAGTCCTAGCTACTCAGGCGGAGGAGATCTGAGGATCATGATTCGAAGCCAGCCATGGCAGGAAAGTCTGTGAGACTTTTTTTTTTTTGCCAGTCCTGGGGCTTGGACTCAGGGCCTGAGCACTGTCCCTGGCTTCTTTTTGCTCAAGGCTAGCACTCTACCACTTGAGCCACAGTGCTACCACTGGCTGTTTTCTGTATATGTGGTGCTGAGGAATCGAACTGAGGGCTTCATGTATACGAGGCAAGCACTCTTGCCTCTAGACCATATTCCCAGCCCTGTGAGAGACTCTTATCTCCAATAAACTACTCAGAAAAAGCCAGAAGTGGCACTGTGGCTCAAGTAGTAGAGAGCTAGTCTTGAGCACAAAGAGGCTCAGGGCAGTGCCCAGGCCTGAGTTTAAGCCCCATGACTGACAAAAAGAAAAAGAAAAGTCTTCCTGCTTCACATGCACTTGAACAGCAGTACTCCTTGTAGGAAATGGCCACATTATAATCACACAAGACATTCATCCTCTTATTTTCTTGTCTTCTGATTTACTGACTTCAGGTTTGGTTTAGTGCCAGTCCTAGGTCTTGAACTCAGGACCTAGGCACTGTCCTTGAGCTTTTGTGCTCAAGACTAGTGGTCTATCACTTGAGCCGCACTTCCACTTCCACTGTTTTTGGTAGTTAATTGAGGATAAGTCTCATGGACTTTCTTTCCTCGGCTGGCTTTGAATCGCAATCCTCAGATCTCTGCCTCCAAAATAGCTAGGATTACAGGCATGAGCCACCAGTTTTCTGCTTCATTTTATATTTGGGGGGAGGGAGAGGGAAGGACAGAACCTTTTTGAAGTTTTGGGTTTTTTGTTTTGCTTTATACAAAATTATCATCTTAGCTGGGACCTCATGGCTCATTCTGGTAATCCCAGCTACTCAGGAGGCTGAGATCTGAGGATCCAGCACAGGCAGGAAAGTCTGTGATACTCTTATCTTCACTTACCCACCAGAAAACAAGAAGTGGCTAATAGTGATAGAGCACTAGCCTTGATCAAAAAAGCTCAGGGACAGCACTCAGACCCTGAGTTTAAGCCCTAAGATCAACCAAAAAAATTTTTTAAATTAATTTTCTGTATCCTGTCCTCCCCTAAAGTCCCATTCACTTTGTTGGAGGTTCATCTCTGCCCATTGAAGGTGTTAGTGTCACCACAGAAGGGACTGGACCCCAGGGTGTGGGGGTGGGCGGGGGTCAGGGGTTGGGCTCAGCTTCTGCTTTCAGTGGACTTGGCCTCCTGAAGGTTATAGAAATCTGAGGGACACTCACGAGGATGACACACACGTTCCTATACAACAAAAGATCCGGAAGGTTACTTGGAATATGGCCTAGTGGGTAGAGTGCTCACCTCGCATACATGAAGCCCTTGGTTCGATTCCTCAGCACCACATATATAAAAAAGGCCAGAAGTGGCACTGTGGCTCAAGTGGCAGAGTGCTAGCCTTGAGCAAGAAGCCAGGGACAGTGCTCAGGCCCTGAGTCCAAGGCCCAGGACTGGCAAAAAAGAAAGAAAAAAGATCCAGCAGTCTACAAGATAGGAGAGGAAGCAGTATTAAATGTTGTGTTTCCTCCTCCTCCTCTTTGTCTGTCTGTCCTCGTGTGGGGGTGAGCCCCTTTTCTCTACACCATCCCCAGTAGTGGGTGTACTGGCCTAGATCCTTGGATGACAAACTCCGATCTTAATTTATTCATCTAGGAGTATTTTGCTGTTTAATATTTAAACATTGAACACTAGACCATCCCCAGTGTTGGAGGTATTGGCCTAGATTCTCAAATGACAAATTCCAGTCTTAAGTTATTTAATCTAGGAATATTTTTGTTTAATGACTAAACAATGTTTAATATAGCTCACTATTAATTAGTATTAATGGCTTCTGGTTTCTTTCCCACATGTCCATGTTTCCTTGACTGTTTCTAGGAGCAGGGCAATGGCCGTCCATGCAAAAATAGCTACTTCATAATGAGAATTCCAATTTTCAAAGTAGAAAGAAGTATTGATTTCTTATCTGCCATGCAGAGTGAAAGGAAAGAGGCATACCTTTTAATTGGCCTATCCATAAAAGTAAGTTATTAAATAAGAGTCACTAATAAACATTGAAGGGAATATTTTTTCTACTCTTTTATTTTTATTTATTTTTTTTTGCCAGTCCTGGGCTTGAACTCAGGGCCTGAGTACTGTCCTTGGCTTTTTTTTTTTTTTTTTTGCTCAAGGCTAGCACACTGCCACTTGAGCCACAGCGCCACCTCTGGCTTTTTCTATATATATGGTGCTGGGGAATTGAACCCAGGGCTTCATGTATACGAGGCAAGCACTCTTGCCACTAGGCCATATTCCCAGCCCAGAATATTTTTTCTAAATAAAAATTTTTTGGTGACTCCTGACCAAAAAAAAAACAAAAACAAAAACAAAACAAAACAAAAAGACAGGAGAGGAACTCTGTTTCCTCATCCTCCAATGGTAAGTGAAATTGCAAATGGTGGTATCCAAACATTCATATGTTCCCTGCCAACCAGGCCATTGTTCCTCCAGGAAATGCCTGTCTGCTGCCCAGCAAATGCCCTCCCTGTGCCACTATGTCTGTGGACTATGGATGTGATTCGGTTTGGCTTTGTTTTAATCAACATTCAAGCCATTGGGTCCCACACAACTTAGGTTATTGCAACTATTAATTTTCCACATGGAAACAAAAGGCTCCTGGTAGAGAATACAGGCCAACCAATTTACTAGGTCATAGCAGTCCTTTTCAACAGTAATTGGAGTCTTATTGGAAATACAACAATGAGAGATCTCTCTTTATGTAAATCATGTAAGCTAATATAAAAATGCTAAAGGAAGTAGAGGTGTGATTCAAGTGGTAGAGTTCCAGCTCCCAGTGAAAAAGCCATGTGCATACAAGTTCAAGCCCCAGTACCAACACACACACACACACACACACACACACACACACACACATTCTTATTTAAACCTATAAGTTCTAGAGAACTGAAAGTAGACTTGGTTGATCAATGCTTGAGTAGCTAATGAAAATCTAGTCAGGGTGCTGGTGGCTCACACCTGTAATCCTAGCTACTCAGGAGACTGACCTGAGGATTGTGGTTCAAAGCCAGGCTCAGCAGGAAAATCCATGAGACTCTTACCTCATGTTAACCACAAGAAAACCAGAAGTGGCACTGTGGCTCAAAGTGATTGAGCACAAGCCTTGAGCAAAAGAGCTCAATGACAGTGCCCAGGCCCTGAGTTCAAGCCCCATGACCAACAACAACAAAAAGAAAAGAAAATCTAGGTTCTTAATGGGTACATCCATTGAGTTTTTGTTGGAAAGTATTTACATCATTATTACCATTGATAAGAAAACTGTTAATGAGCCATTAATTAACAAGGTAATTATTAAGGTAAATGTTATTAAATTATTATTAACTTCTTGTTACTAAACCCTTCAGTGTATTCTTTTTTCCTTGAGTCTAAGAAGTAGACATTTGATTGTTTTGCAGTGATTGTGACTCAGCTACCAAATGTTTCAGGTGTCTTAGTGTTATGCCAAGTCGCAAGAAGACCACCAAGAAGGCCACTGAGACTCAGATGTTCCAAAATGCAAAAGCAAGGCAAGGCTTTATTCAGGCGAGCTGCAACTCGGGCCTCGTCCTACCCACCGACACAGCGGAGGTTAGGAGGAAGCCCTGAGCTGCGATTGCACAGGGCTTATAAAGGCAAAAAACAAAGTTACAGCCATCAGGTGTTCAAGCAAGCAAGATTAGGACGAGGGTAGAAATCTGATTGGCTCAGGGCTCGAGGCATTCTGGGGGCAGTTAGAGTTAAGCATTCCCAGCGGTTAGAGTTCTTGACCAACTGGGCCCTAATAAGCTTGTCCTGGGTTTGCTCACAGGGCCTGCTTATCTCAGGTTCAAGTGGTAAAGTGGGGCCTGACTTCAAAGTCTGGCTCTTCATTTCCTCCTCTTCTCTTTGGTAACTTGGGAGCCAATCATGGCTCCATTCTGTCCATTTCAATGGCTTACATGTCTAGGGGATGATATAGAAATAAGGCATGGGCCAATAGGGCCCCAAAGTAGTAACCAAAAACAACTCTGGTCCCTTGGTTTTAAAGGGGGGCTGATGGGTGAAGATCATCCATCTTCTGTAGCTTCTTCAGGCTGACTCAGGGACGTTGACCTTACCTAGCCAGGAACCTATAACCTTAGTCTACTTTACCAAGGGACTGCAGGATTACTTCAAACTGGAAATTAACTTTCAGCTATACAGACTTACTATTAGCTGTATAGTGTTTAAGATCCAAATGTCAGCAACAAAATAATACATGAACTTCTCAGCTGTGCTCTAAGGGTCGGGTGGCTATGCCCGTATTCCTGAGCAAGCCCAAAACTACCAATGCCTTCTTGCATGGGACTTTACCAGACTCCTGCCAGTTGCTAAAATAAGGGGGTCACCCCAATTTGGAGTGAGCTGCCAAAATAACATCAACATTAGCCAGGGTAGCAAGGAAAGAAGGCAAAAAGAAAATTATAACAATATTCAGTCTAACTTTCTTTTCTTGAGGCGAAGGCGAAGCGGCTGAGTCAGGTGCTTGGAGACCTCCCATGTTCCACCACGGTAGTCGTCATCCAGGGCAAAGGGGTCAGCTGGCCTGGCGTGGGAGCAATGGACCCAAGTGGCGATGTCGTCTACCTTGAGGGCAGTGGGAGTAGTCAGTAGCACCACGTAGGGTCCCTTCCTCTGTGGTTCTAAGGATTTGGGGTTATGCCTCCGGTTCTAAGGATTTGGGGTTATGTCCCCTGGTCTGAATAAATGGGGGGTAGGGACAGAAGCAGAATCATATAATGCCTTAAGTTGGGGCCACATATTCTTGTGCACGAGCTGCAAATAATCAAGTTTACACAAAAATTCAGTATCATCCAAATCAGCAAGCAATTCAGTCTGAAGGCTAGGGATAATGGGCGGGGGTACCCGTACATTATTTCAAAGAGAGTAAAGCCAAGCTGATGGGAGAATTTCTTACTCTAAGCAGAGCAAAAGGAAGGAGTGACACCCAGTCTGCGCCAGTCTCTAAGGCCAATTTAGTTAGGGTCTCTTTTAGAGTCCGATTCGTTCTTTCTACCTGTCCTGAACTCTGGGGCCTATAAGCACAATGCAATTTCCAATCCGTCCCCAGTGCAGCGGCTATTCCCTGACTTACTTTTGAGACGAAGGCCGGTCCGTTGTCCAACCCAATGGTGGATGGGAAGCCATGCCTGGGTAGGATTTCTTCCAGGATCTTCTTAGCCACTACAGTTGCGGTCTCATGCTTTGTTGGATCAGCTTCAACCCATCCTGAGAAGGTGTCTACAAAAACTAGCAAATATTTGTATCCAAATTTTCCAGGTTTAATTTCTGTGAAATCTACTTCCCAATACATGCCTGGCCTATTCCCACGGAGGCGAGCTCCTTTAGTAACTGGTTGATTGAGGGCATTGGTGAGCTGACAGGCATTGCAATTTTTAACAATATCTTCAATAAGTTGATCTCCTTGTCTAATTTTCACTTTGGAGTGTCGGAGCAAGTCCTGCATTCTTCGGGTTCCCATGTGAGAAGCTCAGTGGATTCTCTTAAGGAGCCCCTTACCCAGCCCTTGTGGCAGGATAAGTTTCCCTTCACAAGTTTTCCACCAGTCATTGTTTCCTTCTCTGTCCCGGGTTTTGTGGGCCATGGGAATTTTCTTTATCCACTCCAAGTCTTCTTGGGAATACTGGGGCACAGGAGGCAAAGCTTGTGGCCCTGGGTCTACTAGAGTCAATACTTCTCTGGGCTGAAGGGCTGCTTCCTTAGCTGCCTGGTTGGCCAGATTATTCCCTCTAGTCACTGAATCAACTCCCTTTCTGGGAGGTTTTTGGTGGCTTCATATAGAGGCTTGGCCATCTCAGCGAACCCAGGTATCCACAGCCGGCAAAAGCCCTCTGTTCCCAGGAACTCTCTGACTTGTCTGGCTGACTTAGGCACAGGGATTTTTAGCACAGTCTCTTTATGTGCATCCAACAGCCAACGCTTGCCCTCTTTTAATATGAAGCCCAGATAAGTGACTTCAGGTTTACAAATTTGTGCCTTTTAACATTCTAGTTTGTAAAAGCTTTTTCCTGACTGGCTGGGGAACTGATCACTGATGACCTAAAA
Organism: Perognathus longimembris pacificus; assembly: GCF_023159225.1. Taxonomy (NCBI): domain Eukaryota; kingdom Metazoa; phylum Chordata; class Mammalia; order Rodentia; family Heteromyidae; genus Perognathus; species Perognathus longimembris. Next base: position 8,198,002 of record NC_063170.1, read on the forward strand.
AAATGCCTACATTACCTTTGCAGGCCTTTAACAGATGTCAATAAGGACACAATCTCAGGTCTACAAGCTTTCTTTCCTGAACAGATGTATCAGCTTAAAATTCTCACTGCCAGTCAAGGCTTTGAGTAGATACAGGGGTTGGGATTTTAATCTATCCTCTCATTTGACAAACTTACCCTTACTACCCACTATCACAGATGACTGGCAAGTTCCTGCCCAGTAGACAGACATGGGCATTAGAAAGGCATGCTTACGAACTATTCTTCTAGGACTTCCCGGCTTTGATTAACTTTTGAAAGGCCAAACAGGAGTGACTCTAGGATCTGACACCATCTCTGCCATCCAAGCAGCAGCTTACTGCCTCTGGATGCTCCATCACTTTTGTCCCAGGAGGAGTAACTTTTCACTGGACTTGGACTCAGGGCCTGAGTGCTGTCCCCCAGCTCTCCAGCTCAAGACTAGTACCCTACCACTTTGAGCCTCAAAGCGACTCACGACTCTGTTCCCAGCACTTCTGCTGGCCAACTAGAGATGAAGACTCTCACAGGGACCTTTCTCTGCCCAGGCTGGCTTCGAACTGCAGATTTCAGATCAGTGAGTCTTACAAGAGGCCACTTTACTCCAATTAAAAGCAACAAGGTGGTCCACACAGAAGTAGTTTTTAAGCATGGTCTTACCTGGAACTTATTAAGGGCCAGTATTAGATCTTGACAAACTTGTAGGAATCACCTGTGCTTCTCTGTGGGCCTGCTGGAAATTGTTACCAAAAAACCTACAAAGAAACTGGAATGGCAATTAAACATTTTGGTAGCCATAATTCTCCTTTTCTCACTTTGCAATAATCATTAAACATTTTGGTAGCCATAATTCTCCTTTTCTCACTTTGCAATAATCATTTAGGACAAATTTACTTCCAAATTTCTTATAAATGTATTATTGATTTCCAAAGCCTTTTTACTAACCTCTGCTTTAACACTAACACTTTGGCTTTTATCTGCATTGGAAAAACTCTGAAGCTTACAGGCATTCTGAAACCAGGTGCTGCCCTTTTCCTACGGGTTGCTTGTTTTAAAAGAGCCTTTTTTCTTTTTTTTTCTCTTCAGTCCCAGTTGCCACATGGCATGAAGACCTTTGAACTCAAATGACAATTTTTCCTTAATGCAAGAATTACAATTACAGAATTAGAAATACTTATCCATTCAGCTTTCCAATAAATTAGTGAGAAATGTTGGCCCATTTTGCCATTTCTTCCTACATACATAGAGTTAATGAGAGTTTACTCCTATCCCCATTAGTTTAATATATGTCCTTTAAAATCCAAATTACAAAAATAGCACAGGAATCAGATCACATCAGATAAATAAACTTTAAAAAACTTTTCCAATTCTTAGTACCTCTCAAGGGGCAGTTTTAGAAATTCCAGTCAAATCATTCATTTTTACCACCAGGTTTCCAAAGTTCACCTGAAAACAAAACAGACAAAAGAAAGACCTCCATTGGCCTGTCCTACCGAACGGCCTATCTCCATCCTACTCCTCAGAGCTTGATGAACTTTCTTGGTGCTGGCTTGTCCTCTTCCACCATGAATGGACACCCCCTTATGGCTGTCCCACCATGTGGATTCCCTCCAGGGCCTGCGCCACCCATCCCAGGTTTTTCCTGTCCTTTCCTATTGGTCTTTGAACTGAGAAACCCAAGCAGTTTTTTTTGTTTTGTTTTGTTTTTTTTGCCAGTCCTGGGGCTTGGACTCAGGGCCTGAGCACTGTCCCTGGCTACTTTGTGCTCAAGGCTAGCACTCTGCCACTTGAGCCACAGCGCCCCTTCTGGCCGTTTTCTGTATATGTGGTGCTGGGGAATTGAATCCAGGGCCTCATGTACACGAGGCAAGCACCAGGTTTGTGTTTTTTTTAACAGTGATAAACCTTTACATCCAAATTTCTGACACTTAGCTCTGATTTTTTAATTAAACATTTTTTAACTATAGTTCCTCTTTAAAACAATGCAATAATCCTTTAAAGCATTTGGTAATGCCCAAACTTGATGACCATTTGAATTTAAACTTAAACTCACTCAATTTTACATCATACTAACAGTCTTGAACATGTTCACACTCACACATGCACACACACATACATATTCAAAAGATCTTAAAGCGCATAAAATAAGCATCGGCCGTACATTTTCTAGTGGCAAGAGGTATTTTTGTCAATCTTACTCCTGCAACACCCAAATTTTAAGACAAAACCTTTAACAAATGATTTTAGCATTCTCCAGCCTCATTTTCCAGGGCTTGATAGTCTTTTTTTTTTTAAGGGACAAAGGATTTATTTTGATTCATTACTTCAAAGGATTCAGTTCTCCATTCCTGAGACCCATGCACTGGACACAACATGACCACAGTGGGAAAATGGAGCAGAGAATTACCACACCTCCTAGCAGCCAGGAAGGAGGCTGAGGGAGACAGTGAAAATGACAGAGAGAAGGGAGGGAAGAGAGCGGAGAGAGAGGGAGGAGGAGGGCAGGGAGGAGGAGGGAGAGCAGAAGAGATTCCTGGTAGAGCCTTCAAGGACATACCCAAAATGACCTGTTTCCTCCGCCCAGAAGTCCACAAGTGTTCCACAACAGCCCAGTCCACTGGGGACAAAGTTTTAAAAGTAGGAGTCTACTGGGAATATTACATTATCAAAACACAAAAACAGGAATATATTCTATTAAGCAAATTAAAAACACACAAGATATGCAGGCACTTGTGAAAAGTTTTTGAAAATGCTCGTTATCTTGACATTTGGTCATTTATTTCTAATTTTAAAAATACACATGCATCTTACAGCAAACTATAATGCTATTTAATATACTTTCTAAGCACCTTTTGTTACTTGTTAAAATACACTCATCAGTAACCTGAATATAGGTAATTTGAGAAGGTATATTGAAAAGCACACTTTTTCCGCATTATTGAAAATATGACACCAGTGACTACTTACATAAAATCGGTAAACTCTTTCATTAAGGAGCTTCTCATTTTGTTTCTTGTCTTCTGTTGATTCCTTGGGTTGAGCTCAGGGTCTGTGTTGGGCCTGAACTTTTTTTGCTCAAGGCTAGCACTCTTGAGCCATCGTTTCCACAGCTGATTTGGGGGCAGTCATTAAGAGTCTCATAGACTTCCTGTCTGGGTTGGCTTCAAATAATCTTCTGTTCTCAAGCTCCTGACAAGCTGGGATTCCATATCTGAGACACTTGGGCCAGGTACTTTTGATGTGAATGACATATGTTTCCATATATTTTATGTAAGTTACCTCAGGGCTATCATAATGATTTGACTTAGAGGAGCTCCCACCATTACTCTGCCCAAAGGAGATGTTTAAGGACAAACATCAGGAGTATTCTGAGGGCCTGACCAGCAGACATGGTAACACCCATGTACTGAGGAGGACCGAGGAGCCCCAAATGCCTTAGACTGCATACCCTGTCACTCACCTTTGACATAGTCGCGGCATTCCTAGACACTTGGGAAGGAGAGAAAACCCTGTGCTGTGTTTCGCAGCACATTTGGGGATTTCTGCTAACGTGAAGAAGTTGGAAATTATCTCAGAGGAAAGGATATTGAAGGAAGGGATGGCCCAAAGTATGGGCTCATTATCTTCCCACCTATCAAGGACTTCAGATCCAATGTTCTGGGTTAAACTTCATGATAAAAAGTAGAACAAAATAAATGTCAGATCTTCTCAAACTAGTCTCTCAATTATTTGAAATCTGTATTCCTAATTTTATCTGAAAATAAGGTTCTGTCTGGTTGACCTTTAGTTTGGATTGCATGTCATCCAAATCTACATGTGATGATTCCTTATTAATTTTATGCAATCTCACTCTTGTACATATATACTCATACATATCTATATATTGTTTAAAGATACTTTAACATCCAATAAATCAGAAATGACTCCACTTTCTTTTTAAGATCAAGCTTCCTTAGTGAATCTTACTGTTGAAAAATACATCGTTATCCACTCTGAGATTTTCATTACTCACGACACTAAACATCATATACAATATGGAACATTACATATACCACAAACTTGGCTGTTAAATAAAAAAGTTATCAATTATAAAAGTTCATCATTCATTTAGATGGAATACTTAGTGTTTTTAGAACTTGTTACTTCAGGGTTTTTTGCATGCCATACCTGGTGCTTAGGTGAGTATTTGTTCACAAAATTAAAGACAAATGAGGTATGTCAAGTGACGTGCTCTCCTATTACTTACAAATAACATTGTATCCCAGTGCTGTGGCTCATGCCTGTAATCCTAGCAACTCAAGAGGCTGATTATCTAAGGATCAAAATTGAAAGCCAGCTGTGCCAGGTAAGTTCTCCAGTTAGCCTAGAAAGGCAGAATTGGGGCTGTGGCTCAAATGATAGAGTGCTAGCCTAGAGAAAAAAGAGCTAAGGAGAGTTGACAGCTCTCATACCAAGTTCAAGCCAGAAGACCAACAAAGAACCAAAACACACACACAAAAACATCATAGATGGAAAGATTTCTTCATTCAGTATGGATTAGGAGTTTCCTTCCTGCTAAGGCCCTGAGGGTATTTGAAACTAACATTGTAACTACAGACTCCTATATTCGCTAGAATCCAAGCAGATTACACACATACATCTTTAAATGTATTTGTGCATAGGGACTGACTAGCCAAACTGAGTTTGGGTCTCTAGGTGGCTTTTCTTGTTCTAGGTCATCATATATAAATTTTCACTAAAGGTTGAGTCATAATCATAGTTCTTATATTATGCACATACAAACAAGATATAATACCCCACACAGCTCTCTTCTTTCCTTTTTGTATTCCCACATGACATTGGAGGGCTGACTATAGACAGAAGGATTTCTCACATGAAAAATGTTCTTGTGGATTCTCATCAGTGTGCAACGTTTGATTCTATATAAGAGGAGTAGCTCAGTTCACCGATTTCCCACGAGTGACACTCATGGTTTCTCTCCGCTGTTTGTTCTTTGAGAGTACCAACCCTCCATGATGACTGAAGGCTTTCCCAGAGTTGCGATGTTCATAGTTTTTCTCATCTGCAGATAGTCAGGCCTAAAGCCTCTCACAAAGATGGTTTCTATCGGTGGTTTCTGTCTAGTGCATGTCCTTCGGTGTTGTCTTAGATGACTTGATTGACTGAAGACTTTCCCACACAGATGAGACTCCTGAGGTCTCCCTCCGGGAGGATTGCTCTCACTTTCTAAGGTTACAGGGTGTACCAAAACCTTCCACACACAGGTTGCATTTGTGTGATTGCTCTCATTTCTCATCCTGGCAAGGTTTAAATGAGATACTGAATGATTTCACTCACTGATGACTCGCACCATTTTTTTCTCTAGTGTGTACTTGCATATGGTAACAAAGGCTGGAGGCCAAAGAGAAAACTTTCCCACAGAAGTGACACTCATAAGGTTTCTCTCCAGTGTGCATTCTCTCATGTATGGCACGTTTAGATGACAGACTGAAGGCTTTCCCACAGGTGCGACATTCATAGGGTTTCTCTCCAGTGTGTGTTCTCTCATGTGAGGCACGGTGACATGGCCTAGTGAAGGCTTTCCCACAGAAGTGACACTCATAAGGCTTCTCTCCAGTGTGTATTCTCTCATGTTTTGCACGATTAGAAGGCAGACTGAAGGCTTTCCCACAGGTGCGACCTTCATAGGGCTTCTCTCCAGTGTGTATTCTCTCATGTGTGGCACGAGCAGATGGCAGACTGAAGGCTTTCCCACAGGTGCAACAGTCATAGGGCTTCTCTCCAGTATGTGTTCTCTCATGTGAGGCACAATCAGATGGCAGACTGAAGGCTTTCCCACAGATGGAACAGTCATAGGGCTTCTCTCCAGTATGTATTCTCTAATGTGAGGCACAATCAGATGGCAGACTGAAGGCTTTCCCACAGGTGCGACATTCATAGGGCTTCTCTCCAGTGTGTATTCTCTCATGTTCAGCATGAGAAGATGGCCTAGTGAACGCTTTCCCACAGGTGCAACATTCATAGGGCTTCTCTCCAGTGTGCACTATGCTATGTGTCTTAAGGACACTTGGCCTTTTGAAGGCTTTCCCACAGATGTGACATTCATGCCATTTCTCTTCAGTGTGTGTCCTGTTATGTGTATTAAGGTCACATGGCCTTTGGGAGGCTTCCCACAGGGTGGACACGCCTGTGCTTTCTCTCCAGCATGTGCTCCTTCCTGATTTACAAAATGAGAAGACTGAGTGACTGCTTCCCATACACAGAGGGGACCTTCATCTGCCCCTCCTCCAGTGGGCGTGTCCTCCTGCTGCCGGAAGTGACTTGGCTGAATGGAGGGGGCAGTACACAGGTGGCTGTCATCAACTTCCTGGCTAGTGTCTCTTCCATCCTGCCAACTGAACTCCCTGGGTTGACCGAGTACATGCCACAGGTCACTATCCTCATACGCTTTGTCTCCATTGTGTGCAGTCATATGGTGACTGAACTTTGAAGGAACAAAGGCTGTCCTACACAAACTACAACCATGTGATTTCCCTCCAGTGTGAGTTAAACTGTTTACAGTGTTCATTGCTCTCAACAAAGACTTTAGCACATGGACCACAGTCACACTGTCTGTTTTCCTCGAGAGACTTACTGTATTGTCTAATGTCTAACAAATTCTTCATAATGCCATTGCCGTTTAGATGATCAATTTCTTTGTGTTCCAGGTGCTCAGGAGCACGTGAATATTCATGGTGGTTCTCTCTCCGGTGTAGGCTAACATAGGAGATGTCTTCCGCATCCTTTATTTGTTTGTTTGTTTGTTTTGTTTTTTGGGCCAAGCCTGGTCTTTGGACTCAGGGCCTGAGCACTGTCCCTGGCTTCTTTTTGCTCAAGGCTAGCACTCTGCCACTTGAGCCACAGCACCACTTCTGGCCGTTTTCTATATATGTGGTGCTGGGGAATCGAACCCAGGGCTTCATGTATATGAGGCAAGCATTCTTGCCACTAGGCCATATTCCCAGCCCTTTTTTTTTTTTTTTGGCCAGTCCTAGGCTTTGGACTCAGGGCCTGAGCACCGTCCCTGGCTTCTTCCCGCTCAAGGCCAGCATTCTGCCATCTGAGCCACGGCGCTCCTTCTGGCCGTTTTCCATATATGTGGTGCTGGGGAATCCAACTGAGAGCTTCATATATAGGAGGCAAGCACTCTTGCCACTAGGCCATATTCCCAGCCCATTCCCAGCCCTTCTGCATCCTTTAGCAAACTCTGTGTCAATGAAGAGCTGTGAGTCTTTGTTTCTGTTGAGTCATTCCTGTCTAGTGAGTCTTGCAGATAAAGAGATTTCTGCTCAACGATGAGGCAGGCACTTGCTTTACCAGCTACTCTTTCCACTGCCAGATCTTTACTGGTCACCACAGGAGTTGCTTCTGTGTAACTTACTACTGACGGGGTCACGGGGACCTGATTGCTGACTTGTTCTATGTAAAGACAGCCATCTTTGCCATGTGGAATGGAAATGCCGATGGACTCCATTAGACAGGCAACCTCTGACATCACATCTCTCCACAGCTTCCTCTGTGCTTCGTTCATCAGGTCCCACTCTTTGGGGGTGAAATTCACAGTTACATCTTCAATGTTCAGAGGTTCCTGCATCTGGTGCAAGGAGACAGAGATCTGAGGATCATTGTTCCGAACCAGGTCAGGGAAGGAGAGTCTCCGAGACTCACATCTCCAGTAAGCTGCACAGAAGATGCCAGAGTGGCACTGTGGCTCAAGCAGTAGAGCCTTAGCCTTGAGCCACATAACCTCAGTGACAGTGCCTTGGCCCAAAGTTCAAGCCCCAACACGGGGACGCCATCATCCCAAGACAGTGCTCCTCTAGGCTTTCACTCCCAGGCAATCCCAGCGCTATGCTGAAAGAAGAATGGAGGGAGAAAGAAGCCAGCGGTCATCTCCAGCCCAGGATTTCCAGCTCCCTTGATAGTCTTAGTAAAACATTTTTAGTCTTAGTAAAACATCTTAGCACACCAAATAATTTTCTGCTTAAGAAGGCTGAGTGGGGGTCCCCCAGTGTTCTTTTTGTGGACACTTACACTCTGATTGTGAACCATCGCCTGTACATCTTTCCAATGAGCTATGCAGGTTTGACACAAAAGAGACTGTCAGACTTACAAACAACACAGAGACGACGACAGCGCTGCATGGTGGGGTCACTCCCTGCCGCCTGCGGGTGACTTGCTGGTGGCTTGGGCTGGCCCCGTGTCTGCCCCTATCAGTGGCTGCGGGTCAGGACTCGGGGCTGACACCTCCATGCCCTGGGCTGCTGGTGCCAGGACTGGCCAGGCCCCTCCAGAGCGGAGGGCACAGCTGAAACATTCTCCTCAGAGTCCTCCTCTTGTAGAGTTAACTGGGGTGGGGAGTATGGCGGGGGAAACACTTCCTCCTCCATGCTTCCTCCCTGGAGGACAGGTGGGCACAATTTCTTCTCTTCCTTTTTGGTTTCTCTTTCGTCTGGATGGCCTGAACGAGGGGTGGAGTGTAGATTAGGCATTGCAAAGTCCTGATCTTACCAATGTCAAAGCTCCCCTCGGGTGGCCAATTAGTTCCTTTAAAGGTAGGCCATTCTGATTTGCACAGGGTGATCCACTTTTCCTTCTTAAGGGCTACACTCTGGTTCTGAGCTATCTCCTTAACCTCCCTTCAGTGAGCTAGGATCAAGTCTAGGGGGCTAGATGGAGGTTCCCATGATAGAACATTACCCATAGCTCTGATCAGATGTTCAGTCCAGAAGGCTACCAAAAAAAACAAACAAACAATTATAACCATACAAAAGGAGGAAAACACACAGGCCTGAGAACAAGAAAAGCTACGAGTTGGAGATGGAGATCTCCCAAGTTGGCCCACAACTTCCTGCAAGGGTGCAGAAGGAGTGGACCCAAGTTGAAGGCGGGGTTCCAGGGGTCCCCCTTCAAGGGTGGAGGGTCTAGGGTGTCTCCCAATCTCCCCAGGATTGCCGAGTAAGCGTGTCCGCTTCGACAACCCCTCCAAGAAATAAGCAAAAGCAAAACAGACAAACAGACAAATTACAGAATAAGACAAATGAACAGCGCTGTTTTCTTACCTTCAGAGTCTGGGGTATCGGGGGTCTCTGGGGCTATCCCGGATGAAACCCCAAATGTTATGCCAAGTCGCAAGAAGACCACCAAGAAGGCCACTGAGACTCAGACATTCCAAAATGCAAAAGCAAGGCAAGGCTTTATTCAGGCGAGCTGCAACTCGGGCCTCGTCCTCCCCACCGACACAGCGGAGGTTAGGAGGCAGCCCCGAGCTGCGATTGCACAGAGCTTATAAAGGCAAAAAACAAAGTTACAGCCATCCCGTCTTCAAGCAAGACAAAAAACAAAGTTACAGCAATCAGGTGTTCAAGCAAGCAAGATTAGGACACAGGTACAAATCTGATTGGCTCAGGGCTCAAGGCCTTCTGGGGGCAGTTAGAGTTAAGCATTCCCAGCATTCCCAGTGGTCAGAGTTCCTGACCAGCTGGGCCCTAATAAGCTTGGCCTGGGTTTGCTCACAGGGCCTGCTTATCTCAGGTTCGAGTGGTAAAGTGGGGTTCGCGTGGTAAAGTGGGGCCTGACTTCAAAGTCTGGCTCTTCATTAGAATGTGTTTTTGAATACCTTCAGCCAAGATGGGAGGATTTCTGTGAGTTTCTAGTGTGGGAGTTGATTTATTGAGTGTGGGTGCGCCTCCTTCCATAGGTGCTGTCCCCTGAGCTCCCAGGGACACAGCCATCTTTGCCAACATTTAAAACCATGAGACTTTCCAGTACTTCTTTGTCTGCAATGCACCGTGTTGTGGGTTAATACTCATTTCCTTAATGAGTGTCAGGTTGGACATTGTTGTATGTTAATTGTCCATTAGAAGTCTTCATATCTACTCTTTCAAATCCATGGGCTACCAGGAACCCGTGGCTCACGCCTATAATCCTAGCTACTCAGGAGGCTGAGATATGAGGATTGAGGTTTGAAGACAGCCTGGGCCAAAAAGTCCCCATGAGACTGTTATCGCCAGTTACCACTTCAAAAACAGAAGTGCTGCTGTGGCTCAAATAGTAGAGCGCTAGCCTGGAGCAAAAGGAAGCCAGGGACAGCACCTAGGCCCCACACCAACAGAAAAAGAAAACTCCATGTGGTTCATTTATTTTGAAATTATTCTATCTGACAAAGTACCTCAAGCAGCTTTGCATATTGCTCTCATGTGGGACTCAGTGTGCACTTTTTACAATGCTTGTCCTTGCACAAGCTAGGCAAGTACTGCCCCACTGAACTATAGTCCTATAGTCTCATAATGAGACTGGCCTCAAACTCTTTGTGTTATTTTGTTTGCCAGTCACAGAGCTTGAACTCTGGGTCTGAGCACTGTCCCTGGCTTCCTTTTTTTTTTTTTTTTTTGGCCAGTCCTGGGCCTTGGACTCAGGGCCTGAGCACTGTCCCTGGCTTCTTCCCGCTCAAGGCTAGCACTCCGCCACTTGAGCCACAGCGCCGCTTCTGGCCATTTTCTGTATATGTGGTGCTGGGGAATCGAACCTAGAGCCTCGTGTATCACGAGGCAGGCACTCTTGCCACTAGGCTATATCCCCAGCCCCCTGGCTTCCTTTTGCTCAAGGCAAAAAGCACGCTGACACCACTTGAGCCACAGCGCCACTTCTGGCATTTTCCATATATGTGGTGCTGAGAAATCAAACCCAGGGCTTCATGTATACGAGGCAAGCACTCTTATCACTAGGCCATGTTCCCAGCCCTTAAACTCTTGATTCTCCTACTGCGCCTCCTGAGTTCTGAAATTGTAGGCATCTGCCACCAGGCTCTGCAGAATCTTGTTTCATGGGAGAATCTTGTTTCATGTTGTATTTTGCAAGAACAATTTAGTAAAAACAATATGTAGTTTTCCTGTTTTTATTTTCATAGGATGTGGAAGTCCGAACCCCAGATCCACTGGTCCATGCCCTAGATATTTCTAGAGGCTTCTACGGAGCATGCCAATGTGCACAAAGGTAATGAGATCATGTAGTTTGGGTGAAGTAATGTGGAGGGGAATTGTCCCTTTAAATTTCTCCCCCATTCACTTATCAGTTTCTGTACTTGAAAAATGCGAAGACGGGGCATGAGAAATGATGTTTCCTATTTATCTATCATGTATTCATTCATTCACTCATTTGCTAATTTACTGCAGTGCCAAGGATTGAGCTCAGGACCCTCCGTGAGCAAGCAAATGCTTTACCACAGAGCTACTTCCTAGCCTCAAGTTTCATTCTTTTTTTTTTCCTTAATGCTGGGTCTGGGCTTGAACTCAGGGTCTGGACACTGTCCCTGAGGGGTGTGTGTGTGTGTGTGTGTGTGTGTGTGTGTGTGTGTGTGTGTTTGCCCAAGGCTAGTGCTCTAACACTTGAGCCACAGCTCCACTTCCAGCTTTTTGGTGGTTAATTGAAAATAAGAATCTAATGGACTTTCCTGCCCAGACTGGCTTTGAACAAGCTCAGACCTTAGCCTCCTATGTAGTTAGTATTATATATAATATAATATAATATATATTACATATTATATTATGGCATGAGCCACTGGCACCCAGTCCAAATTTCATTTTTGTTTTTGTTTGTTTTCCCAGTCCTAGGGCTTGACTCAGGGCCTGAGCACTGTCCCTGGCTTCTTTTTGCTCAAGGCTAGCGCTCTACCACTTGAGCCACAGCACCACTTATAGCTTTTTCTGTTTATGTGGTACTGAGGAATCGAACCCAGGGCTTCATGCATGCTAGGCAAGCATTCTACCACTAAGCCACATTCCCAGCCCCACATTTCATTCTTAATAAAGCACTTGATAAAAGAAAAGAGAAGAAAGCCCCGCTGCTGAAGTCTGTGGTGTGGGGCTCCAATTCTCTTTTGGAGCTTCCTATAAACGCTTCTGTGTGTCCCTTGTCCCCACTTCCCCCCTGGCCTCCAGCGGCTCAGCTCACAAGGTGGCATGCTTGTAGGAACTTGCCTTATGCTCTACTTAACAGAGGATAGGATTAGGGCATCTTTCATGAGATTGGGAAAGGATGCCACCTGATTCAGGCTATTAAGAAGAATTATTTGGTAGAGGTAAGGCTCATCAGTACAGCATTATGCGAACCCAGGAACTTCCAAACTGACATTTGACTTCACACAAAATCAGTGTGAATAAATAAGCAGTGTGAGCAAGAATGTAGAAGAGTCTTGGAAAGGTGTACAGAAACATTTCCCTCTCTCATAACATACCAAAACAATGTCATTATAAATTTTTATGCATTCATTTTGCATTTAATTCTTTTGTGCCTATACTAGGGCTTGAGCTCAAGGCCAAGGCACAGTCCCTCAGCTTTTTCATTCAAAGTTAGTGCTCTACTACCTGAGCCACACCCACAACTCCAGCTTTTTGGTGATTAATTGGAGGTTAGAGTCTCACAGGCTTTCTGGCTAGAGATAACTTCAAACTATGATCCTCAGACCTCAGCCTCCTGAACAGCCAGGATTATAGGCATGAGTAACTGGTGTCTTGTTACTTTTATGCCTTTAGAGAAGTCATTATTTTCTGGAATCATTATTTGATTATCTAAATACAGCTCAACTTCCCTAGTTTGATTATACATATTGTTTACACTTGCATTAGTGCAAGGGGTCTCCAGAAGACAGGAGCATACTTAGTACTGCTTACTACTCCTTATCTGTATTAGAAAGAAAAAAGAGAGATGTTTGCATTTGGGCTAGACTACAAACTCCTTGCGGCAGCTTACAAAACTTTGAGCCCCTATTTTCAACTTTATCTCTGCACATCATACCGCTCCCTTCCTCCAAGCTCTTTATTCAGCCTAGGCTTTCTAAATCCACCTCCATTAGCGATTACATTTGTGTACCATAGGTATTTCCTAGTACATCCTGTAAAGCCCTTTGTCATTTTTGTTATGCATCGGTTATTGTCATGGAAATTAGAATGAATATTTCATAAGACTCTAAATCTCAGGATTAAAGAAATATTTTGCTCCTAATGCAGGTTCATCCCTTTACCATTTTATTTGTGCTAATATTTCTTGCTTTAAGAATCTCTTAAATCAGATAGGGGATAAAAGTGTTAAAAAGAATGCATTAATTTTGACTCATTTCTTATGTATATATTCACCTGTACAAGGGCTTATTTCCTTACATGGATTAAGGATACTGTCTAGTATCTTTCCATTTCAGACTGAAGGACTTTCTTTGCTGTGTTGTAGGTCAGGTTTGTCATTAATAAACGCTAAGTTTTTGTTTTTTAGGATTAGTTGAATATCAATTATATAGAATAATGGATGTATATAAAAGGCTTTGGCCACACACTATATTCCCTTATGCTTTTCCCAATGCCTCATTGTTTCCTCTTTTCTAAAAATTCCCCTTCTAAGAGTCATTTTATATACACACACACACACACACACGTATGTGTGACATCTATTAGAGAAAGCATGTGGTAGTTGCATATAATTTGGCATATTCCACGAGGATCTCATTTCACCCATTGTCTGCAAATGACATGATCTCATTCTTCTTTATGGCTGAACTAATACTCCACCATGTATATAAGCCACTTTTTCTTTATCCTTTCATCTCTTGATGGGCACCTAGGCTGATTCCAGAATTTGGCAATTGGGAATAGTGGATAGTTTTGCTAGATATAAAATTCTTGATTGACAATGTTTTTCTTTTAGCACTGTGAATTTGTAGTTTTACTGTTTTCTGGCCTCATCATTTTTTTGTGTGTGAGAAACCAGTTGTTCATCTTACTAAGGTTCACTCTTCCATTCTTTCTTGCTATTTTTGAGATTCTCTCCTTGTCTTTCCACAATTAGACTATGATACACCTTTGTGTGGGTCTTGGAACTTGTTAGGTTTCTTAGGTATGTCTATATTAATCATTTAATATTAAATCTAGAGATTTCACAACTATTCTTCAAAAACTATTTCTTCAAGCCAGGTACCGGTGGCTCAAGCCTGTAATCCTAGCTACTCAGGAGGCTGAGATCTGAGGATCACGTTCAAAGCCAGCCTGGGCAGGAGTCCGTGATAGTCTTCTCTCCAATTAACACAAGAAGACCAGAAGTGGTGCTGTGGCTCAAAGTGGTGGAGCACTACCCTTGAGCTAAAGAGTTCAGGGACAGCACCCAGGCCCAGAGTTCAAGCCCCATGACCAACAAAGAAAAAAAAAAGCTATTTCTTCAAATACTCCTTCTGCTAATTTCTTTCTTCAGTCCTCTGATCTGGGTCTCCCATTATGTGTATGATAATAAACTCAATCTATAGAGATCTACAGAATCTCTGAGACTATTTTTGTCTTGATGCATTTTTCTTTCTCTTCCTTAGACAGGAAAGTCTCAGTATATCTTTCGTTTCTCTGACTTGTTGTTCTGCCTCTTCAAATCTGCTGTGGAACTCTTTTAGTGAATTCTACATTTTTAAGTATTGTTCTTTTGAATTCCAGAGCTTGTATTTCTTTTTGTAATTCTATACTTTAACTTCTTGTTTTTGTTTTTTGCCAGTCCTGGGGCTTGAATTCAGAGCCTGAGCACTGTCCCTGGCTTCTTTTTGCTCAAGGCTAGCACTCTACCACTTGAGCCACAGCTCCACTTCTGGCCTTTTCTATATATGTGGTACTGAGGAATTGAACCCAGGGCTTCATGTATATGAGGCGAGCACTTTACCACTAAGCCATATTCCCAGCCCGACGTTACCTATTTGATAACACATCATTCTTAAACTTTTCTTTACAGTTCTCTCTCTCTTTTTTTTCCGGGGGGGGGGGGTTGTGAGGCTTGAACTTATGGTCTAGGAGCTGTCCCTGAGTGTTTCTGCTCTACCACTTTAAGCCATAGCCCCACTTTTGCTTTTCTGGTGATTAATTGGAGATAAGAGTCTCATGGACATTCCTGCATTGGCTATCTTTGAACTGAGATCCTCAGATCTCCTCCTGAATAGCTAGGATTACAAGTATGAGCCATCAGCACCGGTCTGTCTAGTTCTTTATAAATGGCTTTGTTTCATTACCTGAACATTTTAGAGACTCTAATATAGTCTCTGCCTAGTAAGCCCAACATCTGGTCTTCCTCAGAGACAGTTTCTATTCAATTTTTTTTCCTGACAGTACAAGAGTTTGAACTCAGGACCTCAGGCTTGCTGGAATGGCACTTTTACCACTCAGCCATGCCTCCAGTTCTTGTTTGGTTTTTTGTGTTGTTTTTTCTCAGTCATTGGACTTGAACTCGGGGCCTGGGTGCTGTCCCTGAGCTTTTATGCTCAAGGATTACAAGCATGAGCCCCCCGTGCCCAGGTCAGTTCTCTTTTTTGCTCATTATTTTTTTAGATATGGTCTCACCTCTGTTGCAGGTGTGTGTGTGTGTGTGTGTGTGTGTGTGTGTGTGTGTGTGATCCACCTATGTTAGACTTCTGTCATAGCTAGATGTGCGCAACAGATGCACACCAACTCTCAGTTTTGAAGAGAGCCTCTTGAACTTGTTTTCCTGGACTGGCCTTGATCAAGGGTCCTCCCAGTCTCTAGGTGGCTGCAATTATAGGCTTGAACCACTGGGGCTCAGCTTCTATTTATTTTTTATATTTATTGTATTTTTTAAACTTATGCATGGACTATATTCTTTTGTTTCTATGTCTCATAATTGGAAAGTGAAACTTGACCACTTTGGGGGGCTTGCATTTTGTTTGGTGGACGTGTCGCACCCAGGATCTCATGAATGCTGGGTCAGCACTTCTAACACTGAGCTACACCATTTGCCCTGAAAAAGAACCTTTTAAATAGTGTAATATAGCAACTCCAGCAATGAGAGATTTGACTATTTTCCTGCCAGGTTTTGTTGTTGTTTCTTTTTTTTTTCTCTTCCTGTCGGTTGTGGGGTTTGAACTTGGGGCCTGGGTGGTGTCCCTGAGCTCTTCAGCTCAAAGCTAGCACCCTACCACTCTGAGCCACAGCACCACTTCCAGTTTTCTGGTGATTCATTGGAGAAAAGAGTTTCATGGTCTTTTCTGTCCAGGCTGGCTTTGAACAGTGATCCTCAGATCTCAAACTTCTGAGTAGCTAGGATTTCAGGTGTGAGCCACCAGTGCCTGCATGCAATTTTTCTTTTTAATCTGTATTTTTATAAGCATTCCAGGTGATGCTTACCAAAATTCTGGGGTACTACTGTTAGAAATGCACGATTCTCCAGTGTCAGAGTGAATAGACACACAAGAGATACAGGAGATTTCATCAAGGCAATTTACTTTTGGGAAAAGGAGTACAATGTCAACTGGGTGCTCATGTTTGTAAATCCTAGCTACTCAGGAGGCTGAGATCTGAGGATCGCAGTTTGGAATCAACCCAGGTAGAAACGTCCATGAAACTCTCATCTCCAATAAACTACTCAAAAAAAAAAAAAAGCCAGAAGTGGTGCTGTGGCTCAAATGGTAGAGTGCTAGCCTTGAACACAAAGAGGCTCAGGGACAGTGCCCAGGCCCTGAGTTCAAGCCCCAGGACTGGGGGGAGAAGGGTAGTGTAAACCTATTACTCTACCCAGAGCTAGGCAAGCAAACCTGCAGGGCAGTTTGCTAGGTTTCTATTCCAATCCAAACTGTCCTTCCTACTTGTCAAGTAGTTCATCTCATAATCTAAGTACAATTGATTACCAAGTGTAGAAAGGGGGATTTGCTTAATTCCTATCATAAGTTTACTTGTTCTTTCCACTTAACAATTACAGTTTATTATTTTTAACTTCTTCAACACAAGATTTATCTCCCTAGCATGGCTAACTAGTAACAAGGAGTACAGATAATAGTTACAATTAAAGTAAATAAAGCAAAACATTTCAGGAACTATCAATGCACAATACCAAATACACTTTGGTTTGACAAGAAAAGAATCCTTTCTCTCAGTTACTTCAAAGATGTTATTTAGCCATCCCACTTTAAAGTCTACCTAACTGAGCAGACAAATCAATGGAATTTAAAGGATATCAGAAATGTTTAGGCTGTGAAACCTTCAAGAAAAGGTTATATCACTTTTTTTTCTCGCTTTCTCTATCTCTACCCTCCAAATCAATAAAAAGCATCTCTAATCTTAAGAATGGCATATCCAATTGTATAGACACTGGTAGGAGAGCTCCAGTTTTGAAGGCTGTTACTTCTAGCAATATCTTTTTTGGAAAAGTTCCTGTGATTTGGCAGATTTTAGCCTCTGTGGCTATTCTAAATCACATTGTAAAAGATGGTTGTAAATCAAAATCGCTGCTTCCTTTCCAGATCTTTATCTGAAAACTAGCAACCAGTGTAACTGGAAAGCACAATCAAAGTCAATAGGGAAGTTACTTCTGAACAAAAGCCACTGAGTGGGTGAACCTGTACTCACACCCTGCCTCTTGAGTGTTCAAGCAGTCTGTGTTTTGTGGAGGATTCACTCGGCCAAAAGAAAAGCACTAAATCTTCACTAATGCAATCAGAACAAGTGAAGGGGCAGACGTAGGTTTCAAAAAGGCATAGTAAGAACCTGCTTTGCAAGGTGGTTGTGGGAACCAGAGAGAAGCCATTTGCAAGGCCAGCTTCTGTTTAAGACACGGAGAGGGTGGGGGAGGAGGACTTCAGACTCGTTTTCTAACAGTTCCAATCTTTAGTGGCCCCGAGGAGCCAGCATGATAATCGTGTCTATTCACAGGACTGCTGAGAAGATTAAATGTAATCATCTAAGTATAGCCCTCTGCATATTGTCGCTATGGTGTAAGTATACGGCACCAGGCCCAGGTGGTTTGTATTGGCAGTGTGGGTATAATGTGCTCAGATTAATGGCTGCCACTATCAGCTGCCCTCACTTCGTGCCATTCCAAACAGTAGCTACTGGCCACTTGCAATGAGGGTAATGTTCCTGATTTTAATTGATACGTAAACTAAAACACATGCTAGGCTTCAAAGAAAATATAATGTTTGTTTGTTTAAAAAGAATGCACTAAGCCAGATGCAGGTGATACACATCTGTAATCATAGGTTCTCAGGACATTGAGAGCTGATGATCACAGAACAAATGTCGGGGTGGGTGGGTAGGAAAAACAAAATTCCAGTATCTAGACAACTGTTTCCATATTGCTTACCTATGACCTTGATTATTTGAGATATATTGGGTTCAATTATATATATATATATATATATATATATATATATATATATATATATACTTTCTCTTTTCTTTGAACCTTTTTTAAAAAAAAAATGGCTAACTAGGAAGTTGAAGTTTGCTTCCTTTGGCTACCCCTGGGGGCTCTTCCATAACTCCCCATAAAATGTGTTTTACTGGAGTTTACATTACACCCATTTACTGAATGTTTCCCATGGTGCAGGCCTTTCAGAAATGCTAGACAGAAGAGCACACCCAGCGCTAACAGGGGGACACAGGGCACCTCCTGCACAGGGGAGGGCGTGCCAGAGCTGAACTCCGGCCCTCCACCGACCAGCAGACTGGAGGTGCTGAGTTTCTGGGGCTTTGCTCCCTTCAGATCCTTGTCCACATTTCAGAAGTATAGGGAACACGAAACCCCAATAGCCAGACAAGGTTCCAGGAGGGGACCAGTCAAGGTGAGCAATGTGCAGATATCTGAACCTTTATCTTACTATTTGGCTTCACCCAGTTAGTGACAAGGAGATAAGCATTGCTGGAAAACCTTTTTTTTGCCTTTCAAGGACATTTAAATAAGTATTTAAAAAAACAAACTCAAGGCTTTTGGGAGGTTTTTATTTTTTTCCAGTCCTGGGGTTTGAACTCAGGGCCTGAGCACTGTCCCTGAGCTTCTTTTGCTCAAGGCTAGCACTCTACCACTTAAACCACAGCTCCACTTCCTGCTTTTTGGTGATTGATTGGAAATAATAGTCTCAAGGAGGCTGGGGATATGGCCTAGTGGCAAGGGTGCTTGCCTCATATACATGAAGCCCTGGGTTCGATTCCCCAGCACCACATATACGGAAGGCAGCCAGAAATGGCGCTGTGGCTCAAGTGGCAGAGTGCTAGCCTTGAGCAAAAAGAAGCCAGAGACAGTGCTCAGACCCTGAGTCCAAGCCCCAGGACTAGCAAAGAAAAAAAAAAAAAGAGTCTCAAGGACTCTCCTACTAGGGCTGGCTCGGAACCGTGCCCTTCAGATCTCAGCCTGCTGAGAAGCTAGGATTACAGGCGTGAACCACCAGCGCACAGTGTGATATCTGTTTCCCTGCATCTTCTTTTCTCTAGAACCTGTTTAATTCCCTGTCTTAACTTCTATTAACATCACGTGTGCTTGATTTTTTTTTCTTTCCTAAATTGGACCCTGGCTGATAACTCTTACTAAACATCCCCAGACTTCTTGCAGGGAGCTCAGTGGGTCTCTATAGATAGTTCCTGGAGGATCACAGCATAGATTGGAAAATGCTGGAAGAGGGTTTGGAGCTGGGCTCCTGCTCAGCATGAGAGATGTTCAAGTCTATGTTCTCTGCCACCACTGCTGGATTGCAGCATCCTTCCCCCTCTCTTCCCAGTTGCCTCTTCAGCAGGCCTGCATGGGCTAGGAGCAGGGGAGGAGGGACAGGGCATAGAACCTCTGTGCAGATGTTGCTTAGAAGCCTAATAAACATTGCAAATGAGCCTGTCAAACATTAAGTTCCAGGGTTATGACTATAAATCATAAGTAGAGTGCTTGCCTAGCATAGGCAAGAGCCCGAGCTTGATCTCTATCACTGCAAAAGCAACCAAAAAACCCTCAAGTCTAGCCTCTTTGTGGAGGACTCCTTTTCCAGGCCCCTCCCAGTTGTCCTCTGGACTCACATGACAAAGTAGATGAGGATGTGAACCACGGAGTCTGCCTAAGTTGTGAGGTTCTGAGTCCTTATCCTTGCTGGGTCTCCATGTCTAGAAACCAAGTGATTGGCATAGCTGACTCAGTAGGCTGTTTCCAACGTCTGCTTGCCCTCTGTCCAGCGCATAGCCAGCCTTCAAAGAGAAAGTGTGGAGACTGGACCAAACAGGAAGTGGACAGGAGAAGTTCAGTATACTTATCTAAATATCTTCCATCTTGTCTCAGTTTTCACAAGGGGTTTCCCATATCGGGACTAAGTAATAGGGTGGATGGGTTTAGCCAGGGGCAGGATTGGAGAGGGAGGCATCGTATGTGACCCTTCAACTCGGAAAGGTGGTGGTGAGGGCTGGGTCAAAGTCAGCTGCTTTGATTCCTATATCAAAATGGAAAGCATGGCCAGGGTGTGGTGGCGGGGGGGGGGGGCATCCCCTAATGGTGGGGGCTAGGTGTTTTGACAAGTAAGAAACTGACATGAACCAAGGTCTGACCTGTTGGCCCAGGACCCCCAATGCAAAATTTTTCAGTTACATACAAGAGACATTGGGTTGCAGCATGAAGCATACCCAGACGGCGGAGGAACGAGAGCGCGAAGCTAAGGAATATGAGTTTTATTAGTTGAATATGATGACTAAAGAAGTACTTCTTGAGGAAAGATGGCGCTGTCACAGTAGGGAGGCACCCTGACTCGCTCCAACTGAATAGCGAGCTGGGAACTCCAACACCCAACACTCCATTAAGAACCCAGCAAAACCAGCAGCCAGAAGCAGTGGAGATATGCAGGAAAACACAAAGGAGTAAAAAAGAAGAGCCAAAAACCTACACGGAGCCGGAGAATCTCCGGGGCACCCTCCCCCCACCAGCCAACCCTGGCCCAAACAGGGCCAGGCTGGGAAAGGGGAACCCGGCGACTGGCAGACAGGCTGCCGGGAGCGCAGAATCCAGACAGCGGGAGACCCCACGGTCACTAGGGAGGGTGCGGACCAAGACATATGACGGTGGCGACGAGAAGTTCGGGTCCACACCGGGATCTGACGGACGGTGGCTGGGGAACCCAGCGCGGCAGAAGCGGGGAGCCGGGGAAGCCACTACGACACTTCGCCACCCCCTGAAGGACCAACAGCTGCGTGGGACACACACACAATCCAGGATCAGTGAGTCCCCCATTACCCCCTCACCCAACGGGAGAGCAGCTATCAGAGACCCAAGCCCTACAAAGAAGCTAGATCTCCCTCCCTCCCCCTCCCCACCCCAAGGGAACAAAGAACCCCCAAATCAGGCGGGAAGCTCCCATCAGGCGCTGGGAAGTCAGTTTAGCAGGGGAGCTAAAGGGAGCAGGGCGGAGCAGCCCCAAGGCCGCACAGGATCCTGAACTGGCCAAATCGGCCCTGCCCCCTTCCCAACAGGGGCCGGGGAACGGCCGGCAGTGCAAGCCCCACCCGAGGCACCTGGACCTCGCAGACTCTTACAACTAAAACCACAGGCGCTGGTGGGCAATACCAGCACAGCAGGGACACCTGGGCCTGATCACGCACCGCCCCCCTCGCAGCAGAGGCGCAGTCTGAGGGCGCTAACCCGCACCCGGACAGTTGATCCCACTGGGCCCCACACATACCGCCCCCCCAACAGACTCGTGGGAGGGCGCAAACACAACCAACAACCCGGGGCTCGCTCTGGTAGACATACCCCGCACAGGTGGATGGGGCCACAGCACCAGCGCCTGTTGTAGCAGGCGCACAGCACACAGGTGGGCGGGGCCCCAGCAACAGCGCCCCTATGGTAGGCGTACCCCGCACTGGTGGGCAGGGCCACAGTGGCAGCACCTGCACAGGAGGGAGGGCAGAGCTATAAACCAAACCTGAGAAGCCATCCACAGATCTCCAGATGCACAAATCACAAAGAAACAAAACACAGTTCATCAAAGAGCAAGCAAACTCACCAGCTCCAAAAAGCAGCACGACTTAAGAGGAGATGGAGAATAAAAAAGCAAATGAGGCCATGTTAACAGGAATGATGGAAAGCGTCAGAAATGAAATCAGAAAACAATTCCAGGAGAAGAAAGATGGCGCCGATAGAATAGAGAGGCACCCCGACTCGCTCCAACGGCATAGTGAGCTGGGAACCCCAACACCCAACACCCCATCAAGAACCCAGCAAAACCAGCAGCCAGAGGCAGTGGAGAAACGCAGGAAAACAAAAAGGACCAAAAAAGAAGAACCGAAAACCTACACGGAGCCGGAGATTCACCGGGGCACCCTCCCCCCACCAGCCGACCCTGGCCCAAACAGGGTCAGGCTGGGAAAGGGGAACCCGGCGATCGGCAGACAGGCTGCCAGGAGCGCAGAATTCATATAGGGGGAGACCCCACGGACACAAGGCAGGGTGCGGACCAAGACACACCGGCAGCGACGAGAAGTTCGGGTCCACACCGGGTTTGGACAAGGGAACCCAGCGCGGCAGAAATCGGGAACCAGGGAAGCCACCACGACACTTAGCCAACCCCTGGAGGGCCAACGGCTGTGCGGGACACACACACACAAAGCAGCAAAAGTGAGTGCCCTCCCTCCCCCTCCCCCACCCCTGAGGAAACAAAGAACCCACAAATCAGGCGGGGAAGCTCCCATCAGGCGCTGGGAAGTCAGTTTAGCAGGGGAAGGGCTCAGCAGCACCAACACCCCACAGGTTCCTGAACTGGCAGAACCGGCCCCGCCCCCTTCCCAACAGGGGCCGGGAGACAGCCGGTTGTGCAAACCCCACCTGAGGCGCCTGGAACTCGCAGACTCTTACAACTAAAACCACAGGCGCTGGTGGGCAATACCAGCCCAGCAGGGTCACTTGAGCCTGATCACGTCCCCCTCCTTGCAGCGGAGGCGAGGTCTGAAGGTGCCAAGCCACACCCGGACAGTCGATCCCACTGGGCCCCACACGTACCCCCCCCCAACAGACTCGTGGGAGGGCGCAAGCACAACCCAACAACCCAGGACTTGCTCTGGGAGGCATATCCCGCCGAAGTGCCTGTTGCACTGGACGCACAGCGCACAGGAGGGCGGGGCCCCCGGCGACAGCGCCCGCTCTGGTAGGCGTACCCTGCACTGGTGGGCGGGGACACAGCGACAGCACCTGCTGCCGTAGACACGCCTACACAGGAGGGAGGGAGGAGCTACAAACCAAACCTGAGAAGCCATCCAGATCTCCAGATGCGCAAATCACAAAGAAACATAACTCAGTTCATCAAAGGGCAAGCCAACTTGCCAGCTCCAAAAAGCAGCACGACTGAAGAGGAGATGGAGAATAAAAAAGCAAATGAGGCCATGTTAACAGGAATGATCGAAAGCGTCAGAAATGAAATCAGAAAACAATTCCAGGAATTTAGAGCGGAAATCTGGAAGGACACCCAGGAAGCCAAGAAAGAAATGGAAGCAAAACTGGATACAATGCAAACCTGCTTTAAAGAAATGGAAGCAAAAATGGATACAATGCAAGCTGCCTTTAAAGAAAATCTCCACATCCTAAGAATTGAAATGCATGAAAAAATAGATTTAAAATACAACTCTTTAAAGGAAGAAATCTCCACGATCAGAGCTGATATGACAACCATAAATAGCTCTCTGACATCCATAAACTCCGCAATTGAAACCATGACACAAAGAGTAGACCATATAGAATCCAGAATCTCTCGCCTGGACGATGAAGCAGCTGACAACAACCAGAAAATGACCACACTCCAAGAAAAGGTGAAGCTTCAGGGAAGACTAATCCAGGAACTAATGGACAAAGACAAGAGATATAATCTGCGCATAATTGGAATAGAAGAAGGAGCCGAATACCAGAGCAGAGGGCTTAATCATGTTCTCAATAAAGTTAAAGCAGAAAACTTCCCCAATCTCACAGGGGACCCCATCCAGGTAACCGAAGCCTATAGGACACCTGGCAGGACAGACCCCAGGAAAGCCACCCCAAGGCACATAATATTCAAGGCTACAGACCTCAAGATTAAAGAACAAATTCTGAAGTCAGCCAAAGCGAAGAAGGAAACTTTTTTCAATGGGAAGAGGATTCGAATAACATCCGACTTATCCACACAAACTTACCAAGCTCGAAGCGAGTGGAAGAACACCATCCAAGTACTCCAGAATAACAATTTACAACCTCGGATCAAATATCCAGCGAAATTGGAGTTCACATTCAAAGGGAGAACCAGATCTTTCCACACCAAAGAGGAGCTAAAGGAGTATGTGAATAAAAAACCAGCCCTACAGCGAATATTAAGAGGGGAACCCCAGCCAACAGAGATCGTAAAAGACACACAGACAGAATCAGAAAGAAACTTCAATAGCCAAAGTCCAGCAGAAACACAAGCTCACTAAAGACAAGAAGAAAAAAAAAAAGAAGAAGAAGAAAAAACAGCCCACCAAGAAAATGGAAGGAGAAAAAACACCCTTATCCTTGATCTCTTTAAATATAAATGGTTTAAACTCCCCGATAAAGAGGAGCAGACTGGCAGAATGGATTCGCAAACAAAAAGTTGACATCTGCTGTCTACAGGAGACCCACCTTACAGCAAGGGACAAAAACAGGCTTCGAGTGAAAGGATGGAGCAAGATCTACCAAGCAAATGCATCCACCAAAACGGCAGGTGTAGCCATCCTGATTTCAGACAAGCTTGACTTCTCTTTAAAGTCCACTCAAAAAGACAAAGAAGGACACTACATATTAATACAAGGAAAAATACAGAATCAAGAAATCACGGTGATAAATGTGTACTCACCAAACAAAAGAGGCCCGACATATGTCAAGCAAATTCTCAAAGAATTACAGAACAAGATAGACGCAAACACAATCATAGTGGGTGACTTTAATACTCCTCTCTCTCCAAGAGACAGATCCAACACCCAGAGGATTAGTAAGGGAGCTGAGGACCTAAATAACACCATTTCCCAAATGGATCTAACAGACCTATATAGAACCTTTCACCCCACAGAGACCCAATACACCTTCTTTTCAGCAGCCCATGGATCATATTCCAAAATAGACCACGTCATAGCCCACACAAAGAACCTCAGCAAATACAAAAGTATTGACGTCATCCCATGTATTATATCTGATCACAGTGGATTAAAGGTAACCCTCAACAACAAAGGATACCACAGAGCCTATACACACTCTTGGAGGCTAAACCCCACGCTGCTATCCAACACTTGGGCCACAGATCAAATTAAAGATGAAATCAACGAATTCATAAGCCACAATGACAAAGAAAACACATCACAAAGAAACCTATGGGACACAGCTAAGGCAGTACTGAGGGGCAAGATCATTGCACTCACCACCCACATTAAAAGAATGGAAGCAGAGCAGGTGAATACCCTCACGATGAAACTAAAACAACTGGAGAAACAAGAAATGACAGAATCTAAAACGACTAGGAGGGGAGAGATCACAAAGATTAAAGAAGAGATAAATCTGATTGAAAATAGAAAGACCATTCAACAAATAAATAAGACTAAAAGCTGGTTCTTTGAGAAAATAAACAAAATTGACAGACCCCTTGCAAGACTTACAAAAAAAAGAAGAGAAGAGACTCATATTCGTAAAATCAGGGACTCCACAGGAAAAATTACAACAAGTACACACGATATTCAAACAATCATAAGGAGCTATTTCCAAAACCTCTACTCAGCAAAAAACAATAATTCTACAGAAATGGATCGATTCTTAGAGAAGTACAAACTGCCCAAACTGAACCAAGAAGAAATAAATCAGCTAAATAAACCAATAACTTACGGTGAGATACAGGAGGTAATCAAGAACCTCCCTACTAAGAAAAGCCCAGGCCCAGATGGATTCACCAACGAATTCTACAAAACCTTTAGTGAGGAGCTAATTCCAATACTCCTCAAACTCTTCCGCGAAATAGAAATGGAGGGAGAAATCCCAAACTCATTCTACGATGCTAATATCATACTAATTCCCAAACCAGGCAAAGACCCAACAAAAAAAGAGAACTACAGACCAATATCACTAATGAACACAGATGCAAAGCTCCTCAATAAAATATTAGCTAATAGGATCCAGAAAGTGATCAAGAATATCATACATCATGACCAAGTAGGCTTCATCCCTCAGTCACAGGATGGTTCAACATCCGTAAATCAATCAACGTAATTCACCACATAAACAGAACTAAAATCAAGAATCACATTGTTATCTCAGTCGATGCCCAAAAAGCCTTTGACAAAATACAACATCCATACCTATTAAAAGCTTTGGAGAGAACAGGAATAGATGGAACATTCCTCAAAACAATAAAAGCCATATACAACAGACCAACTGCTAATATCATATTAAATGGAGAGAAACTTAAGTCATTCCCCCTAAAATCAGGAACAAGACAAGGATGCCCACTCTCCCCACTTCTGTTCAACATAGTGCTGGAATCCCTAGCCATAGCAATAAGGCAAGAGGAGGACATCAAAGGGATCCACATCGGCAAGGAAGAAATCAAGTTATCCCTATTCGCAGACGACATGATCTTGTATCTGAAGGACCCAAAAACCTCAGTACCCAAACTCCTACACCTAATAAACCAATTTGGCAAAGTAGCAGGATACAAAATCAACCTACAAATTCAGCAGCTTTTCTGTACACCAGCAATAGACAAACAGAAAAGGAAATTATGGAAACAATTCCATTTACACTAGCCAAAAAAAGAATAAAGTACCTAGGGATCAACTTAACCAAGGACGTGACGGACCTATTTAATGAAAACTACAAAAATCTAATAAGGGAAATCAAAGAAGACACAAGGAGATGGAAAGACCTCCCATGCTCATGGGTAGGCAGAATCAATATAGTGAAAATGGCCATATTGCCCAAATTGTTATACAAATTCAATGCAATACCTATCAAAATCCCAGCCACATTCTTCACTGAAATAGAGAAAACAATCTATAAATTCATATGGAACAGCAAAAAACCTAGAATAGCCAAAGCAATTCTAGGCAAAAAAAGCAATGCAGGAGGTATCACAATACCTGACTTCAAGATTTACTACAAGGCCATCATAACAAAAACAGCATGGTATTGGTATAAAAACAGATCGGAAGACCAATGGATTAGAACTGAAGACCCAGAAATAAAACCACACTCTTACAGCCAACTGATATTCGACAAAGGAGCTAAAGATATACAATGGAATACACATAGCCTCTTCAACTACTGGTGCTGGGAGAACTGGGCAGCCATATGAAGAAAACTCAAAGTAGACCCAAGCCTATCACCATGCACCAAGATCAACTCAAAATGGATCAAGGACCTCAACATCAGACCTGAATCCTTGAAACTACTGAAGGACAGAGTAGGAAAGACACTAGAACTTATAGGCACAGGAAGGAACTTCCTGAATAGAGTCCCAGGGGCACAACAAATAGGAGAAAGACTCGACAAATGGGACTACTACAAATTAAAAAGTTTCTGCACAGCTAAGGACATAGCCACCAAAATAGAAAGACAGCCAACCATATGGGAAAGGATATTTACCAGCACAGCAACAGACAAAGGCCTGATATCGGTCATCTACAGAGAACTCAAAAAACTAAGCCCCTCCAAGCCCAATAAACCTATTAGGAAATGGGCAAAAGAGCTAAAGAGAGACTTCACAAGAGAAGATATAAAAATGGCAAAGAAACATATGAGGAAATGCTCAACATCCCTGGTAGTAAAGGAAATGCAAATAAAAACAACCCTGAGATACCACCTCACCCCAGTTAGAATGGCCTATACTCTGAACTCAGGAAACAACAAATGCTGGAGGGGCTGTGGGGAAAGAGGAACCCTTCTCCATTGTTGGTGGGAGTGCAAATTAGTACAACCACTTTGGAGAACAGTATGGAGGTTTCTCAAAAAGCTCAATATAGACCTACCCTATGACCCAGCCATACCACTCCTAGGCATCTATCCTAAACAGCAAAATCCAAGATATCAAAAAGGCATTTGTACTACCATGTTTATCGCGGCACAATTCACAATAGCTAAAATATGGAAACAACCCAGATGCCCCTCCACAGACGAATGGATCCAAAAAATATGGTACCTATACACAATGGAATACTACATAGCGATTAGGAATGGTGAAATATTGTTATTTGCAGGGAAATGGTCGGAACTCGAACAAATAATGTTGAGTGAGACAAGCCTAGAACACAGAAAACAAAGGGGCATGATCTCCCTGATATATGACTGTTAACAAAGGGAGACGGAGAGACAGTAGAGACCAAGTCTGTGAATACTGTATATGTTCTTGATACATTGTATATTGCATATATGTCAACCTGACCTAGACAAGGGATAGAAAAACAGGTTGTAAGATATCATAAGAAATGTACACACTGCCCTACTATGTAACTGCACCCTCACCCTCTTTGCACATCACCTTGTAAAAAAATTTATGTCCAATTAATAAAAAATAAATAAATAAATAAATAAATAAATAAATAAATAAATAAAACAATTCCAGGAGTTTAGAGTGGAAATCTTGAAGGACACCCAGGAAGCCAAGAAAGAAATGGAAGCAAAAATGGATACAATGGGGGCTGGGGATATGGCCTAGTGGCAAGAGTGCTTGCCTCGGATACACGAGGCCCTAGGTTCGATTCCCCAGCACCACATATACAGAAAACGGCCAGAAGCGGTGCTGTGGCTCAAGCGGCAGAGTGCTAGCCTTGAGCGGGAAGAAGCCAGGGACAGTGCTCAGGCCCTGAGTCCAAGGCCCAGGAATGGCAAAAAAAAAAAAAAAAAAAAAAAAAGGATACAATGCAAGCCTCCTTTAAAGAAGACCTTAACATCCTGAGAATTGAAATGCATGAAAAAATAGATTTAAAATACAACTCTTTAAAGGAAGAAATTTCCACGATCAGAGCTGATCTGACAACCATAAATAGCTCCCTGACATCCATAAACTCCACAATTGAATCCACAGCACAAAGAATTGACCATATGGAATCCAGAATCTCTCGCCTGGATGATGAAGCAGCCGACAACAACCAGAAAATTACCACACTCCAAGAAACGGTGAAGCTTCAGGGCAGACTAATCCAGGAACTAATGGACAAAGACAAGAGATATAATCTGCACATAATTGGAATAGAAGAAGGAGCCGAATACCAGAGTAGAGGGCTTAAACATGTTCTTAATAAAGTTATTGCAGAAAACTTCCCCAATCTCACAAGGGACCCCATCCAGGTAACTGAAGCCTATAGGACACCTGGCAGGCCAGACCCCAGAAAAGCCACCTCAAGGCACATAATATTCAAGACTTCAGATCTCAAGATTAAAGAGCAAATTCTGAATTCAGCCAAAGCGAAGAAAGAAATTTTCTACAATGGGAAGAGGATTCAAATAACAGCAGACCTCTCCACCCAAACTTACCAAGCACGAAGTGAGTGGAAGAACAACATCCAAGTACTTCAGGCTAACAATATGCAACCTCGGATCAAATATCAAGCGAAATTGGAGTTCACATTCGAAGGGAAAACCAGATCTTTCCACACCAAAGAGGAGCTAAAGGAGTATGTGAATAAAAAACCAGCCCTACAGCGAATTCTAAGAGAGGAGCCCCACCCAACAGAGATCGTACAAGACACACAGACAGAAACAGAAAGAAACTACAATAGCCAAAGCTCAAAAGAAAGAGCAGCTCACTAAAGACAACAAAAAAAAAAAAAGAGGAAAAAACAGCCCAACAAGAAAATGGAAGGAGAAAAAACACCCTTATCCTTGATCTCTTTAAATATAAATGGTTTAAACTCCCCGATAAAGAGGAGCAGACTGGCAGAATGGATCCACAAACAAAAAGTTGACATCTGCTGTCTACAAGAGACCCACCTTACAGCAAGAGACAAAAACAGGCTCCGAATGAAAGGATGGAGCAAGATCTACCAAGCAAATGCACCTACCAAAATGGCAGGTGTAGCCATCCTGATCTCAGACAAGCTGGACTTTTCATTAAAATCAATTCAAAAAGACAAAGACGGACACTACATATTAATACAAGGAAAAATCCAGAATCAAGACATCACGGTGATAAATGTATACTCATCGAACAAAAGAGGCCCTACATATGTCAAGCAAATTCTCACAGAATCTTACAGAACAAGATAGACGCAAACACAATCATAGTGGGTGACTTTAATACCCCACTCTCTCCAAGAGACAGATCCAACACCCAGAGGATTAGCAAGGGAGCTGAGGCCCTAAGTAATACCATATCCCAAATGGATCTGACAGACCTATACAGAATCTTCCACCCTACAGAGACCCAATACACCTTCTTCTCAGCAGCCCATGGATCATATTCCAAAATAGACCATGTCATAGCCCACACAAAGAACCTCAGCAAATACAAAAGTATTGATGTCATCCCATGTATTATATCTGATCACAGTAGATTAAAGGTAACCCTCAATAACAACAGTTACCACAGAGGCTGTACACATTCTTGGAGGCTAAACCCCACACTACTATCCAACACTTGGGCCACAGACCAAATTAAAGATGAAATTAACGAATTCATAAGCCACAATGACAATGAAAACACATCACAAAGAAACCTATGGGACACAGCTAAGGCAGTACTGAGGGGCAAGATCATTGCCCTCAGCACTCCCATTAAAAGAATGGAAGTAGAGCAGGTGAATAACCTCATGATAAAACTAAAACAACTGGAGAAACAAGAATTGACAGAATCTAAAATGACTAGGAGGAGAGAGATCACAAAGATTGAAGAAGAGATAAATCTGATTGAAAATAGAAAGACCACTCAACAAATAAATAAGACTAAAAGCTGGTTCCTTGAGAAAATAAATAAAATTGACAGACCCCTCGCAAGACTTACAACAAAAAGAAGAGAAGAGACTCATATACGTAAAATCAAGGACTCCACTGGAAAAATTACAACAAGTACACACGATATTCAAACAATCATAAGGAGCTATTTCCAAAACCTCTACTCACTAAAAAACAATAATTTTACAGAAATGGATCAATTCTTAGAGAAGTACAAACTGCCCAAACTGAACCAAGAAGAAATAAATCGACTCAATAAACCAATAACTTACAGTGAGATACAGGAGGTAATCAAGAACCTCCCAACAAAGAAAAGCCCAGGCCCAGAGGGATTCACATTCTACAAAACCTTTAGTGAGGAGCTAATACCAATACTCCTCAAACTCTTCCGCGAAATAGAAACAGAGGGAGAAATCCCAAACTCATTCTGTGAAGCTAATATCATACTCATTCCCAAACCAGGCAAAGACCCAACAAAAAAAGAGAACTACAGACCAATATCACTAATGAACACAGACGCAAAGCTCCTTAATAAAATATTAGCTAACAGGATCCAGAAACTTTTCAAGAAATCATACATAATGACCAAGTAGGCTTCATCCCACAGTCACAAGGATGGTTCAACATCCGTAAATCAATCAACGTAATTCACCACATAAACAGATCTAAAATTAAGAATTACATTGTTATCTCAGTCGATGCCCAAAAAGCCTTTGACAAAATACAACATCCATACCTATTAAAAGCTTTGGAGAGAACAGGAATAGATGGAACATTCCTCAAAACAATAAAAGCCATATACAACAGACCAACTGCTGACATCATATTAAATGGAGAGAAACTTAAATCATTCCCCCTGAACTCAGGAACAAGACAAGGATGCCCACTCTCCCCACTTCTTTTCAACATAGTGCTGGAATCCCTAGCCATAGCAATAAGGCAAGAGGATTACATCAAAGGGATCCACATCAGCAAGGAAGAAATCAAGTTATCCCTATTCGCAGACGACATGATCTTATATATGAAGGACCCAAAAAACTCAGTACCCAAACTCCTACACCTAATAAACCAATTTGGCAAAGTAGCAGGATACAAAATCAATCCAAAAAAGTCAGAAGCTTTTCTGTACACCAGCAATATACAAACAGAAAAGGAAATTATGGAAACAATTCCATTTACAGTAGCCAAAAAAAGAATAAAGTACCTAGGGCTCAACTTAACCAAGGACGTGACGGACCTATTTAATGAAAACTATAAAAATCTAATAAGGGACATCAAAGAAGACACAAGGAGATGGAAAGACCTCCCATGCTCATGGGTAGGCAGAATCAATATAGTGAAAATGGCTATAGTGCCCAAATTGTTATACAAATTCAATGCAATCCCTATCAAAATCCCAGCCACATTCTTCACTGAAATAGAGAAACCAATCCATAAATTCATATGGAACAGCAAAAGACTTAGAATAGCCAAAGCAATTCTAGGCAAAAAAAGCAGTGCAAGCTCTACTACAAGCTCTACTACAGGACCATCATAACAAAAACAGCCTGGTATTGGTATAAAAACAGATCAGAAGACCAATGGATTAGAATTGAAGACCCAGAAATAAAACCGCACTCTTACAGCCAGCTGATATTTGACAAAGGAGCTAAAGACATACAATGGAATAAACATAGCCTCTTCAACTACTGGTTCTGGGAGAACTGGGCAGCCATATGAAGAAAACTCAAAGTAGACCCAAGCCTATCACCATGCACCAAGATCAATTCAAAATAGATCAAGGACCTCAATATCAGACCTGAATCCTTGAAACTACTGAAGGACAGAGTAGGAAAGACGCTAGAACTTATAGGCACGGGAAAGAACTTCCTGAATAGAGTCCCAGGGGCACAACAAATAGGGGAAAGACTCGACAAATGGGACTACTACAAATTAAAAAGTTTCTGCACAGCTAAGGACATAGCCACCAAAATAGAAAGACAGCCAACCATATGGGAAAGGATATTTACCAGCACAGCAACAGACAAAGGCCTGATATCTGTCATCTACAGAGAACTCAAAAAACTAAGCCCCTCCAAGCCCAATAAACCAATTAGGAAATGGGCAAAGGCGCTAAAGAGAGACTTCACAAGAGAAGATATAAAAATGGCAAAGAAACACATGAGGAAATGCTCAACATCCCTGGTAGTAAAGGAAATGCAAATAAAAACAACCCTGAGATACCACCTCACCCCAGTTAAAATGGCCTATACTCTGAACTCAGGAAACAACAAATGCTGGAGGGGTGCTGGGAAAGAGGAACCCTTCTCCATTGTTGGTGGGAGTGCAAATTAGTACAACCACTTTGGAGAACAGTATGGAGATTTCTCAAAAAGCTCAATATAGACCTACCCTATGACCCAGCCATACCACTCCTAGGCATCTATCCTAAACAGCAAACCCCAAGATATCAAAAAGACATTTGTACTTCCATGTTTATTGTGGCACAATTCACAATAGCCAAAATATGGAAACAACCCAGATGCCCCTCCACAGACGAATGGATCCAAAAAATATGGTACTTATACACAATGGAATACTACATATCGATTAGGAATGGTGAAATATTGTTATTCGCAGGGAAATGGTCAGAACTCGAAAAAATAATGTTGAGCGAGACAAGCCTAGAACACAGAAAACAAAGGGGCATGATCTCCCTGATATATGACTGTTAAGAAAGGGAGACAGAGAGACAGTAGAGACCAAGTCTGTGAAACCAAAAACTACTTGTCAAATAGTATTCCCCACAGGATTGGGGCAGTGACCCAACAGTATGTAACTAAAACCAAACAACTACTCAACATATAAAGGTCAAAAATTGATCTCTCAGGGGAATACAATAGCTCAAAAGCTATGTGTGTACGTTCATATAAGACTACTGCTGACATATTGTCTAATATCGACATTACATTTAAAGCCCTAGGCGAACTTTCTTGGGTGTGGCCACGTGGCTCCTGTATATGTTCTTGATACATTGTATATTGTATATATGTCTACCTGACCTAGAGAAGGGAAAGAAAAACAGGGCGTAAGATATCACAAGAAATGTACACACTGCCCTACTATGTAACTGTACCCTTTTTGCACAACACCTTGTCAAAACATTTGTGTTCAATTAATAAATTAATTAAATTTTTACAAAAAGAGACATTGGCACGAAAGGTATGGCAGTCGTGGGGGGGTGGAGGGGGGAGGGTTGTGAGGGGCAGGGCGGGGGGGGGCTGTAACAAAGCCTGCTGAAGTCTATTGAAGGGAGAAACAAGGGAGGAAGGGGGATAAACGGGTTTCCTCTGGTGCCCCTTAGCTGCCTCATTTCGGTGTTAGGCTAGGAGTGAGTAGTCGGGATCCAGGACCTACGGTAACTGGCCAGACCCAGAAAGGAAAGGTGACCAGATTTAGTAGAGAGAACAGGGTAACTAGCAATGGCATGCTTTCTAGGGGGTGGTAATGGCCTTGTGGGTGGCAGTGAGTTTAAGATAAGTCACAGATAAGTCACAGGCTCTTGGATAGCCTGCACCTTATTAGGCAAGACCCGATACCCCTGAGAGGCCAGAAAATTAAGAAGTGTCACCGCATGGGTGTGACCCAGTGGCTTGGTGGGACTGCCAAGGAAAATGTCATCCACATACTGGGTCCTACAAGTCCCATGCCAAAGCTTGGCCAAACGGACTATCCCTGAAGCTCCGAGGCAGGAGAGTCCACGTGAGCTGTGTTGAGGTTTGGGTATGGGGTCAGTCCACATAAAGGTGAAGAGATACTGAGAGAAAGGAGGCAAAGGGATAGTTTAAAATAAAAATTTTTTTTAAAGTATCTTTTAAATCCAGCACACAGAAGGTAACTGAGGTAGGAATTGTGGAGAGGAGAGCATATGGATTGGGTATAATGGGAAATAAAGGTAAAACAGCATTTATAAGACAAAGGTCCTGACCAAATGAAAGGAGCCATTGGGCTTAGTCACTACTAGAATGGGAGTGTTTTAAGGGGAATTAACAAGGCATAACAGCCCCTTTCTCAACAGATCCTTAACAACTGGATATGATCCCAGAAGGCTGAGGGAGGGAGGGGTACTGAGGTTGCGATGGAAAGCACCAGGGATCTCTTATGGAAATATGAATGGGAGCATGACATTTGGCAATAGCAGGGTTGTGGCTGATGCAAACCGCGGGATTAACTGCAGAGGGAGGGAAAGGAACACCTGTGGAGACACCAGGCTGACCCACCAAAGCTGTCAACAGAGAGACATGGGGGAGGCTGAACTATTGTCTTGTTACAACAGCTGGGAAAGGCACAGTTATGGAGGCTTCAAATCTCACCAGAGGATTGCTGCCCAATAGCAGGACAGGGCAATGGAGGCTGACCAAAAATGGAGTGCCAAAAGTTCACCATGGAAAAAACCAACAACGGAAGGGGTTTTTGTTGAGGCCAACTCTGGAGGCCTCGGCTAGGTAGGTCGGGCGCACCGTATATGTGGCACCTGTCTCCAGCAAGAATGAAGTAGGCCTGGCTGCACCCATGATTGTTATTACCCTGGGCTCCTGTGTGGTAGTGTGAGTGGCTGGGGTCGGAAGCCCAGGGCCGCCTCAGTCTTCAGCAGCCAGTTCCAGAAGGCACTGGGGCTCCTCCAGTGGATGGCTGCCGTCTTTGAGAGGACGATCAACAGTCCATGGCCCACTGCCTCCATGCATGGCCCCTGGGTCACAGCCCAGTTGGTTCTTGCAGCTGCGGGCAAGCTGCAGCTGTGTGGTCATGCTGGCCATACCCGTAGCAGGGCTTGGAGACCTGGGAGACCTTTCCTTGTGCTTTTAGAGGGCAAGACCCCCCTTCCGAGCCCTTCCTGACCTCACGCGTCACCCTCATGAATTTTGTCAACCCATTATTATTTAAACATGCAGTACTATTCTTTAAATAATTCAGTTGTTACTGACATAAGCATTCAGATAAGGGAAATAGCCTAGCATTCACAAGGTCCTGGGTTCAATCCCCAGCACTACAAAAAGGGGGGAGGGATCAAAAAGATGACTATAGAGTGAATTTGATCAAAGTACATTAAATGTGTGCATGTACGTACCACAATAAAACCCTTCCATGTGCTTTGTTTGTGCAAATGGAGAGAGAGAAAGAGAGAGAAAGAGAGAGAGAGAAAGAGAGAGAGAGGGAGGAAGGAGGGAGGCGAGGAGGGAGCAAGCAAATAAAGACTACATTACTACAATATATGAAAAACACAGTATCCTAGCCTAGATATGGTGATACATACCTGTAATCCCAGCTACTAGGGAGGCAGAGACAAGAGGAGTTCAAAGCTAGCCAGGGCAAAGGTAGAGAAAACCTATTTCATAAACAAAATGCAAACAAAAGACCTGGAGTCATGGCTCAAGTCACTAGTGACTAGCACACATGAAACCCTGGGTTCAATCCCAATTCAATGAAAGAAACTGATATTTGTACTTTATATTACAAACATGCAGTAATTATAAAGACAAATGTGACAAAGAAAAACCACAATCTCTAATAGATTCCCATTTCAGTGTTGACTTTGGCTGGCTGTCAAGGCGCTAACCTTCAGCAAGGTGTGGAAGGCTTAGTAATGTCGAAGTCTGACATATATATATATATATATATATATATATATATATATATATATATATATGACCGGGGCGGGGAATAGAAAAGGGACTCCATTTCTTACTTTGTGCTATTCAGTAGTATTTAGTAAGATCATCCCATCCCCTGGGAACACTGTTAGAAGAAGGCCCAGTCCCTGGGGGCTTCTCAGGAGCCAGCACCCTGAGAACCGACAATGCCACTGGGTCCTGAGTCCGAGGTTCTGAGTGTTGGAGGGATGTATGTATAAGATTCCCGGGCTAACACTGGGGAAATACCCGGTATGACCCTTGCATCGGTGGCAGAGGGGTTCAGTAAGCAGATCAGAGAGGCCCGACCAGTGCTGGTGGCTCACGCCTATAATCCTAACTACTCAGGAGGCTGAGATCTGAGGATCATGGTTCAAAGCCAGCCCAGGTAGGAAAGTCTGTGAGATTCTTATTTCCAATAAACTACTCAAAAAAATAAATAAATAAAAGCTGGAAGTAGTGCCGTGGCTCAAGTGGTAGAACTCTGGCCTTGAGTCTTGAGCAAAAGAAGCTCAGGGACAGCCCCCAGACCCAGAGTTCCCACTCCAGTACCAGAAAGAGAAATAGTGGCCCCACTGTGGTCAGGCTGTCCACAAGTTCCCTGTGGGAACAGCATCCTCTCTCCGCAGGCTTCGTCACTGGGCTTTGTGCAATGACTTGTTGACCCACTTTCACCACAGGGCTTTCTAAGAGGAGAAGATTTAGATAAGGATCAGGTGGAATTGTGCATGAACTTAGGTACTCAAAGAAAGATGAGAGCTACTGAACTTTTGACATATAATCACATTAAATCTACAAATCAGCACTCAGCCTCAAGTCTCCTGAGAACTGGGATTATAGGCATGCATGACCTTGCCCATCTGAAATATGTTTTCTAAAACAATGAGTTTAGGGCTGGGAATGTGGCTTAGTGGTAGAGTACTTGTCTCGTATACATGAAGCCCTGAGTTCAATTTCTCAGCACCACATATATAGAAGAAAAAAAAAGCCATTGAGTTTAAAACATTTCATAAAAGAGAATATCAAAATGGCCAATAAACTTCAAATGAATGCAAAATTTAATCAAAATAAATAATCACCACATATTTAGCAGAAGAGCTACAAATAAGAAGACTAGCATGATGCTATGTGTTGGTAAAAATGTAAAGTAGCTGGATCTCTCTTAAGAGTGAGGGCACATGAATTGGCAAAACTACTTTGTAGTAATGATGAACACTATATAATTAAGTTAAATGTATACATTTCTTATGATACAGCAGTTCCAATAGAAATGGCAGTCGTG
Source organism: Perognathus longimembris pacificus (assembly GCF_023159225.1). Lineage (NCBI taxonomy): Eukaryota > Metazoa > Chordata > Mammalia > Rodentia > Heteromyidae > Perognathus > Perognathus longimembris. The sequence continues at coordinate 8,235,684 of NC_063170.1, forward strand.
GGGCTGGGGATATGGCCTAGTGGCAAGAGTGCTTGTCTCGTACACATGAGGCCCTGGGTTCGATTCCCCAGCACCACATATACAGAAAACGGCCAGAAGTGGCGCTGTGGCTCAAGTGGCAGAGTACTAGCCTTGAGCAAAAAGAAGCCAGGGACAGTGCTCAGGCCCTGAGTTCAAGCCTCAGGACTGGCCAAAAAAAAAAAAAAAAAGAAATGGCAGTCGTGTCCAGCCCAAAGCATACACAAGAATGTTGACCCCAGCTTCCACCTTAAGAAAACAGTGGTAATGTGTGTGTGTACATGCGTGTCCAGAACCATAAAAAGGCAAATTAACAATTCACACAATAACAAGGATGTATTCTCTGAGTGAATTCATAAGTTAAATGTGCATGTTTAATTATTAGAACATTGGAATGAGAAGCCAGGTGCTAGTGGCTCACACCTGTAATCCTAACTACTCAGGAGGCTGAGATCTGAGGATCCAGGAAGGAAAGTCCATGAAACTCTTATCTCCAATTAGCCATCACAAAAACAAAACAAAAAACACAGAAGTAGAGCTGTAGCTCAAGTGGTAGAGTGCTGGCCTTGAGGAAAAAAAAAAAAAAAAAAAGCACAGGGACAGTCCCTGAGTTCAAGCCCCAGAACCATACATACATGTATACAGTCCGTTCCAGAGAAGATTAGAAGGATGGAGCTGGGCTCTGATGGCTCACAACTGCAATCCTAGCTCTCAGGTGGCTGAGATCTGAGGATTGCAGTTCAAAGCCAGCCCAAGCAGAGAAGTTCCTGTGAGACCCTTATCTCTATTGAACCACCAGAAACCAAAGAGGCACTGTGGCTCAAAGTGGTAGAGCTCAAGGACAGCACCCAAGGCCCTGAGTGCAAGCCCCACAACTGACCAAAAAAAAAAAAAAAAAAAAGAATGACAAGAAAAAAAAACAAAACCTTAAAGCAAAGGTGACAAATGGAAAGTCCAAAATAAAATGTCAGAACAAACCCAAATATATCTGTAACTACAATAAGTGTAATGTTCTAAACCCTCAAAAGACAAAGCTGTCAGTGAGAAGTTTTTAAGTGCTCAACCATTCACGGATTACAACCAATATGTTTTTCTCTTTTTTTATGCTTTATTTCCATTTGTTTTGTTGTGTGTTTTAGGCAGGAGCTGTACCGCTGAACTGCTTCTCCAGCCTCACTTCCACTCATTATTTCTGAGATAGGGTTCCACTTCCTGCTCCGGTGTGTATTCCGGCCTCAGTCGGCCTGCTGGAGGCTTCTGGTCTTCCCATTACAACACCCAGCTTCTCTCTGTGGAAATGGAGTCTCATGGACTTTTCTACCCCTACTGGCCTGGACTCCCATCGTCCCCATGTCCCTGTGGAGCTTAGGGTGGCAAGCATGCACTACTCTACCTGGATACCAGTTGAGAAAGGGTCTCAAAAACTTTTTTCTGCCCTTGACCTGCCATCTTCCCATTCTTAGCCTCCCAAGTAGCTAGATTATAGGTGAGCTGCTAGTTCTTGCTCTTCGGGAACTGTTTCTTCATGTACATTTATAGAAAGATTAAAGTAATGGGGAAAAAGCTGGGTGTCAGTGGCTCATGCCTTTGTGGCTGCTTTCGGAAGCTGAACTGCAGTTCAAAGCCAGTTCAAACACACCCCCACCCCCACTCCCCCCAAAAGCCTGTGACACTCTGAGTAAGCAGCACAAAACAGAATTGCAGTATGGCTGGGAATATGGCCTAGTGGTAAGAGTGCTTGCCTCATATACATAAAGCCCTGAGTTCAATTCCTCAGCACCACATATATAGAAAAGGCCAGAAGAGGTGCTGTGGCTCAAGTGGCAGAGTGCTAGCCTTGAGCAAAAAGAAGCCAGGGACAGTGCTCAGGCCCTGAGTACAAGCACCAGGACTGGCAAAAAAAAAAAAAATAATAATAATTGCAGTATGGCAATGCTCAAATGGTAGCACATTAGCCTAGCAAGCACAGATCCTGAGTTCAAAACCCAGTGCCACCACCACTCTGCAAAATAAATAAATAACAGTATGAAAAATATCAAGCACAGTGACATGCACCTATAATCCCAGCTACCTGGGAGGATAAAGCAGGAGGATTGTGAATTCAAGATCATCTTGAGCTACATCTATGAGTTTGAGGACACAGAAATGAGTATATACGTGTGTGTGTGTGTGTGTGTGTGTGTGTGTGTGCTTATACACATGTATTTCCTTATTCTATTAACTGAAAAAGTCTAGATTCAAGATAAGTCAGTAACAAGCACATCTAGTACAAAGATCTTTCTTTCCTCCCTCCCTTCCTTCCTCCCTCCTTCTCTTCCTTCCTTTCTGTACTAGAGGTTGAACTTAGGGGCTTGTGCTTTCTATGTAGACATTTATCACTTAAGCCATGTTCCTAGCCCTTTTCCCTTCATTATTATTATTATTTGTGTCCCTGAACTTTTTGGCTCAAGGCTAGTGCTCTATCTACCACTTGAGCCACAGATCCACTTGCAGTTTTCTGGCAATTGATTGGATATAAAGAGGCTCACAGACTTTTCTATTCAGGCTAGCTTTGAACCATGATCCTCAGATCTCAGCCTCTTGAGTAGCTAGGATTATAGGCATGACCCACTGTTGCCCAGCTCATTTTTTAAATTAGGGTCTGTGTGCATGTCTGGACTACAACCTGAAGGAAAATTGAGACCTTAATATTGAATTATGTAGTTCATGAACTTGAAACCTGACTTAAGTGCAACTTATTAAAATACTCTTTAATTTCTCTCAGCATTTTGGGGTTTTTGAGGTTTGTTTTTTTTTCAAATTTATTCTCATACATCTTACTTTTTTTTTAAAACACTGTTACAAAATAAAATTATCTTCCAAGTGTTTCTTGCTAATAACTAGAATCCATCTGACTTGAATTTTGACCTTGCATCCTGTGGATTTGCTCGATTCATATATAATCCTTATTTCTTTTTGAATTGAGATTCTCAGTGCAAACAATCCTGTTATCTGTAAGTATCTATTTGTGCTTAATACTCATTCTTTCCTTGGCTTTCTCTTCCAGATTATACCATAGTTTAGCCACTAGTTCCCTGTTTTTAATCTGTAAACAACATTGTAATTTATTGTATTATTTTATACATCTTGATACAATATGTCTGCGCTATCAAATTATATACTAGGGCAAGAAATGTGCTTGTTACTATTTGGAATAGAACAAAGTTTTTGTTTGTTCAACTTCAAACAGTGAGTCCTGAAAACAATGGTGAAAAGCCGGAGTGGGGCTGTTCCTGACATACTGTCACTAGAAGTACCTGAGGACACCTTCTGGCTTGGCTGATTTTACACATGCAAGGTATTTGCAACAGTGTAGGTGTAAAAGTGAGGCGAGGGTGACTTAAGTAGCCACTGCTCTTTTTTTGCCATCCTAGGTCTTGGGTGCTGTTCCTGAGCCTCTTTGTGCTCAAGGCCAGTGCTCTACCACTTGAGCCACAGTGCTACTTCCAGCTTGCTTTTGTTTGGAGTAGTTTATTGGAAATAAGAGTCTCATAGGGACTTTTCTGCCCAGGCTGGCTTTGAACCGTGATCCTCAGATCTTAGCCTCCTGAGTAGGAATACAGGCATGAGCCACCAGCACTATCCATTGCTTGAGAAAAGCAATAAGTATAATTGACCAGGACCAAGGGTAGTTATTCCATAGCAATCCCATGGAGTCAGGGGAACTTTTGCCTAGTTCTTGAAGGTGAGACTTGGGAAGGAATGACAGGGAGACAGTCAGGACAACTCTCCTAACCTTGGACTCTCTAATCAAGATTGGTTTGGCCCCAATGTATCACACCCAGGCTTTCTACACTATACAGGATCCAGCAGGGCATAAACAAAGACAGCCCTCAAAGTACCTTTACCCAAAAGGGGCAAAGGCCTCTTAAACAGCCATCACTGATTACCAGTCATGAGTTCAAGGGGGATCCTCCTAGGCTGGGTGGTTAAAGTTAGGTGGCGGTTTCCTCTGTTCTAAACTGTGCTAAACATTCTGTCCAGAGCTTTTGCCCCTCAAGGTTCCTATTTCTTCTTCTGTGGAATGCAATGGAGACAGCACTCTCTGTTTTCCCTCAGATTCTTCTCCCTGGGGTCAAAATTAGAAGCAGAGAGCCATATTGGCTTTGGGTGCAGAAGTTTTAGAGCAGGTCAGTTTCCCGATACTATTTAACACAGTAGTGTGATATTTCAAAATTAATGAAAAAAAAACTTCATGACGAACAAAACGAGGTGAAATCTAAACTTACTGAATTATGATCTTGCACTTGGACAACCCCCGACTTCCAAGTACCAACCTGGATCCCAATGAAAAACAACAACAACAACAACAACAACAACAACAACAACGTGTTCATCTCCCCACACCCCTGGCCCATTTATTACCATGGTTTGCCAATACGACGTTTGTAAACAAGTCTTCATCCTGTGTGTTTTAAATGGTGCTAATATATGAATAATACAAATTTACCACTTGGGCCATTTTTCAGTGTACAACTCAGTGCCATTCATCACGTTCACATGGTGCAAACTTTATTTTTCCCCCATTCCTTGAAGTAGTTTAACATTACATTCACAATTATACTTTGTGACTGCTGAGGGTTTTTTTTGGGGGGTGACCCCTTAAATCTTATGCCTGAGGCAGTACCTGACGTCTTTCTCCCGGCTTCGGACGGTCCGGGACACACCTGGCAGACACGCCCTCCTCTTACCTGCCCCGGGGCCACCTGGCCGGCGGCTCAGTGCCTGGCACGCCCCCCTCGGGGGTCGACCTCCCTGCCGGCCAATGGGGAGGGGACTCTTCCGGCGTCGCGCGGAGCGGCCAATAGGAGCGCGGCATGCAAATGAGCAGGTGCGGTGGCGGCGGGCCCGCGGCGGCGGCCGGGGCTCCGGGGATGTTTAGAGGCGCGCTGGGCACGGCCGCCGCACTCACTCCGGGCTGCCCGCCGCGCGCTCCGGTGCCCCGCCATGGCCCCCGCTCCGGACCCCGCTCCGGCCCCCGCCGCCGCCTTCTCCCCCGACGAGGTCCAGCGGCGCCTGGCGGCCGGCGCCTGCTGGGTCCGCCGCGGCGCCCGCCTCTACGACCTCACCGACTTCGTGCGGCACCATCCCGGGGGCGAGCAGCTGCTGAGGGCGCGGGCTGGCCAGGACATCACCGCCGACCTGGAGGGACCGCCGCACCGGCACTCGGACAACGCGCGCCGCTGGCTCGAGCAGTACTACGTGGGCGAGATGCTCGCGGACCCGCAGGTACCGGCCCGGGGCCGGGGCCGGGGCCAGGGGGCCGGGGCGGACCCGCCACCCTCCCCGCCCTCCACCTCCCCTCGCCTCCCCAGGCTGCCGGCCGCCCGGCCCCCCTCCTCCAGCCCGGGACGGGACGGGCCTGCCCCGCGCCCGCTTCCCCGTCGCAGTTCCCTCACCTCCCGGCTACCCCGTCCTTCCACCTTGCCCCTCGGCGAGAACTTGGATTCCCCTTTGCGGCCGCAGCCACCGGCTTTCCTTCCCCTTCCCTCTCCCTCTCCGCAGCGGGTCACCAGGCCGCGCCTGGTCCTCCCCATCTCCCGCCCTCCCTCTCCTACCCCGCACCTGCCTCAAGGAGGCACCGATGGCGGGGCTCCGCTCAGCTATGTGGACTTCCTGGGGCCCGGGCTCTGGTTGCCAGGGTGAGTGACGGGATTGTGCGGCCTGGACGGTATTCTCCAGTCCTCTTTTTTTTTTTTTTTTTTTTTTTTTATGTCTTGTCCTGCGAGTGAACTGAAATGCGTTAAATTAAAAAGGAGAGAGGAGCCCTTTGAGCTCAGGTTGCAGAGCAAGCCACGCACTGGTGTGGGGTGCATCTAAACCTACACAGTGGGTCCTGCGACAGGTTTTGTTGTGCCCGCTTTAGGATGAACACACCGAGACTCAGAGAGGCTGTGTAAAATGCTTAAGGCCAAATAACTAGTGAAAAGCTTCGTGTATCTGCCTCTGGAATCATGGGTCCCAAGGATCTACAGGTAGGGGACAGGCTGTCTTCACAGGGTTCTAAGCAGGTTCAGACCAGAGGCAAGCTAGCTCCTTCCCCGGCATAACCACAGGCTGGTAAGCCAACCACTCTTCCCGGTACTTGCTCTTGCTTTCAAAGTGTTTTGAAATCTTTGGATGAAAGATCTTGCAGCTCGCCTAATTCTCCATTCCTTATTCAGAGGCTTATCTAGTTTTTTGATGAGCCAACTACACTGGGCTAGGCACCGGAAGACATATATCAATGCCCAAAACAAATATGGCTTCTGTCTTCTTGGAATGAATAGACTAATGGGAGGGGGAATTAATTATTACTAATTAATTATATAGTGCTAACCGTATAGATCTAGGGAGGCAGGAGGAGTTTGGGAAGAGTTTTCTTAAGAAAATAATACATTGAGAAATAATTCATGGCTTAGCTAAAGTGTTGGGAAGAACATTCCAGAAAAGAAGGAACAGCCTGGGTGAAGGATCTGAAGAGAAAGAGCTTGGCCCCGCAAGGACAGAAATAAAATCCAAATGACCAGAGGCTAGTGGGCAAGGAGAGGGGTGTGGGAGGAGGTCAGAGGTCAGCTGGGGCCACAACACATAAGGCCTCTTAGCCTGTGGTCAGGATCTGGGGCTCCACTCAAGGAATGATAGGCAGCCTGGAGACTAACGCTGGGGGGGTGGGAGGGGCATGATCAGATTTGCATCCTTGTAAGAATATTATGGCTAGAGTGCCAAGAAGGAATAGAGGGAGCTTACATGGATGTGAGGAGACCAGGTAGAGGCGACTGTATCACTTGACAGCATTACTGTGGTGCTTAGAAAAGAGATTTCATAGGTAAAAGGTCTATGCTCAGAGTCCAACTTCAACTTGGAAGTTGATATTTGGTGTCCAGGCAGGAAGTTTAGCTGTAGACACAAAAGGGCAACTGAGTGCAGAAAATACCAGAGTTTGGGATCAGAGGCCTAGAGACGACGGGCAGGTCTGCGGTGCTGTCACTGTGTTCCGTAGCCAGGAGCCATAGGGAGTGGCCTCTCCTTTCAGTACCATTCGGAGTATCATTCCTGGCTAGCTGCCCAGGGCCACCCCACCTCCCAGCTCTGCCAGTCACCCGGCACTAGGGTTTACCCTGGCAGGACTCAGGGGAGACACGGTCAACATTGGCTTCCTACCTCTGCATTTACCAGGAGTCCTGGTTTCTGGTCCAGGACTTGAGAACGGGGAGAAAAATGACAAACTAAAAAGTGCACCTACAAAGCCAGGGCTCAAACTTGACTAAGGGCCACAGCCATTCCACAGTCCAGTTACCTGCCGGTCAGCGTCTTTCAAGGCTGATCTAGAAACTAGATAGGTTCTCTTTAAGCTGGGGGAGAGAGGTAGTCAGAAGAAAAATCTAGAGCATGGAATAATTTCCACAAAAAGCCTGGGTGCGGGGAGACGCTTATGCTCTTCTCTCTAGATAAACTCTTTTAGAACCCCTATATTACCTTCTCTGCCTCCTTTCTCTCCCATAAGACTAGGAGTACCCACACCTGTGGGAATGAGGACCCTCCCCACCTCCCATAGAATGAGGACTTACAGGGGACATGCCATGAACTAGCTCTGTTGTTAGGGGGTCACTTCTGAGTGGTGCCCCCAGAGAGGTCCTTAGTCTTTACATGGGAGCATCCTGGATCTTCCTGAGAGAAGACCCACCATTTTTATTTCCCCTGTCCCCCACTTTGCCACACCCCCTCTGTGTACACACACACACACACACACACATTCACACTCACACGAAGGCACACACACAAAACGAGTCAAACTTGTTTGAGCTAGCATACTATGGGGCAGGTGGTATGGGACACTGTCTGCTGTGGCCATGGCTTTGAACTTGAAGAAAGTGGCTGAGCATTCTGAGCAAAGGAAAGCGCCATGGCTGAGCAGGGAAGCCTGGTCTCGTTCCATCATCCTATTTGGCCACAGGACTCCACTCCTTGCCAAAGCAGCTCTAGGCACGTTCTTCTACCTGTGGACACAAGGCTAGTCCTTGAATTGTAACAAGCATTCAAGAGAGAAAGAAAGAAAGAGAGAAGGGGGGGGAGGGAAGGAAGGAAGGAAGGAAGGAAGGAAGGAAGGAAGGAAGGAAGGAAGGAAGGAAGGAAGGAAGGAAGGAAGGGAGGGAGGGAGGGAGGGAGGAAAGAAGGAAGCAAAGGGAGGGAAGGAAGGGGAAGGAAGGAAGGGAAGAAGGGAGGGAAGGAAGGGAGGGGAGGGAAGGAAGGAAGGAAGGGAGGGAGGGAGGGAGGGAGGGAGGGAGGGAGGGAGGGAGGAAGGAAGGAAAGAGAGATAGAGGACTTTGGGCCTAGATTTCCTTCCAAGCCCATCAATACTGTTTCTCAGACTTTGGTCATCCATGAGTCATTGTCATAGTTCTTTCCAAATTGGCCCAGCACTTGAACAATTTTATATTTTAGTATTTATCTATATATTGACTCACTTTTTTATTTTACCATTTACTCACTGTAGAAGATAAGATGAGTAGAATCAAGGCTTTAGATGCACTTTAAAATAAATATAAAACTATTAAAATAAGACTTTGCCTCATAGTCTCTACCATCATCCTGGGCACCACCAATTAAGGATCTATCTCACACTGGTAGGTTACTGCTTCTGTGTGGGTTTTTGTTTAGGTTTTGGTATAGGGGGTTGAACCCAGTGCCTTGTGCTTGTTAGGCAAGCACTCTACCACTTGAGCTATACCCCCAGTTCATTTTGTTTTTAAGAGCTACCTGACTTGTGATCCTCCTACCTCTAACTCCTGACTAGCTGGGATGACAGGTGGTTATTACCAAGCTTAGAACAGGGCTTCCTAATTTCTGGTGTTCCGTGGGTAATTTTATTTATTTATTTTTATTTCTGTCTTTCTTCCTCTTTTTAAAAATAATTCTTCCTCTTTTAATTTATTTTTTAAATTTTATTTCTTGTATTTATTTTTTGTTGATGCAGTACTGAGGAACTGAACCCAGGGCCTCAATGCATGCTAGGCAAGCACTCTACAACTAAGCCACATTCCCAGTCCCTATTTTTTGTTTTGAAACTGCTTTTATTTTATTTTTTTATCAGTCATGGGGCTTGAACTCTGGGCCTGGGAGTTGTCCCTGAGCTGTTTTTTTTTTTTTTTTTTTTTTTTTTTTTGGCCAGTCCTGGGCCTTGGACTCAGGGCCTGAGCACTGTCCCTGGCTTCTTCCCGCTCAAGGCTAGCACTCGGCCACTTGAGCTACAGCGCCGCTTCTGGCCCTTTTCTTTATATGTGGTGCTGGGGAATCGAACCTAGGGCCTCGTGTATCCGAGGCAGGCACTCTTGCCACTAGGCTATATCCCCAGCCCCCCTGAGCTGTTTTGCTCTAGGCTAGCACTCTACCACTTTGAGCCACGGTACCACTTCTAGTTTTCTGGTGGTTCATTGGAGACAACAGTCTCACAGACTGGGCTGGCTTTGAACCCCAATCCTTGGATCTCAGCCTCCTGAGTAGGTAGGATTATAGGCATGAGACACTGGTGCCCACCTGTGGATAATTTAGGGGGGGAAGGACAAAAGAGATAAAATTGTATGTGAAGAATGTGTGAATGTACTCTTTTTTCTTCTGATAAGAGAATTACAGTTTTTATCATAGTCCTACCAAAGTTCTTCTTCCACCACAAGCCTGCCACCAAGAGGATAGTAACTGTTTCAGAGCGGCTCTTATTCTTACCTCATTGCATCCATAGACCTGGAGAAATCCTATGCTGGTCTCAGCTTGAGGTTCTTTGGAGAAAAGCAATCCTTACCTCCTCAGTCCCTGCCGTCGGGTAACCTAATGTCTGAATGGCCTACAGGGTGCACCTCCACTTCTGCCAGGCTTTGGGATTGTGGCCCCTCAGAGTATGGGGGCTTGAGGCATTGAATGGGAATGGTCCCTAGGGAGAAGATCTAAGTGCTGAAGATCTAGCCCAGGCAGTGGGAAATCTCCAGCACAATATCATTTGGAAGCCTGAACTGAGACCTCAGATAAAAGTGTAGGGAACTTGCCAAACTGCACCCTTCCCCCTACCCCACCCCCCACTGAACGGTGGTGAGAAATGGCTACGTGGAGGGCGTTCACTGAGATCTGTAAGAAGGGGGCTTTTTGGTAGAGCCTGTGGGTCAATCAGCAGTCGCCCTCCTTGGCTCCCTGCCAGGAACTGCCAAGCTCTTGGGCTGCCCCGGTGCCAGGTAAATGATACCTGGAGGATGACCCCAGGGCCAAGTGGCATCACATTCAGGAAGCAGGCCTCTGTGGTTCCCACCCTTGCTTGGGTACAGTTCTTCACCCATTGACACAACAGGTACCTCATTCCATCTGAAACACAGCACACCACTGAAACAGCCCTGGCCAGGGTCACCAGTACCTTCCTCACTTTCCTAGGTCTGGCGGTCAGTTCTCACCTTCGCCGTATCTTACCCAGAACAGGAGCAATGTGGAGGCTGGCCACCACCCCTTCCTCACTTAGGCTGGCACTGAAGTTTGAACTCATGGCCTCATGCTTGTTGTGCTGACGCTCTACCTCTTGGGCCATATCTCCCAGACTTGATTTTTTCTGGCTTTTAAAATAAGGTGTCCTGAACCCCATGGCTGGGTGTCGATGGCTGTAATCCTAGCTATTTAGAAGGTTGAGGTGGGCTGGGGATATGGCCTAGTGGCAAGAGTGCTTGCCTCATATACATGAGGCCCTGGGTTCAATTCCCCAGCACCACATATATAGAAAACGGCCAGAAGTGGCGCTGTGGCTCAAGTGGCAGAGTGCTAGCCTTGAGCAAAAAGAAGCCAGGGACAGTGCTCAGGCCCTGAGTCCAAGGCCCAGGACTGGCAAAAAAAAAAAAAAAAAAGAATTGCCCTAGAAGGTTGAGGCTCAGGGGTTCAAAGCCAACCTAGGCAGATAAATCAATAAGACAGTTATTTCCAGTAGACCAACAAAGAGCCAGAAGTGGAAGTATGGTTCAAGTAGTAGAGCACTAGCCTTGAGTGAAAAAACTAATTGACAGTGTCCAGGTCCTGAGTTCAAGCCCCAGTACTGGCACAAAACAAACAGAAAACAAAACATGCTAATAGAGCCCAGGGTGGCATACACCTATAGTCCCTGCCCTTGGGAGATAAGGCAGAAGTATCACAAGTTCAAGAACAGCCTGGCTTATATATACCAAGATCTTGGCTTTAAAAACCACTGCTACCAGGCTGGGGATATGGCCTAGTGGCAAGAGTGCTTGCCTCGTCTACATGAAGCCCTGGGTTCAATTCCCCAGCATCACGTATATAGGAAACAGCCAGAAGGGGTGCTGTGGCTCAAGTGGTAGAGTGCTAGCCTTGAGCAAAAAGAAGCCAGGGACAGTGCTCAGTCCCTGAGTCCAAGGCCTGGCCAAAAAAAACCAAAAAAAAAACAAAAAAAACGAAATCCAAAAACCACTCCTACCAACAGCAACAAACAACAAAAAAGTTGACAGACCACATTGTTTTTATGGCTGTGACCAATCCCCTTGTGCCTCAATGTCATGCATTTGCAGGACACCGATTGCCTGGGTTTTCAGACCTATTTAATTTTTCTGCTGTCTTTTTTTTTCTTTCTTTTCTTTTTTTTTCTGGTATTGGGGCTTGAACTCAGGGACTGGGTACTGTCACTTAGCTTTTCTCTCTCTCTCTCTCTCTTTTTCTCTCAAAGCTGGATACTCTGTCTGACACTTGAGCCGCAGCTCTACTTCTGGCTTTTTGGTAGTTAACTACAGATAAGAGTCTCACAGACTTTCCTGCATAGGCAGGTGTTGAACCATGATCCTCAAATCTCAGCCTCCCGATTCTTGTATTTTTTTCAGGCAAAATGTTTTCTAAAGCTTATGGTCTCAGAGCAGTAATTTTTCAGTGTCCCCTAAGATGGGTAGATGACCTCAACCACCACTCTCCTACCTGCTCCAGAAAAAGAGCTTAGTCATAATTTAAGAGAATAATCAGGAAACAACAAACTTGATGAACTATACCTGATAAATATGGATCATCTCAGAATTGGGATATTAAATTGTGAAGCATTTCCTCAGTGCTTAATTATTGAAATCCTTTAGTTTCCTGCCTTGATAATCTATTGTGAAATATTAAAATAGCAGTACCAGATAAGCAAATATGAGGGGATGTGGCTTAACAATTTTGAACTTCAGGGCATACAAGTTTGTCTGAAGGGAAATTCCATTGCATAGCATGAGCCATACAGTCTGCAAAAACTTGGTTGATGATTACCTTTGCGAATTAGCTCTACTTTCTCTTCTGGAAGGAGGAACGGAAAGAACTCTGTCTTTCTCTCTCTTTTCTTGTATGCAGTAGGACCTTAGCGCTGCAGGCCACTGAGGATTCCCAAGGGAAACAAAGTACGAGCTATTCCTAGGAGATTCGTGGCAATGACTTGTTTTAGTTTGTCAATTCCAAATGAAAAAAACATCATTTATTCATGAACATCAAACTTTTTTTCTTTTGTTAAGACAGTGCCTAGGGCTGGGAATATGGCCTAGTGGTAGAGTGCTCATCTCCTATACATGAAGCCCTGGGTTCGATTCCTCAGCACCATATATATAGAAAAAAGCCAGAAGTGGCGCTGTGGTTCAAGTGGTAGAGAGCTAGCCTTGAGCAAAAGGAAGCCAGGGACAGTGATCAGGCCCTGAGTTCAAGCCCAGGACTGGCAAAAAAACAAAAACAAAGAATGGTGAACAAGACAGTGCCTAGTGCAGGGGGAGCTTAGACTCATGACCCTCCTGCCTCATCTCACAGTGGTGCTGGGATTACAGTGTGTATCACCACACTGGGTTTAACACTTCAGTTCAGGATATACACTTTGAGACTCTGCCTGGAGGGAGTAGGAGCCTCTACCAGAGAGTGAACAAATGCAGTTTTTCTAATTCCGTATCACACCAGATTAGAGATAATGTCAGACCAGCCTGGCTTCTTGGATGTTCTCTCTGGTCCCTTGTAGTCTTTTGGAGCTCCAAGAATAGGACTTAAATTGGTTTGCACACAGACTCTTTTTTTTTTTTTTTTTAACCAGTCCTGGGCCTTGGACTCAGGGCCTGAGCACTGTCCCTGGCTTCTTTTTGCTCAAGGCTAGCACTCTACCACTTGAGCCACAGCGCCACTTCTGGCCATTTTCTATATATGTGGTGCTGAGGAATCAAACCCAGGGCTTCATGTATATGAGGCAAGCACTCTTGCCACTAGGCCATGTTCCCAGCCCTGGATTGATTCACTTTTATCAATTCACTTTTATCCTAGAAGTTGAGGTGTCTCTTTTGCTTAAGTTCAAGTAACAGCTGATTTGTTGGTTTTTTAAAAAATAAGAATGTGAGGGCTGGGAATATGGCCTAGTGGCAAGAGTGCCTGCCTCGTATACATGAAGCCCTGGGTTCAATTCCCCAGGACCACATATATAGAAAAGGCCAGAAGCAGCACTGTGGCTCAAGTGGCAGAATGCTAGCCTGGAACAAAAGGAAGCCAGGGACAGTGCTCAGGCCCCTAGTTCAAGGCCCAGGGCTGGCAAAAAAAAAAAAGTGAATCAATCTTAAGTAAACATCTCATAGACAATCTGACTATGATTGGGGGAAAGGAATTTTTTTAATTCACTCATTTATTCATTCATTTTGGCAGTACTGAGATTTAGACTCAGGACTTCACATTTGCTAAATAAGCTCTTACCACTTGAGCCATACCTCCTGCACAACTTTTTACTAGTTGTTTGTTTTTTTTTGCTAGTCCTGGACCTTGAACTCAGGGCCTGAGCACTGTTCCTGGCTTCTTTGTGCTCAAGGCTAGCACTCTGCCACTTGAGCCACAGCGCCACTTTGGCCATTTTCTATATGTGGTGTTGAGGAATCAAACCCAGGGCTTCATGTATACGAGGCAAGCACTCTTGCCACTAGGCCATATTCCCAGCCCCTTTACTAGTTATTTTTATGAGGAAAGTCTCAAGGACTTCTCCAAGTATTATAGAAGGAACACTATGGCCTATGACCTGGGCAAAGCTGGATAAGAAAGAATGTGAACAGGGACTGACATTTTACGTAATCAATGTACTGATGGACATTTGTATATTAAGAAAGTTTGTGCTGCCATTTGTAACTTGCATCTTTAGGGCCTTAGATAAAGAGACACAAGGATGACTATGATCTTTGAGGATATATGTATACACGTGTGTATGTGTGTGTGCACGCACACGTGCATGTGTGTATGTGTGTGTATGTGTGTATTTCCAGCTGGGCACCAGTGGCTCACACCTGTAATTCTTGCTACTCAGGAGGCTGAGATATGAGGACCATGGTTCAAAGCTAGCCCAGGCAGAAAAGTTTCCTCAAGACTCTTAACTCTAATTAACCACTCAAAAACTATATAAGTGGTGCTGTGACTCAAAGTGGTAGAGTACTATCCTTGAGCAAAAGAGCTCAGGTACAGTGCCTATGCCCTGAGTTCAAGCCCCCCCTCATTTCCCTTAGATTGCCATTTGAATTCTGAAAGTACCAGATCTAGGGGGGTGTTGTAGCTCCACAGAGAAATCCTGGAATGTGCATCTCCAGGTACTCAGAATTTCCTTACATCACCATTAGGGAAACATCTGAAGCCAGTGGGAGAATTTAATTGTTTTTTGGAGCTGGGAGGGTGAGGTGCAACTTAGGGTGTTCCTTCTCCTTCTATCTGGGCTGAAGCCAGACTTCTGACGACAGGGAAGGAGCCTCCAGATTTCAGGAACTATCTATCTCTGCCTCCTGAGATGATGTGTGAGACCTGTGGGCCATGGGAGGTGGGGGACATTCCAGGGAGGGTCACACTCCCCTTTTTCCTGCCACGTGACTCACTCTCCGGGCATGCTCAGTCACTGATTAACCAGCAGGTCCAACATCTGACCTCCTGGAGGTCAAAGTGTGAGGTGTGGCTCCTGGAGTCACACGTACGGAAAGGCTTCTTGTTGGGGACCTCCATGCCCTGGAGTCTGTAATTTTGACAATCTTAGATGAACCAGGCTGGTGAAAAAAAAAATCTATTTTTTTAATGGGCCTGAAATAACATTAACTTCTGTTGTTCCCCTTCCCAAATGTCCCCGAGTGTTCTGATGTTCTGCCAGTGAGTCTAATCTGCCTGGAGTTTAGTGGTGTCTTGTGAAGCTGAGGTAGGAGTCTTGATATGGGGGTGAGGGTAGGCGACTCTTCTATTAAATGTGCAAGGGGGGTCTGTTTAGGTGAGAGACGCAGCTTCTGAGCTAAGGTTCCTCTCTGAGTTGAGTTTGTCTCTGAAGTTTGTCCTTGCTGTGGTGTTGCAATGAATGTCTTCCCCAAGGGAGGGAACAGGGATACCTGGGAGTCGGCTCTTCCTCTCCTCACCCTTCATTCAAGGCTGCTCTGTGGTCACTGCCCGTGGTCCTGCCAGGCGTCAGGCCGGCAGATGGCGGCTCGGGGCAGCGCGGAGGCTGTGGTGACTTCTGGAATGCCAGGCTGGCAGAGGTGACCCTCCCAAGGGGAACGGAGGGAGCGCTCCATGTCCCCTCTGGGTTGCCCTTGTTTGTGTGCTTCGGGACAGATCACCGGAATACGCGCTGGAGCCACACGGGTGCACCCCGGGGGTGACATGCACAGCCTGTAGAGGAGGGAAGGCAGGCATGGCCCGTCCTGCCTCCTCCACTCCGTCTAAACCCACACCCAAAAGAGAACTCACCCTGCACCGCGGGTGGAGTCAGAGCTGACTCCAACCACTCCACCCAGAAGTTCATGTCCACGGTCAGACTAGAGGCCTCGGTATCAGACATTCCCCAAGGTGGCGGCTGCTGGGGGCTGGGCAGAGGTCATTTGTTAGGAATATCGCTCACGCCATACACACATAGGCATTTAGAGTGGACAGATTTAGTTCCCTCCTGAAAATCAGGGGTGTCTGACCACTGCTCCAACCTTTTAAAAATTGTTTCTTTGTACTAGGATTAAAGGATGGCCCAGGGTAGATGTCCGGGGCATGGATCTGGGTCACAGGTCACCCTTCCCGGCCAGGGGACAGGAGGAGATAGGGACAGGGCCTGTTGGGCAAAGGAGCGCAGAACCAGGCGACCCGTGCAGACAGCAGTTTTCAGCGAGCTGCCTAGCTTTGAGCCTAGCGTGAAGACAGAATGTTCCAGAAGTAATCTGTTGAAAGGATAGGGAAGGAAACTTGATCCTGGGCTGCCTTAAGGTGGTCATGTGCCAGATATTCTGGTGTTCATTGATATGAATTAATATCCCTCTCACCCTAAGCTCTCTATAAATACTCACCACCATTTCTTGTGCAGCTCACAGAAATTGTCTGTACCTCTACACACACACGCACTGTCTTCTCTCTTTAGTTCCCACATAAGGGACTATCTGATACACACTGATCAGCAACCAGATGCTTTAATGACACTTTTGTAATTTTATTTTTGTGCCAAGTTACACACACACACACACACAAACACACTTTTCCTATGAAATAGTTGAATCACACACACATTTTTTTTCTTATGAAATAGTTTATGTTTTACTGTTTCTGGATTTTTTATGATGTAAGGAACAAAATAAGGATTATTTTCAGTTTATTGTTTTCTTAAACCACTAAGTGGTTTTCCCAGTGGATTTATAGAAAAATATGTTCTAACTTTTTTTTTTAAAGAAGAGGTCTCTTTTATCACATAGCAATGATTTATATT
Organism: Perognathus longimembris pacificus; assembly: GCF_023159225.1. Taxonomy (NCBI): domain Eukaryota; kingdom Metazoa; phylum Chordata; class Mammalia; order Rodentia; family Heteromyidae; genus Perognathus; species Perognathus longimembris. The sequence continues at coordinate 8,252,437 of NC_063170.1, forward strand.
TGGACTCCATTCTGTACCAGTGTAATCACAGAACTGGGTGGGAAAGAGCTTGCTTAGCTCATACAAGACCCCACAGAACAAAACATCCTACACTGATAGGCAGGCATGGTGGTACATGCCTATAATCACAGTATTCAGGAGGCTGAGATAGGAGGATTACGAGTTTGGGCCCAGCCTGGGCTACATAGCAAGACTTATCATACACACACATACACACTCACACACAGATAATGTTTCCCTACCTTACTGGAGACTAAACCCAGGACCTCTACCACTGGAGACCTGTGCCCATCTCCATTCCCTTTTTATTAGCTTTTTGTCATTCCATTCCCCTCCCCCGCTTCCTTTCTTCATTCTAACCAAGCAGGATAGGAGCTCAGAGTCATCTTGTACTTTGTCATTGACCTTGGGGACAAAGTTGAATCTGCCTTTCAGAGGCCTGCCCAGTTTGCCCTAGGCCCTGATGTCAGGGAGCTATGGCAAGGAGCAACCCACTTTGGGGAGACTCATGCGGATGGAGAACGCTAGTCACCAAGTCCATGGGGGTGGGGGGTGTCCCAGTTTATGGTCATGGGATGGCAGTACTTCCAGTTGGGGATGCAGCACTGAGGAGGGGTGTGGGAGGAGCAGATGGAAGCAGCCTGGCCCTTGAGCTCAGCATCTGGGTGTGTCCTTTCCTTCTTGGTGTTTACAGTCTATAGTGGGCGGAGGAACTTCAGGTCAAGTTCTAGTCTATGTGGACATCCTGAGGGTAGGAGAGCAGGAAGCAGCCATGGTCACTAGCAGGGAGCTTGGCATCTCTCTTGGGAAGCCTGTAGATCTCAAGCTTCCCGTCCTCTGTACAGGAGAACTGGAAACATCTTCAGGGTTTACCCTTTTCCCGTTTCCTCTGTTAGAATTGTGGGAGGGAGCTTATGAAGAGTAGATGTCTGGCTGAGCATCTGTGGCTCACACCTGTAATCCCAGCTACTCAGGAGGCTACGATCTGAGGATCACAGTTTGAAGCCAGCCCAGGCAGGGAAATCCATGAGGCTCTTATCTCCAATAAACACCCCACCCCACCCCACCCTCGCCTAAAAAAAAACCAAAAAGCTGGAAGCAGATCTGTGGCTCGAGTTGTAGCCTTGAACAAAAGAAGCTCAGGAACAGTGCCTGGGCCCTGAGTTCAAACCACAGGACCAGCACACACACACACACCCAGCAAAAAAAAAAAAAAAAAAGAAAGAAAGAAAAGTAGATTTGGGGGTAACTTGAGGGAATATGGTTGGGATTGATGGGAGAGGCTTGGTCCCAGTAAGTCACTTAGTGGATATTATGTAAGCAGATTACCCCCATTGCCCTCTGGGTCCCAAAGACAGCGAGATGGTCCCAGCCCTGCATCCCTCTGGCTCTGACCATCTGACTCTGTGAGGTCATCTCGCTCATTCCCTGCCTCCCCCACAGGACAGTATGAGCTGCTCTGAGGTCTGTGAGGGCTATCAACCAGGACATGTGTGCTGAGCTGAAACAATGCATTCTGAATCTGAATCCCAGCAGCTCCAGCTTCTGCTAGGTCGTGAGGGATGGATGGTTTCAAAGGCTGAGTTGTTATGTGCTTGGACCCTCCCAATCAAGATCACCCCCTGGAGGAATAGAGAATAGGGTCTTCTGGTTTCTCAGTTGCCCCATTTCTGTGGACAGGGCCTGTGGGGTCCACTGTGACCTGCTGGTCTCACCCTTTCTGTACCTGGACAGGTACAGCGCTGGACCTGAGACATCCCTCCTGGTCAGGGAGGAACAGACTCCAGAGAGCAGGCTGGCTAGGGCCCCCAGAAGTTCTCAGGCTGACTAGGGCCCCTGGAAGATCGTAGGGCTGTCTTTCCCCTCCATACTATTCCCTCTAGGCAATCACGAAGAGCATGGGTATCTCCTTTATGCCAGAAACTGTGCTTGCTGACAGGAACAGAAGGAAAATTGGGCTCTTCCCTTATGGGGAGGAGACAGACATAATGACAGGCTGTGGCAAGTGCTACAATAGACTATAAATATTCTGTCTGTGCATTATACCACAGAATAATACAACTGATCACTTACATCAGGAGACTGGAAAAGTGACGACCACTGCTTCAGGTAGAGGAGGTGGTTAGTGCACTAATGCACTGATATTTGATCAATAAAAGGGGGCTATCGGGCTGGGAATGTGGTTTAGTGGTAGAGGGTTTGCCTAGCATGCATGAAGCCCTGGGTTCAATTCCTCAGTACCACATAAACAGAAAGAGCTGGAAGTCGCGTTGTGGTTCAAGTGGTAGAGTGCTAGCCTTGAGCAGAAAAGCTCAAGGACAGTCCTCAGACCCTGAATTCAGACCCTAGGATCCCCAGGAAGTGGGGGGGGGGGGTTCCTCATAGATAAATAATTCCAGCCAGCAGAAACAAGTACAAAGACCCTGAGGTATGATCAAAAGGGAGTGCTGGTGTTGCTGCAATGAGAGGAATTGGGGGATGGGGTGAAGTGAGAGGCAACCATCCTCTCTTGGGGTTTGTGGGATTTAGTTTTTATTCTGAGAATAGTAGGCAGCCACTGGGAGGCTTTAAGCAGATGACTCAAGAAGCTAATCTATCTATACTTTTTCAGATAGTTCTAGCTGCTGTGGGGAGGTAAATGGTGGAATCAGGAAGAAAGAATGAATCCATTCCTTTTGTTTAAGTAACCCTGGAGTGGTGTCTTGGCCTGGGTAGCCATGAGGATACAGAGAACCAGGGACCGTCCAGTTGCATTTGCTGACTTATTCAATGTTGGCACTGAGGAAAAAGAGGAGCTGAGGATGATGCCAACATTTTGACTTGAGCAGCTGGATGGCTTGACTTACAGAAACCATTAATACTGGGTAAAGACCCAAACTTGGGATAGACCAATCAAGTGACATCAGAGTCACATTGGCTTGAAATACCAAGGGAACATCCCAGGTGAGAATGGAGATCGTAGTTGGATAGAAACCCTGTCCATTGTGGTGGTCACTTAGGCCAATTTCATTGAAATCAAATCTGGAAGCTCCCTTCTCAGTCATGCTGGCCACATTTCCAGAGTTCAGTGGACATGTGTGGCTTAGTGGCTGCTTCATTTGTCATCTCGGTAGCTTTCCTGAGTGCAGTTCTATTGAGAAGCTCTGGCCTTGAGCTCGGGTCCTCGCTGGAAGACTGGTATTCATGCATCTTTCACAAATGGTTCCTTCTAGCCCTCTCTGCTTGATACACTGGATTGTGTGTATGGTGGTATCCTAGACACCTGACCCACTCAGGACAGCTTGCCTTGGGGGTGTCATTCAAGGAAGCCATCCCCCTGAACCAAAGCGACCAGGATAAAATTCAGAGTAATGGCCGTGACCTCTTACCAGTTCCAACTGAGCTGCCTGTGCAGACTGGGCTCACTGCAGAACTCTGCAGTGGACCAAGAAGTTGTGGGATTAAATGAGAGAAAGAACATACACTTCAGTGCCACAGACCTGTATCTACAATTTACTGTGCCACCTGAGAAAGGTGAGCTAAGCTTTCCAAGCATATATGCTCTCCACCCAGAAGGGAAAATATTTCAGGGCTAGCCAGGGGGAGAATTGAATCAGGCAGAAGTAGTTAAGTGGGGGCAGGTGGTTTTGTGGTTGTTCCTGTTTGGAGAAAGAATTGATGGTTTGTGTGTTTTTCTTTTTAGCAAAACAGTTCAGTGACTACTATTGTTTCTTATGATCATTTGTCATTGTGTAGGCAATGATAAGAATAACATTTTTTTCTTAAATAGACTGTTAAAGACAAATTTGGAAAGATTGTTTCCAAGGATGATGTTATAGAAGGCTTTTTGCTGAACACTGAAAATCAGTGGTTTGCTTCTCCTTTTAAAAATAGCAATGTTCAGGGCTGGGAATATGGCCTAGTGGCAAAAGTGCTTGAAGTCCTGGGTTCCATTCCCCAGTACCACATATATAGAAAATGGCCAGAAGTGGCACTGAAGCTCAAGTGGCAGAGTGCTAGCCTTGGGCAAAAAGAAGCCAAGGACAGTGCTCAGGCCCTGAGTCCAAGCCCCAGGATTGGCAAAAAAAAAAAAGCAATGTTCAGCAAAAAGCCAGAAGTGGATGCAAGATTAAGTGGTAGAGAAAGCCTTGGCTAAAAAAGCCAAGCAAGGACACAGGCTCTTGAGTTCAAGCCCTGGTACCAGCACACAACCCCCCCACCACCACCACACACACACATACAAATATTTACAAACATTATCCTAGTTACTCAAGAGGTGAAGATCCAGAGATCATGGTTCAAGGCCATCTCCGGCATAAAAAGCATGTGAGATTCCATCTCATTCAATGGCTAGGGGAAGTAGTGCACACCTGTTGTCCCTAGCAACACGAGAAGCACAAGTGGGAGGGTTATAGTCCAGCCTGGTCCCTGCATAAAGCCAAATTTTACCTTGAAAATAACTAAAGCAAAAAGGGTCTTGGAGGCATGGCTCAAGTGGTAGAGTGCCCACCTAGCAAGTGCAAGGCACAGATCTCCAGGACCACGATAGATAGGTAGATAGATAGATAGATAGATAGATAGATAGATAGATAGATAGATAGATAGATAGAAAATCCTTGCAGCTTGGGTACTGAAGCTAGATCTGAAATCTGTTTTACTTTGGGTTGGCCAGAAAGGAGATGGTAGGGTTCAGATGGCTTTGGTGTTCTTTGCTTGCGGTGGGAGTGGCTAACATGCTCATAGTGTACCTGCAGTGCTTAGAAGTCAGATTCATAAGAGATTACAGTTTGGGTGTGGTTTCACCAAGTCTGCCAGGAATATGTTTTGAGGAATTCAAGCCTTGCATGGCACTGATACTGCTCATTGGAGTTGAAGCTCAGTTCTTTCTCATACTGCCACTGCCTGGAGGGGTAGAATTTTGCAAATAAGTATCCAGAAGGTGAGCTTCAAGCCTGGTTCACACTCATCAAGCCCAGGTTCCTCTCTACCCCACCATGTTCCAAGCAAGGGGAGTTCCCCCCACCAAGTCACTCCAAATGCCCAAATTAGGCATTTATTGGAAGTATCTACGTGTCCCCTTCAATCTGTGCATTCCTGGTAGTGCGGCCCTGATCCACAGCTGGAGGGTAGAGAAGAGGATCGGAGCAGGTGCAGGTGGTCCAGGACGGGATGTGTGTGGTACAAAGTTCACTCAATGGTGTGAAAACTTGGGGTTGGGATGTGGCTTCATGGCAGAGGACTTGCCTAGCATGCAGGAGGAGGCCCTGGGTTCGATGCCTCAGTACCACACAAAAAATAATAGTGAAGAAAAAAATTTAAATCTAAAAAGAAAAGTGTGAGAACTTGCCTGGGTACCCTGGAAAGTTTTAGTGATCGTCAACTATTTTCAAGCCACTGTCCTGTTCCAATGATCTGGTTCCTACTGGGGTTCCGGGTTCTGATGACCAGTTTGTGACTAATGGCACCAGAATGGAGGCTCATTTCCTCAGGAGCCGTGCCAGGTCTATGGTGAGCCTGGGGCTTGGGTGGCTGGGACTGTCTTCCGGTCCTTATGTCCCCATCTCCTGACCATGAGCCTTTGGGCAGACCTCAGGCTTTTCTCTCTGTAGGGGGCGGTGGTCTGCCGAGCTGTGATTGTGGTGAGGGTCATGGCTGAGCTTCCGTAGGGGATTCTGTGGCTTGTCACTTGCCCTGGGCCACAAAAGAGTGGCTAGAGCTCAGCCTTCACATCCTGGCTTCCGATTTGGACCCAGCAAGCCAGAGAAGAGCTTATTCAAAGCAAAAGCAAGAAGATCTGCAGCCTTCATGGCAGCTTCATTCTCTTTTCCCCCAATGACTAGCTCCAAGGAGACTGTTCTCAGAAAGCCAGGAGGTGTGAGGTTGGAGGTATCAGCATAGAAGGCATCCAGGCAAAGAGAGCTCTTGGCACAGTTATGGATCCAGGCTGCCCCGGCGCCATTCTCTTCCCCTCAGGCCCGTCCCTCCTCCCATCCACCTGGGCTGAGGACCCTCAGGTGTGGGGACACCTGGAGCCCCACCCCCTCTGTGTCTGCAGTGCGTAGGGGCAGCTGGACACAAGGCCCTGGGGCAACATCTCATTTCAGAGAAAGGGTTTTCAGGCACAACTCGAACTGCAGGATAAAAGGCCATCTGTCCATCCCTCGGTGCCCAGCCCCAGCCTCCTCGAACAACATTCCTTTATGTGGCTCCCCCGCCCCCTGCAGCCCCCGCCCGCTGCACACTGCCTCCTTTCAGGCCGCCTCTATGCCGGACTTGTTTGTTTGTGGGGCAGAGTGCAGGCTCTCCGTTGTTCTTCGCTGAGCTCTCCTCCCGGGCACCCTCCAAGCACGCCCTCTCTGGAGAGGACAGGGCCAGGGGACTGGAGGAGGGCTGGGGGCCGAGGCAGAGACCCTGGCCTGGGGCTTGGGGGATGTCCTAAGCCATCTTTGGAGAAGGGAGGCAGGGATGCATGAAGAATCTTCTTGGAAAGCACTAGAAGTAGGTTCCTGTTGCTCTCCCAAAGATTGATTGTTCTCGAGATTTATTTATGTTTTGTCAGTCATGGGGCTTGAACTCAGGGCCTGGACACTGTCTCTGAGCTCTTTTGCTCCAGGCGAGCGCTCTATCGCTTTGAACCACAGCTCCATTTCCTGTTTTTGAGTGGTTAATTGGAGATAAGAATCTCGAGGGGACGTTTCTGCCCAGGCTGGCTTTGAACCCCAATCCTCAGATCTCAGCCTCCTGAGTAGCTAGGATTACAGGTGTGAGCCACCAGCGCCTGGCTTGAGATTCTTTTTGTTGATTTTATGGTGAAAAACATATCTACTTAGGATTAGCCAGCTGGACTCAATTTAGATGATTCCAAATGTGTGGTCAGTGTCTGAAGTGTAGTCAGGAACCAGTGGCACAAATACTTCCTCCTCTTCCTCAAGTCTGACCAGGGGCTTGACCTTGGCCACAGCTGTCTCCTAGAGCTGCTTTGCAGCCTGTTGGATCTGGGACTTGTTGACCTTGACAGTGAACGCACCTGTGTTGTCTTCTGTCTTCTTCAGAGCCAACTCGGTGGTCAGGGGGAACTTGGTGGTGGCAGAGTGGCCCAGCTTGTTTCTGTTCAAGGCACTCTTCCAAGAATATTTGGGCTGACTCTTGGGGCCTCTGAGTCAGTGTGCGTGTCTACTTTTTATGGCTATGGATGCCTTTCATCACTGCCTTCTCGGCCTTCAAAGCCTCAGCTTCCACTTTAGGTGGGGCACCAGTGCCATCTCGGTTGTAAAGGCATTCTAGAGATCTTACACAAGTGACCTGATTCCCTCTGTGCTTAGGTTTCCTTATCCCAGATCAACAGTGGAAAGTACAGCATAAGCAAGGTTTCACACACACACACACACACACACACACACACACACACACACACCCTTCCTTACTCAGCACTGTCTGCCTCCCACATTCAGCAGTTGTGTGGGGGAAGCTACCTTGACTTCTCAGACCCTAAGGAAGGAGAACAGACCACCTCTGGGTTAGGAAGGGGTGTCCTTGAATGCTTTCCCCGAGGGCTGCCTGTGGAAGCAACCACTGTGGGCCAGGTGGGAAGGCTGTGCTATCCGGGAGACCCCGTCTTGGTCAGTTCCCATGAAAATGGGATGCAGACTCCCTAGTCCCTAAATGCCTGTCTGTCTCCAGATCCAATGCCCTCCCCTTCTGGATCTCAAGGGACACTGAGTCAAGGCTTGTATTCTTTTGTGTTTGTTTTGTGCCAGTCCTGGGGCTTGAACTCAGGACCTAGGCTCTCTCCCTGAGCTTCCCACCCCGCTCAGTGCTAGCATTCTACCACTTGAATCACACCTCATCTTCCAGCTTTTTGGTGAGTTACTGGAGATAAGAACTCATGGACTTTGCTGCGTGGGCTGGCTTTGATCCTCAGATCTCAGCCTCGGAGCAGTTCAGATTTACAGGTGTGAGCCATCAGCACCCCGCTGGCCTCAGAGTCTTCCCTAAGGCTCTTGTAATGAACTACAAGTGTTTTAAAGCATGGACTATGTCATCTCGGCCTTCTGGTGGCTCAGGTGTGGACACAGTGGGTTCCCTGAAAGGAGGGTTAGGAGGAGTCTGCTTCAGGTCTCTCCCCCTGGTTTCTGGTGTTTGCTGGCAGACTTTGGTTCTGGGCTTGCAGAGGCCGCAGCCCTGGCTGTGCCTAGGTCTTCATCGGTGCCCACCCCAGGTGTGTGACTGTCCACTTCCCCCTTTCTAAGGACGCCAGATAGGTTGGATTGGGGTGCGCCCCAATAGCCTCATCTTAAGTACATCTGCAATGTCGTATTTACAAATAAGGTGAAGTTCTGAGGTGCTTCGTTCGTGTTAGCGTTTGCGCACGTGAACTGGGGTGGGGTGTGCTACACAGGGAAGCCAGACCCTGGAGCTGCCCTGCTTGGCACTTGGCCTCCTTGTCCTCACAGACATGTCTGCCTCCCAGACACAAGGGAAAGGTGGCCGCCAAGCATCTGCTCTTCCACTTCTTCCTGAAGCTCCTCTTTGCCATCTAGACGTGAGTGGGGGAGGAGGCCCAGGTTTGCCCTGTGTTGGGCTTTGCTGGAGCTCTTAGGTTGCAGCCTCTCACTCAGCCCACCCAGGGCTTTACATTCCATTCCCTGTAAGCCTTCCCCCCACTTTAGGTGCAGCTCAGACTCATTGTTTCTGGCCCCGTGTTCTACATCCAGGGCACCCACGCAGAGCGGGAAGCCACAGATCCTCCCAAGGTTTACAATTGGTACATCAAGGACTTGTGATAGTCAGACACGCTGGCTCAGCCCACTGCATTTGCTTGTTTGAAATGCAAGGTCAAGAGCAGGAGGTTGTAGCTCAATACGGAGCATTTGTCTAGCATGAACAAGGCCCTGGGTTCCATCCCCAGCACAGCAAGAACAATCTCAAACAAAAACAAAAAAGCACCAAATGTGAAAAGCTAAAGATTTCAGGTAAAAATCTAGTTTTCTGCTGGGCAGTGGTGGCCCATACCTATAATCCTAGCTACTTAGAAGGCTGAGATCTGAGGATCATGGTTCAAAGCCAGACCAGGGAGGAGAAAAAGTCCTTGAGACTCTTATCTCCAAAAAAACTACCCCAGAAAGATCCAGAAGCAGCCGTATGGCACAAATGGTAGAGTGCTAGCCTTGAGAAAAAAAAATCTTAGAGGGCTGGGGATATGGTCTAGTGGCAAGAGTGCTTGCCTCGTATACATGAGGCCCTGGGTTCGATTCCCCAGCACCACATATACAGAAAATGGCCAGAAGTGGCGCTGTGGCTCAAGTGGCAGAGTGCTAGCCTTGAGCAAGAAGAAGCCAGGGGCAGTGCTCAGGCCCTGAGTCCAAGCCCCAGGACTGGCAAAAAAAAAAAAAAAGGAAAAAAAATCTTAGGGACAATACCCAGTTCAAGCCCCAAGACTAGCACAAACAAAAATAACATCTACTCTTCCATTTTCCATGACCTGGTGAGCCAGGGCTGTCCCCTCTCCACAGAGCATGGCCCTGCTCTTCCACTGTGGTCTGCTCCATTCCCTGCTTTTCCCCTGAGCTCAGGATCCGGGGGTAGTGGCCACTGATGTCGCATTCCTTTCTTCTTGATGCCAAAGCCTCTAGCAAAGCAGGCCCCACGGTTTGTCTTGAGCTTTACTTCCTAGTATCTCTCATGTTTCCAGTAGAATCTGAGTGACCATCTGTCTTATCTGGTGGACATGATTATTTTTACACATCTAATGAGGGAACAAAGCAAGTCTGTGTTATGAGCCACACCCTGACCACCCGCTCAGCTCCAAACAGGAAGCCACGATACCCTTGCCTGAGAGAAGTGACTTCTTATTACAGGACACAGACCTGGAGAGACTGGAGCTGCTGGCTCACGCCTGTAACCCTAGCTACTACTCCAGAGGCTGAGATCTGAGGATCGTGATTCAAAGCCAGCCTGGGCAGGAAAGTCTGTGGGACTCTTATCCCCAGAAACCCAGAAGTGGTAGAGCATTAGCCTTGAGCAGAAAAGCTAAAAGACCTAGAGAAGAGATACTGTGCCCCTTTACTGAGGACTAGATGACAACCTTGGCTTCGTCCCTGGCTGGGGAGTGTCAGGGAACCTTCATGGAATACTAGCTGGGTGATAAAGTCTTTGTGGAACACCTGGCACAGAACAGAACCCCAGGAAAAGTGCCAGCGGTCTGAGCAGATCAGTTGCCTAGGACAAGACTAAATAATACCGCAAAACCAGCCAGAAATCGGCATATGCTGCCCAGAGTAGTGATTGCTACTGCTTTGGGTAGTGTAGGCTTCTCTCCCAGGTGGCCTCAGACTAGTCTGGAAGGATCTAAAAAAGCCAGCATACCCTGCTCATGGCCCCTTCCCCATTACCCAGCAGGCCCAGCTGCTCTCAACTGGAAATAGGTGGTGCCTGTCTCCTGGCCAGGTCACAATGGTGGCTCCTCACATTGGGACATCTCTTCTCCTCCCATCCTGTCTCCCAAAGCCCACTTGAACGAGCCATGTCAACTGACTGCATTCATGAACCAGCCAATCAGTCTGAGTGGCAGCTCTATGCCAAGACTTCACAGCTAGCAAAACAAACCGGTTCTCTTCCTCATGACGCTGACCTTCCAGGGTGGGAGACAGAGGACAGATAAAGATGGAAGGAAAGCCAGCGGCCTTCAGGCCTGAGTACTGGACCATAAACACGCTTCTCACAGGGCAGAGGCTGGTGGAGGGGTGGGGGAAGACCAGGGTTGGGAGTGGGGTTTTGGAACCATTCTGGTTATCCCAGGGTAGAACCTGTGACTCTCACAGGACACATGTGGATTGCACACCCTCTGTAACCCCTACTCATCAGAACTGTGTTAATCATTCTTGTGAAAATAGAAATCTATCTAATCATAATAGTACTTACCTCCCACACAAACAATGAAGTTCATCTAACTCAATGCCATCTCCCGGAACACCACCATAACTAGACATATGCATGTGTTTTCTTAACTTTGTGATTCTTTTTGATCTATGAAGGTTGCTTTGTGATTAGGAGAGACTTACACAATAGATTGTAGAAATTTATTTTTTAAAAAGAAAAGAAAAAAAAAGGCCAGGCGCCAGTGACTCACACCTGTAATCCTAGCTACTCAGGAGGCTGAGATCTGAGGATTGCAGTTCAAAGCTAGCCTGGGAAGGAAAGTCTGTGAGACTCTTATCTCCAGTTAACCACCAGAAAACCCAAAGTGGTGCTGTGGCTCAAGTGGTAGAGTGCTAGCCTTGAGTTGAAGAGCTCAGGAGCAGCACTCAGATCCAGTGTTTAAGCCCCACACCGACAAAAGAAAAATGGAAAGGAAAGGGAGAGAGGGAGGGGAGGGGAGAGGAAGAGAGGAAGGAGGGAGGGAGGGAAGGAAGGAGGGAGGGAGGGAGGGAGGGAAGGAGGGAGGGAGGGAGGGAGGGAGGGAGGGAGGGAGGGAGGGAGGGAGGGAGGGAGGAAGGAAGGAAGGAAGGAAGGAAGGAAGGAAGGAAGGAAGGAAGGAAGGAAGGAAGGAAGGAAGGAAGGAAGGAAATGCCAGATAAAGTTGCCAAGGGATTCTGTGGTCTAGATTACTGAGTGTTGGTCCTTGGGTGTGGGCACTGTTCCAGCCAGCTCAGAGATGGATGCATGTTACAGGTGCACGTTCAATGTTGTATTCCACTCTCTCAGGAAGAATGCCATGGTTCCCCCTCCATGGTTTAAACCATGATCATAATCCTTGCTTATTCAAGGTTGGAAGGCAGGAGCCTGCAGGCTTTGTCTGCTTTGCAAGAACCCAGCATTGAAACGGGTGGATAAAGCATCTAGTATTTTCCAGCCCACTGGGCACTGGAAAACTAGGAAACTGCAATGTACTGGAATCTAGAACAGTATTGGACAATGGTGATAATTTCCCAAACATTGGAAAACACTAGAGGCAAGGAATTATAAATACCAAACCTGCCCATGAGTGTTTACATTCATATATGGAAGATCTGATTTTTTTTTTTTCTGAGTCAGAAAGTGAAGAGATTCTCTCTAGCTTGGCTAGTTTAGGGAAGGAAGCATGATGGGAAAGAGAATATTCTGGAGTCCCATTGTTTGCTCTGGCCCTCACTGTGAGACTGCTCCATGCTTAGGATTCCTCATATGTCATGCAAATAGGAGCCGTACTGCTCCTCCTTTATGCAATATGGTTAGGAAGATCAAAAAATCCAAGATATAGTAAGCAGTCATGCAACAATAACCTCTGTCCTCATCCTGGACAGAGTAAGATTTGTGAAGGATTATGTAAGATATGTTTGGAACGTGGAAGCCATCCTTTGGGCTAGAGGAGAGAAATTGGCTCATGCAAAGACATACCCAGAGTGCCATTAGGAAGTACAAGAGAGAGATGTTTTAATATTAGCTGACTGCAGGGGTTGGTATGTTCACTTTTAGTATTGTTGTGGTTGGAGTTTACAGCAGGCCTTCCAGGTCAGACTGGAAGGACAGCAAGGCCAGGGTCAGATAAAAAAGGGACTTTAAGTGTCTTCTAAAGATCTGAGGACACAATTTGAAGCCAGCCTGGGTAGAAAAGTTTGTGAAAGTCCTTCTCCAATGAACTGGCAAAAAAGCTGGACTGGAGGTGTGGCTCAAGTAGTAGAGTGCCAGCTGTGAGCAGAAAAAGCCCAAGTGAGAGCATGAGGCTCTGAATTCAAGCACTAGGACCTGCATATATATAACAAAGTCTTCTGGCGTGTCAGAGATGCTCAGGTGTGTGTCAGGAATGAGTGCACGAGAGCAGTGTTGTGGATGAGATCTTGGTATGGGGGAAGAAGTGGGGAAGGAGGAAGGTACCATTGCAATCCTTCACTGAGACTACCAGCCTCCAAGAGGGAATCGAGAGCCAGCCAAGACTCCCCACCCCAGCAAACTCTCCCACAACCTCATTCCTCCGCTCCCACTTATTACTACGTCCGTGCCATGTGTCTTTTGTGTTGCTCCAATAAACAGGTCTGTGGGTCCAAATGCACCCCCATAGACCTCATGTGACACACCGGCCCCATATCAGTAATCCAATTAAAAAAGGCTTCGGGGCCTAAAAGCTGGGGTGGAGCAAGCTGATAAGGGGGTGACCAAAAGTCCTGCGAGTTTTACCCTGGGCTAGTGACACATGGATCAAATGGTGTGCTTAAGAGAGTTGTTGCCTCAGTGGAGAAGATGGCAGGGGTGGGAGTCCTGGCTGTTCTGGAATGCTTATAGGTCCTTCGGGTGAAGATCAAGGGAGCTGTCCAGCCCTAACAGAGAAGAACCGAGTCAGTCCCAGAAACTGGAGGTGGCCAGCTGAGCATAAGGGAGACTGCAAGGGCTGGAGTCAGGAGGAGAGGACAGAGGTGTGCAGCGTGCTAAGAGGCATGGGATGGATAGATGCCCTCCCTCTGCTTCGAGGCTACCGGGTGGGTAGGTGGGGCCAAATCAGATCAGTGTCTACTACCGTGGGGTGTCTAAAGAGCACAACCAGACACTGGTGGCTCACACCTTTCGTCCTAGCTGCTCAGGAGGCTGAGCTCTGAAGATCATAGTTCAAAGCTAGCCCAGGCAGAAAAGTTCATGAGACTCGAATCTCCAATTAGCCACCAAAAAGTGGTACAGCATCAACCTTGTATTAAAAAGCTCAGGGACCATGCCCAGGCCCCACCCCCAGCCACACACATACATTTATGTCCTAGCACCTTCCTGCCTAAGACCATCCTTTCATCTTGTTGTGATAGGAAGATAGAGTTGCAGTGAATGGAGTTGGGGTGCAGAGAAGGAGCAGATCACCCCAAGAAAAGGATTTGGGATAGCCAGGAGAAAAGAACTGTGTAGGAGGGAGGATCAATAGCTTAGTGGCTAGAGGCTAAAACAGAATTAGAAAAGAGAAGATCATTGAGCTACTGATGGGGGGGCGGGATATTTACAGAGTTTCTGTGTAATGTAAAATCTTCTTCCTGCCCCTCAGGAGAGCATAAGATGATTTGTTTTTATTTTTTTAAAGCTTTTTGGCAGTAGTACAGTTTGAAATCAGAGCCTCGCCCTTGCTAGGCAGGTGCTCTAGCTATGCCTCCAGTCTATTTTTGTACTAGTTATTTTTAGAAAAGGGGTTTATCTGGACTGTGACCCGCCTAGTTCAAGTTTTCTGATATAAATGATAAGCAGGTATCATCAGGCCTCGTTTCTTCCACCAAGATGGAATCTTAAAGACTTTGCTACCTGTGTTGGTAGAAGTGTGATTCAAGTGGTAAAGTGCCATCCTTGAGCGAACAAAGCTAAGAGACAGAGCCCAGGCCCTGAGTTCAAGTCCCAGTACCAGCATGGTCACATACAGACACACAAAAGCATTTCGACAGTAGAAATCCCATCTGGCTGCTCAGACCTCCTCAGCCTCTTGCTAAGGGCCAGCAGCTCTGTGGCTTCCTGTGGTCACCTCACAGAGAAGCCTAGGGAAGGGCCTGGTGGCCCCTGCACTCCCAGCCCTTCCTCCATGAGCTTACGTGCCAGTCAGTTTCCTCTGTCCTCCCCTGCATGACTGCAGAGCTAGCTTGGGTTGTGTGATTTTCCCAGTGCATTCCATTTCCTTCTGGCTTTACCTCTTTGCTCATTCCATTTAACCTTGAATCCTTTGAGTACACCTTGGCTAATTCCACCCACATGTGGGTGCCAACCTGCCCTGAGCAGCCGGAGGGCCAGTCTTCCCCTTGCCCTCCTGCCTTACTGTCTTGTGGGCACCTGGACCTAGAAATCCCCACCTGCGACCCACAGGATCCACTGAATAACCAGGGACTGGGGAACAGAGAGTCATCGGGTGTGGCATAATGAACCTCACCCTTTGGGCCTGTGACTCACCTGCCTGCCACCTGCCAGGATTAGCAGGAACCCCTTTCCTGGAACCCTTTTCCTACTAAACTCCCTTCCTCAGAATCTCTCAGCTTGCTTTCTCTCCCAGGTCCTTCTGACTTATTTATTTATTTATTATTGCCAGTCCTGGGGCTTGAACTCAGGGCCTGGGCACTGTCTCTGAGCTACTTTTGCTCAAGGCCAGCACTCTACCTCTTGAGCCACAGCGCCACTTCTGGCCTTTTCTGTTTATGTGGTACTGAGCAATCAAACCCAGGGCTTCATGCATGCTAGGCAAGCACTCTACCACTAAGCCACATCCCCAGCCCCTTTTGATTTTGATTTACTTATGGGGGTTGAACTCAGGGCCTTGAGAACTGTCCCTGAGTTCTTTTTCTCAAGGCTAGCACTCTATCACTTTGAGTCACAGCTCTACTTCCAATTTTTAGGTGATTAGTTGAAGATAAGAGTCTCATAGCCTTTCCTGCCCAGGATATCTTTGAACAGCAATCCTCAGATCTCAACCTCCTGAGAAGCTAGGATAACAGGTGTGAGCCACCAGTGCCCAATGAATTTTTCATTTTTTTACAAATTAAAAACCAAACAAAATTTTTAAGGAAGAAGAAAAGTACAAAGAACAATCACAGGCACATGAGTATGTCTCTGTTTTTAGAAGTCCTCACTCTCTTTGATTTTTGCCTACCCAGAGCCCTTTCCCCACTCCTGGCTCCCTTGCGATGGGGCATCCCTGGGCTCTGTTCTCATTCTGCATCTGCTGAAAGTAACCCCACCCCCCCCCCCATCACCACTTCGTGTCTTCTCTTCTCAGGCTTCCACGGAGAATGGAGCTGTGGCTGCTGCGGGAACTCAGAAGACAGACCCTGGCATTGAGCCTAGGTTCACAGTGGTGGATTGGGACAAGGTAGCCGGCACCAGATGGATCGGGGTGATGATCAGGGTTTGGGTGAGGGAGGCAAAGAGGAGGAACCTGATGGCTGTGGTATTCATGATGTGTGCGCCTAGGAGTGAAGTGGAAGTAGCACAGGTACCCACAACTCAAGTGTGTGACTTAGGGTGGTAAACTGAGGTGTAGGTGTGAGGGTGCCTCATTAGTGGGATGCTGGGATGAACAGCACGTGACGTCACTGCCTGGAGCCAGCCCCAAACAGCCCCTAGAGAAGGCACTCTCCTATTGGGACCTCCAGAGCTGGGAAGGAGACTATGACAGAGGGAGCAGACCCAAGTTTGTCCAGGGACCCGGGACCTCTTAGAGGAGTCCCTGGTAGTTTGAGGCCTGGGAGCCTACAGAGGCAAAGCAGGAAACAGCTGGAGAGACAGCTTTGATGTGTGCATGAAGCCAAAGATGTCTGTGGAGCCTATAACAAACATCTCTTGGAATGTTAAAAAAAAAAAAAAGCAGACTCCCATTTATGAGGAGGTGAGCTCTAGAGTTGCTGTAGAGCACTCCTATGCAAAAATGGGGGTGCTCGATGGAAAATGGAAAGCAGTCTTGACTGGGGGGTGGGAGGTTGTTCTGCAGAAAAGCAAGTTTAGGGCACATTCCCCTTAAGGTGAAAGGGAGGGACGCTTCCTTTGCAATAGACACCAGTGTCCACGTTCCAAAGTGTACAGCCTGGGGAGCTTCTGCCTGCCCAGAGACAGCAGCCACTGAGAGGAGATCCTGAACGCAGAGAACACGGGCAGCCAGAGGAGATGGGTTGCGAGCTGGAAAGGAGGTCCGCCCAGCTGACTGTGAGTGCCCGTGAGGAGGCAGACTTGCCCAAGCCCCAGAGTGGCAGCCCGCTGGTTCGCCTGAACTTTCTTTCCAGTCCTCCAGCCCTGAGCATGGCTGGCAGCAGGGCCACAACTTTGCATGGCCTTGATGGTGCCCAGGTCAGACAACAAGGCAGGCAGAGCCTTGATTTAAATTCAGCAGGCTTTGCAGTCAATTGCGGGAGATTTGGGCTTGCTCTGTATGGTCAGAATAAGAGAACCAGCTAGCTTGAGTGGATCAAGTCCCACCACTCCCACCCACCCACAACAACAACAACAGCAAAAAAGAAAACCCACAAAAACGGGTGGACTTAGGGCCTTGCCTTGGAAAAGGAGGAGATGAGGAGCTGGGGAGTGAGCACAAAACCAGGAGATGAGACGCAGTGTGTCCCAGCTCCGGGCTGGAAGGTACTAGAAGGAGCTGCTGCAGAGGCTACCCCGGAGCTAGCACCTATGGACATGGCTCAGGACTTGAATATTAGAAAAGCAATATTAAGAGAGCTGAACAGGACTGATCCGTGGGGCAGCCATGGGAATGGGGTGGCCGGAAATAAACAACATTGGAGGGGAAGGTGGGCCATGGGTCAAACCTGGCCAGGGACAGCAACCCTCCCCCCCACCCCAATCACTAGCCTGTTCTAGTGAGATTCTTTCCCTGTCCCCTCAAGCTATGGTTTAACACTGATTTCCCCCCCGCCCCCATCCCTGGATCAGACAAGGGGAACACCCAGTCCGGGGGGGGGGGGGGGGGAGGGAGGGCGGCTCTCCCATGGCCCTTGTGCACTGAGAAGAGATCACCAGAGCCATGCCCCTCCCCCAGGCCCCAGACAATGACTCCTGACTCACCTTCCAGCCTCTCTCACTCTATTTGACACACACACTCCCCCAGCCCTATCCCCCTCGCCCTCCTCCTTGCTCCTGGGCAGAGAAGGAGGGGACAGGAGACAGGGTACAGACCTGGCAGGGGTTCCCTACCCCCAGCCCCCTGAGGAAGGTCAGCACACAGCCAAGCTTCCAAGATAGGGTGAATGATACTTTCACTGATTCTTTTTAACTCAGTCTCTGTTTCTGTCTATCCACAGCCCCTTGGGTGGGAACAGAGGTGGGGCGGGGGGATTGGGAAGTCCTGCCTGTTTCCCACCGGGGAGTGTGGGCTGATCTGTGAGGTTCAGACCTTGAAGAGCTGTGGAAATAGGGCAAGAAAGCAGCAGCTTTCTTGTCAATGGTCCCAGCTCTGAGTGGGATTGCACACAGTTCCTGAGGCAGAGGGGGCTGCCCGTTAACCCCTTGTGTTCTGCATTCATGGTGGACCTCTGGGTGCTGTTACAGGAACTTCCCAAGTCCTATAAGATAAGGGGACAGAGGAGACCATGCTGGAGAGAATGGGGGAAATTTTGGGGTGAGGTGCTGGGCTGAGTTAAGGGCAGAGGGTGCAGAAAGGAGCAGAAGCAATTCTGGTGCCCCACCCTGCTTCGAGGCCACTACCAGATCCATCTGACTATCTGGCTGTGCATGAAATTTTACCTAAAGGATTCCTACAGCATCCTTTCCATCAGCCCAGTCAGCGGGACCCTTGCTTCCCAAAGAGGCAAGAACCCAGGTGGCCACTCCTTGCCTTGCACCAATCTCCTGGAGAACCTAGTTAGCCTGGTGCTGGCTCTGGTCCAGTGGAAACTGGTTTGTGTTCCAACCTTGGGTCTTGAACTCAAGGCCTTGATACTGTCCCTGAGCTTTTTAGCTCAAGGCTAGCGCTCTACCACTTTGAGCCACAGTGCCACTTCCCCTGCTGCATCTTTAGGTCACTTTTTTTTTAGGGTTCTTTTCAGAGCATCCCTTAGGAGCCTCCACCCTTCCCACTTTGGGCTCCAGTCTCCCTGTTCAGATGGCCCTGGCTAGCACAGGTAACACCAAATTAACCTTGCTATCATTGAGTCCTTTGCCTGAGACAGGCATTGCAAGTATGTTCTCTGTTAACTGATTTTGTGCTTGTTAACAATGCCAAGAGACAAAGATTATGATTACCCTGACCTAACTGGTGAGGTGGAACGGAAGTCTCCTGGGACTTCAGCAGCCTGCTGGGTCCTCCCCTCCTGTCCCCTTCTCCCCTCCATTTCTCCAGCAGTCCTTCCAACCTACAACTGCAGTGTCCCTTAGACAGAAGGAAGAGAAGGGGCCCAGCAGTTCCAGGCTAAGCCAGATTCCAGCATAACCTGCTTCCTTTCACCTCGGAGTCTATCAGTGAGAGTAGGTCACCTGTTTCCTTTTTTTTTTTTTTTTTAAACTCAGGGCATGTGCACTGTTCCTGGATCTTTCTCAAGGATAGCATTCTACCACTTGAGCCACAGTACTACTTCTAGCTTTTTCTGTGTATGTGGTGCTGAGGAATCGAACCCAGGGCTTCATGCATGCTAGGCATGCACTCTACGACTAAGCCACATTCCCAGCCCAGTCTGTTTCCTTCAAGAGACAGGTAGAAGCTGGGTCCTGCTTGTAATCCTAGCTACTCAAGAAGCTGAAATCAGCCAGGCACCAATCAATGGCTCACACCTGTAATCCTAGTGACTCAGGAAGCTGAGATCTGATGATCACGGTTCAAAGCCAGTGTGGACAGAAAAGTTTATGAAACTCTTGTTTTTGTTTTGTTTTGTTTGCCAGTCCTGGGGCTTCAACTCTGGGCCTGAGCACTGTCTCTGGCTTCTTTTTGCTCAAGGCTAGCACTCTACCACTTGAGCTACAGTGCCACTTCTGGCCATTTTCTATATATGTGGTACTGGGGAATTGAACCCAGGACTTCATGTATATGAGGCAAGCACTCTACCACTAGACCATATTCCCAGCCCCTATAAAACTCTTATCTACAATTAACTACCAGAAAACCTGAAGTGGCACTGTGGCTCAAAGTGGTAAAGCAAAAGAGTTCAGGGACTGGGCGCTGTCCCTGAATTCAAACCCCATGACCAACCAAAAAAAAGAAGAAGAAGAAGCTGAAATCTGGAGGATGACACCTGATTTGAGGCCAGTCCAAGTAGAAAAGTTCTCTAGATTCCATCTCCAAATTAACCATCAGAAAGTAAGGCTAGGGGCTGGGAATGTGGCTTCGTGGTAGAGTGCTTGCTTAGCATGCATGAAGTCCTGGGTTCAATTCCTCAGTACCACATAAACAGAAAAAGCCAGAAGTGGTGCTGTGGCTCAAGTGGTAGAGTGCTAGCCTTGAGCAAAAGAAGCTCAGGGACAGTGCCCAGGCCCTGAGTTCAAGCCCCAGGACTGGCAAAAAAAAAAAGCAAGTCTGGAGTCATGGCTCAAGTGGTAGAGTACTAGCCTACCAAGCTCTCAGTTTAAACCTTAAAAGAAGAGACAGAGATAAACAGAGACAGAGAGAATCATCCAATTGGTTGTATCATCAAACAAAAATGCAGTGGTCTGCTCCCAACCCCGCACACACAACCCTTGATATCAAGGAGAGCTCCATGGGCCCCCAGAGCCTGGCTAGGGTGCTGATGTTTGCTAGCTAAATCACTGAGAGTCTGGAAAGTAATGCTTGGTTCACGACAGGGACCTTGTGGCAAACTTGGTTTTGGGGAAGGACAAAGGGCAAGGCTGAGGGGTGCTGGCTTGTTCATCTCCTGGCTCTCTGTCACCTCCCAAGCACAGTGTCCCCTCAGTAAGTCCCCTTACCTGGCTACATTTTCTAGGACACTGGAGGAAAAGTTAGGTGGCCCAGAGCTGCCTCTGTAGACTTGAACTTGTCCTAGTTAGACTGTACAACACAGGCACACAGTAACCCCTGCCCCTCACTGGCTCCTGTAACCCAGGGTTTCCCACAGCCGCCATGAGGAGGAGTTTACAACCTGACTATACCAGCTGGATCTAAGCTGGATGCTCAGGTTCAGATCCCGCTAGAACATCTGACCCTTGGTGTCTTCCTTTGTAAAATGAGTTTGTCAAAGTCCCCATTTCTCAAAATCAAGGTACACAGGAACAGTGGACAGGAGGCCCCAACTAGAAAATGTAGCCAGGATTCCGGGCAGCTTCTTGTCCTGGCTCCTGTCCCCATCCTCCTCCTCCTCCACCTCCTCCTCCTCCTCTTCCAACCTCCGACTCTCTAGTTCAGAAAGATGCCCTGTAGCCATGCTCTGGCTTGAGTCACACATTTCTTTTAAACAATTGCCTTAGCTCACAGCCAATGTGGTGGGAGGAGCTGCTGGCACCAGCAGTCGCTCCCTCTCCCTGTCCTCAGTCCCCCCCCCCCCCCACAGGAGAGCCACATTGTGAACGTTCGCTCCTGGGCTGGGGATGCCTCACAGAACATGTCCTCCCTCACTGGTTCCTGTGCTACTCAGGAGGAAGGGGACCTGGGGGGTGGGAGAACAGAGGTGGCCCCCTCACCCTGGGAGCAGGCCCTCCACCCACCTTGTAGGGAGCAGGCTGCCCTTTCTCTCTGCAGGACACTGCTGCCAGCCACATTCCTGGCATAGCTCAGAGATGCCACCCCCTTCCCTATGGGCTGGAGCAGAGCTGAGCAGGGGAGAGACACGGGGTGTGCAAGGGCCTTGGACCAAATATACCCTAACTCAATATGCTGCCTGGGGCCTGTTGTTCAGGTGTATGAATTGCCAAAGGAATCCCCTAACCCCCAAAAGCTACCCCTTCCAGAGCAGCTTCTGGGTATAGCATTACAGCCTTATCATTATGCACCAAGAAGGATGAAAATTACCCTTAGAGCTACACTTAAAGGGAATTCCAAGAGATACAGCTAAAAAAAAAAAGAGAGTAGATAATGTAGAATATTTCTAAATGCAAACAAGGCAAGAAAGGAAGAACAAGAGACAGAAAACAAGGAAGTGAATTGATTCCAACATTACATGTAAATAGAATAAATATTCCAATTAAAAGGCAGGGATTGATAGATAGAAAAGCAAGACCAAGCCAGGCACAATTGTGGTTTGAAGCGAGCCTGGGCAGAAAAGTCTGTGAGACTCTTATCTCCAATCACTGCCAGAAAACCAGAAGTGGTGCTATGGCAGAAAAGTGGTAGAGGGCTAGCCTTGAGCAAAAGAGCTGAGGGACAGCACCCAGACCCCAAGTTCAAGCCTCATGACCAACAAAAGTAGAAAAAGCAAGAACAATTCTACACTGTCTGCAAGAGATTTATTTAAATGCAAAGAGATACACAGGTAAAAGTAAGAGTGAAGAAGACCATGCAAACCCCACACTTGAAGGAAATCACATGGTTCAACTAATATCAAAGCTGAGGGCTGGGAATGTGACTTAGTGGTAGAGTGCTTGCCTAGCATTCATGAAGCCCTGAGTTCGATTCCTCAGTACCACATAAACAGAAAACGCCAAAAGTGGCTCTGTGGCTCAATTGGTAGGGTGCTAGCTTTGAGCAAAGGAAGCTCAGGGTCAGTAGTGTCCAGGCCCTGAGTTCAAGCCCCACAATGGAGGTGGGGGAGCTAACTTTAGGACAAGGCATGTTACAGGGACCCAGATGGCTATTTCTCCTTTACTACCTCATTTAAAAAAAAAAAACGGATAGCTTTGGAAAGTTCCTCACCTCACTTTATGCATTCACAACTCGTCATAATAACTGTCCCTGTCCAGTTGGGGAAGGACAGGAAGTGAGTTCTTTCTTGTGCTGGAGTTGAGCACCTGCCATGTGCTGCACTTCACCCTCCTTCCAACTGTAGTTGGGGCTACCAGCTTCACAGGCAAGAGACTGTGGGAGCTCTGGAGCTATGTCTCAGGATTGCACAGTTGGTAAATGGTAGAGCCAGGCTTTGGAGGTTTTACCTCACTCCAAGTTCATTGTTCTTTTATGTTCAGGGCTCAGATTAATCTCCTTCAATTCCTTAAAGTCATCAGAAACCTTCAAAAGCCCCACCCCCATTGCCTATACGTATGGCCTCCAAAGGTTTTTTTGATCTGCATTCTTATGAGTAAAAGTTTTGAGCACATTTGAATAATGTACAAATGATTCAACATATGCTAATGTTCCTTCTATACATTAGAGCACCTTCAATTGTAGTTTAAAAATAAGATAACCATCACAAATGTTTGATAACTATCACAGCCTGGGCAGACAAACCCATGAAACTCTTATCTCCAGTTATCATGTCAAAAGCTGGAAGTGGAGGTGGGTAGAGCACCAGCCATGAGTGAAAAGGCCTATTGAGACAGTGAAGTGTTAAGTCCAAGCTTCAGTACTGGCACGCGCATGAGATGGGGCTGATGAATGGGATGCTGTAACCAGGAGAATGGGGATGAATGTAACAGGAAGGTATGACTGTCTAGGAATGAGTCTAACCAAGATACATTGAAATTTACCAGGATACATTTTCATGTATGCGGAAATATAACAATGAAACCCTGTGTGCAACTAATACATGCCAATGCATTTTTTAAATGGTCCTTGTGTTTTGTAGGACCTGGTAGACTGGCAGAAGCCTCTCCTTTGGCAAGTGGGCAGCTTGGGAGAGAAGTACGATGAATGGGTTCACCAGCCAGTGACCAGGCCCATCCGTCTCTTCCAATCAGACCTCATCGAGGCCTTGTCCAAGACTGTCTGGTGAGCTCGAAGTGGAACCTGCAGTAGGCTCTCCATTTCTCCTAATCATGCCAGTTAGAGACAAAAGATGTGGGCCCTCCCTAGTATACCTGGTGTGCAAAACTGGGACACACCGCAGGCATAATCTATTCCTGTGTATGATTTTGTTCACTGTGCGACATATGGCCAGGAACCTCTTTGAATGCTGTCCCTGGTCTATTCTAGACTCCAATGTGAGGCTAAAAGCCTCTAAATACCCAGGGAAGAATTTTGCCTGCAATTAGCTCATTTGCCACAAGAGGTCAATGTTTACCCAGCTGCACAGTCGGTACCCAGTTCTTTTCTGCCAATGACATCTCAGCAATTCACAGCTTCCCACCTTTTCCCCCCAACTCCAGGGTCCTTTCTGCATATGATTTGGTGTCACTTAGTCCCCTCCCTGTTTGAAATGTGTGCCTCTAGGGAAGCTACACCTTGTCAACAGCCCCATTTACAGTGCATGTATCTCACCCTGATGGCCTTCTGCAGGTACAGTGTCCCCATCGTCTGGCTGCCTCTGATGCTGTATCTCAGCTGGTTCTACTACCGAACCCTTGCCCAGGGCAATGTCCGACTCTTCACATCGTTCACAACAGGTAAAAACGCATTTCTTCCTAACTTGTTCCCATGAACCCTAGAGGCAGGAGACCTGTGTTCTCCTTGGCCCTGAACCTCAAACCCTGTCAACAAATGCTTCTTAATGACATCTGTCAACTGATGGGGTGGAGGATGAGCCCAGCCCAGCCCAGAGGGTTACCGTGTGTGCCCCAGGAGCCAAGGTTGCCCTTTTCTGCCCACACCGAATAGCTCGGGCACAGCACAGAGCTTGTTGCTCAGAGGCCTGCTAGCTGAATCGCCCACTGTCCACCCCGCTCTCCCCTAACAATCGGCAACAGTGGCAGTGCCGCCAGGGACGGTGGCTGGTGGGGGGAAGGGAGCACTGAAGCTTTGGCCTGAATCCCTCTGCCGGATTCCTCCAGAGATGCCACTCAGTACCAGCTCCAGCCGGATGGGCAGACAGGGTGACTGACGCTGGGGTGAGGAGGCGGGCAATGGCTTGACCTATAGGAGGAAACTGCTGTACATGCAGCAACACTGATTTGAGGGCTGCCCGGACCCACAGGCGTCTGCAGACAGTGAAAATGGGCCTGTGTAATAAAGACCCAGTGCGGAGGGCTAGGAAGCCTGTGGCCGGGGCCACCACCCATGGTGGTAGGCAACTTATGTTGCCACGTGCCTCTGTCAGCCCCAGCAGACCACGCAAGGCACAAGCCACAGGCAGGGGGGAAAAAAAAAGCTCACAGTGCAAGACAAGGGCACACTCAGTGCAGTCTCAGTGCAGCTGCTAGACAGAGGATACCCAGCATAAGTGCAGAAGAATCGAGCGCCAAGAAGCAGTGCAAACTGAAGAGAGACACCAGTTCAAGGCTGAAATGCCTACATGCATGTATGGGGTACTCTGAAAAGCCAGCAGAGTTGTGCAAATTCAGGGTGCCTTCCTGACAGCATGGAAGGGGGAGGGCAAGCCAGAACCATTGCCGAGCAGTGGCTTAGGTATGGACATTACATCTAAATAAGACAGCCACGCTGAAGGAGATCCAGCAAAGGCCAAGGCCAGTCTGTGGCTAGAAATGCTTCTGGGTCTCCAGAGTTCTGTGGCAATAAAGGGTGCATGGGACTCTGGACAAGGCTGAGGCAGGGGGAAACTCCTCAAGATTCATAGGGGCCCTGGAGAGCCCTGCAGGGAAGGAGGATTAAAAAACAAAAAAAAAAAAAAAAAAAAAACAGGACTGCGTAAGCCAGGCACTGGTGGCTGCCGCCTGTAATCCTAACTACTCATGAGGCTGAGAGCTGATGACTGCAGTTCAAAGCCAGACAGAGCAGGAAATCCCATGAGACTCTTCTCTCCAGTTAACTACTACAGTGCCAGAAATGGGGACTTGGAATGTGGCTTAGTGGTAGAGTGCTTGCCTAGCATACATGAAGCCCTGGGTTCGATTCCTCAGCACCACATAAACTGAAAAGGCCGGAAATGGCACTATGGCTCAAGAGATAGGGTGCTAGCCTTGAGCAAAAAGAAGCCAGGCACAATTCACAATAGCCAAAATATGGAAACAACCCAGATGCCCCTCCACAGATGAATGGATCCAAAAAATATGGTACCTATACACAATGGAATACTACATAGCAATTAGAAATGGTGAAATATTGGTATTCGCAGGGAAATGGTCAGAACTTGAACAAATAATGTTGAGCGAGACAAGCCTAGAACACAGAAAACAAAGGGGCATGATCTCCTTGATATATGACTGTTAAGGTGGGGGGAGGGGGAGACAGTAGAGACCAGGTCTGCGAAACCATAAACTTCTTGTCAAATGGTATTTCCCACAGGTTTGGGTCAGTGACCCTATATTATGTAACTAAAACCAAACAACTACTCAACATATAAAGGTCAAAAATAGACCTCTCAGTGGATCACAATAGCCCAAAAGCTATGTATGTATGTTCATATAAGACAAGGATAAGCAAACTCTATTGTTTTTTGTTTTTTTGCCAGTCCTGGGCCGTGGACTCAGGGCCTGAGCACTGTCCCTGGCTTCTTTTTGCTCAAGGCTAGCACTCTGCCACTTGAGCCACAGCGCCGCTTCTGGCCGTTTTCTGTATATGTGGTGCTGGGGAATCGAACCTAGGGCCTCGTGTATCCGAGGCAGGCACTCTTGCCACTAGGCTATATCCCCAGCCCGCAAACTCTATTGTTGACGTTACATTTTAAAGTACTAAGTGAATTTTCTTTGGCTTAGGCCACGTAGATACTGTATATGTTTTTGGTACACTGTGTATTGTATATATGTCTACCTGATCTAGGGAAGGGAAAGAAAAATAGGGTGTAAGATATCACAGGAAATGTACACACTGCCCTATTATGTAACTGTACTCCTTTTGCACAACACCGTGTCAAAAAAAAATTTTAATTAGGGGCTGGGGATATGGCCTAATGGCAAGAGTGCTTGCCTCGTATACACGAAGCCCTGGGTTCAATTCCCCAGCACCACATATACAGAAAATGGCCAGAAATGGCGCTGTGGCTCAAGTGGCAGAGTGCTAGCCTTGAGAAAAAGGAAGCCAGGGACAGTGCTCAGGCCCTGAGTCCAAGCCCCAGGACTGGCAAAAAATATATATAATAATAATAATAATAATAATAATAAAATAATAATAAAGTACCAGAAATGGCATTGTGGCTCAAAATGGTAGAGCACTGGCCCTGAGCACAAAAAGCTCAGGGTTAGCACCCAGACCCTGAGTTCAAGACTTCCACAAAAAGAAAAAAGGAAGGAAAAAGAAAAAAAAATAGAACTGCTGAGGTACTACTATTTAATTAGAGATTATTCCTGTTATATAATCTAGTGGGTACATTTACCATGTCATCAGCTAATATATTAGCTCTACCTTTCAAGATACAGTAGATATGTCCCTGTCAAGAAAACCATACCATGAGATAGCTTAGAGGGTCAAAGCTTCAACAGGGACAGAAGCCGCATCCATGATGAACCTAGGAAGGAGTATCAGTTTCTATCGTCTACTGTACAGACTCCAAATACATGAAAAAACACTGAGTTGCCTAGTACAAGAACTGTATTTTGAAAGAAGCCAGGGACAGTACTCAGGCCCTGAGTCCAAGCCCAGGACTGGCAAAAAAAAAAAAAAAAGTGTATTTTGATAAAGCTATTGTTGGTTTCTGTGTTGGGGGGGGGCTGTTCTGGTACTAGGGTTTGAACTCAGAGCCTAGGCTCTGTACCTTATCTTTTTGCTCAAGGATGGTGTTTTATCACTTGAGCCACAGCTCCATTTCTAGCTCTTTTTTTTTCTGATTAATCAGAGATATAAATCTCATGAATTTTCCTGCCTAGGCTCTCTTTGAACCCCAATTTTCAGATCCTAGCCTCCTGGCTAGCTAAAACTGCAGGTATGAGCCACCAACACCCAGATAAAGCTGTTGTTTTGTTTTTGTTGTTTGGGTTGTGGGGCTTGAACTCAGGGCCTAGGAACAGTCTTTGAGCTTTTTTGCTCAAGACTAGAGCGCTGCCACTTTGAGCCAGAGCTCCACTTCTGGTTTTCTTGTAGTTAATCGGAGATAAGAGTCTCACAGAAGCTGGGCACTGGTGCTCACGCCTGTAATCCTAGTTACTCAGCAGGCTGAGATCTGAGGATCGTAGTTTGAAGACAGCCCAGGCAGAAAAGTCCTCATGAGATTATCTCCAATTAACTTCTCAAAAACCGGAAGTGGAGCTGTGGCTCGAAGTGGTAGAGTACTAGCCTTAAGTGAAAAAGCTCGGGGACAGCGCCTAGACCTTGACTTCAAGCCCCATGACCAACCAAAATAAAAAAAGTCCCACAGACTCTCCTGCCTGGGCTGGCTTCAAACCACAATCCTCAGATCTCAGGGTCCTGAGGAGCTAGGATTACCGTCATGAGCCTCCAAGGCACAGCTTAAGGCTATTGTTTTTTCAAATGTACAAGGAAGTATAGCCAAGCAATGGCTGATGAGAAGAGGAATCAGCCCAGGGGCAAGGGAGAGATGTGGAGCTGAAGGCTGGACGGCTGAGTCTCCCTGAGGTCACAGGGAGAAGGAAGTGGAGAAAAACAGTGAGCACAGGGTTACACTCAAGGGGACTCATGACTGTCCAGCCTTTTGGACTCCACCGTTAGTTTGCTCATCATCTTCTGATGCTGAGATTTCTGTCCCTGGCTTTTCTGCAGAGTACTCAGTCACAGTCCCTAAGTCCGTGTTCCCTGGCCTCTTCATGCTGGGAGTATTACTCTGGAGCCTCGTTGAGTACCTCATCCACCGCTTTCTGTTCCACATGAAGCCCCCCAGCCACAGCTATTACCTCATCATGCTACACTTCGTCATGCACGGCCAGCACCACAAGGTGAGTGACGGGGTCCTGGCCCACCACAGGGCCTTGTAAGGCCCAGGAGCAGCGGGGGTTCCCAGATGTCTGGTCCTGGGCAGGGAACAATGGGAAGCCAAGAGTGTTTGGTAGTGCCCAGAGAGGTGACTAAGACTAGACATCCGAATCTGAACCAGGCTGGGACACAGTGTGTGTATTTGTGTGTACACATGTGCACACGTGTGTGCACTATCATGAACATTCTGCATCATCTTTAATCCTCCCAGAAACGTATGCATTCATTCATTTCTCTGACACATGCTCACCTTGTGTGAGGCAACCTACCAGGCATCAGATAAAAACACCTGTAATCCTAGCTACTCAATAGGCTGAGATCTGAAGATTCTGGTTCGAAGCCAGCCCAAGCAGGCTTTATTTTTTTAATGTTTTTTTATTTTATCATTTATTATTTGTTTTTTATTTATGTGGTGCTGGAGAAGCAAACCCAGGACCTCATGCATGCTAGGCAAGCACTGTACCACTAAGCCACATTTCCAGCCGCAAACTGATTTTCTGTTTTTTCTTTTTTTTTCTTTTTTGGTATTGGGGATCAAACCCAGGATGTTGTGCTTGCTAGGCAAGTGCTTTGCCACTGAGCCATATCCCAGCCCGGTGAGACTCTTATCTCCAATAAACTACTCAGAAAAAGCCAGAAGAGACATTGTAGGTCAAGTGGTAGAGCACTAGCCTTGAATAAAAAGAAGCTCAATGACAACCCCCAGACCTTGAGTTCAAGTCCCAGGACTGGCACACACAAAAAGAAAAGACCCTAGTCCTCGTGAAGTCTCCTTCTGAAGGTAATGCTGTAGTCCACTCAGGAAACTGAGGCTTGGGAAAATCAAGCAACTAAGCAACCTGTCCAAGGTCACAGCTGACACAGCCAAGAATACGGTGCGATGTGCAGGGGCGCTGGGCAGCCATGCCGCCAGCCGTGTGCCTCCCTAGGGCTCTGCAAGGACTACGTGACATTTCTGGAAGCTGAGATGGAAGCCCCATCACCACCACCCCAGTGGCTTCTCTGTCCCTGTGCTGTCCTTGGCCTGTCCTAGGGTGACCCTCTGTGAACCCCCATGCTCCAGACTTTCCCCAAACATTCTCATGCCCTCAAAAGTAAATCCTTTCAAAATAATGTCTTTCCCAACCCGCCTCCCGCCCCCCCCCCCCCCCCGCCGCATTCTGTTTCTTAATGGGTATAAATCAGAAAATGTGGGAGCTATGGTACTTTTTTAGTGATAATGGCGTTGAACTTAGGACTTCATGCTTGCTTAGGCACATAAATGCTTTAATCGTGTGTGTGTGCACACGCGTGCATGTGTGTGTGTGCGCGCATGCACACATGCTTGTACATGTTGGTCATGGAGCTTGAACTTAGGGCCTGGGCGCTGTACCTAAGCTCTTTTGCTCAGGGCTAGCACCCTACCACTTTGAGCCACAACATTTTAAAATATTAAAAAGAGTTTAAATATGTCTTTTTTAAATTTAGAATGGCCTTTTTCTGGTATTCAAATATATACCCACCACCACCACCACAGTCCTAGGGCTTGAACTCAGGGCCTAGGCACTGTCCCTGAGCTTCTTTTGCTCAAGGCAAGAATTCTGCCTCTTGAGCTACAGTGCCACGTCCAGGTTTTTCTGCTTATGTGTTACTGAGCAATCGAACCCAGGCCTTCATGCATGCTAGGCAAGTACTCTACCACTAAGCCACATTCCCAGCCCTTACATGTGTTATTTTTAAGATATGAGTTCAGATGTGGAGAGAATAAAAACCACAACAATCTGTGGTCCTGGGAATGAACTGACTAATGATCTCAGCCAAACTGGAGATTTCACTAACTAGGAGAGTTCTCAAGATGGTGGGCATGGTGTCCTCTCTGCTGTCCCCAGAGTAAGTCAGCCTTCCAGCAGCCCACCTTGCCTTCAAACCACAATTCTCAGATCTCAGCTTCCTGAATAGCCAGGAGTATAGGTGTGATAACCAGTTTCCTTCTTGATCTGCGAGCTTATTTTCCTGACTTACTGGTCCTGTTGCTTTTAGCATGGGCAACACACGAGATATTGCTTGCTTTTCCCTCCTGTTCTACTTTTTCTTCTTCTTCTTCTTCTTCCTCCTCCTCCTCCTCCTCCTCCTCCTCCTCCTCCTCCTCCTCCTCCTCCTCCTCCTCGTCCTCCTTCTCCTCCTCCTCCTCCTCCTCCTCCTCCTCCTCCTCCTCCTCTCCCACTCTTCCTCTCCCTCCTCCTCCAGAGGTCCTTCTCTTCTCAGCATGTTCACCAATGAATCTCTAAACTCAACTTCTGTCTAGACTCTCAGCCTTGGAAGTTCAAGATCCAACGGCTTGGCCCTTTCTTTGATTCACTGCAACAACACCTCCTTTAAATCAAGAAGCCTCAGTTGGGAAATTGGGGTGAGGAAAGCAGAAACTGCATTAACCCTGTGTGTTCCCCTCCCAGACCACCTTAGCTCTCAGTGTGGACAAAGGCCCTCTGGCTAGGGGCTGCCACTTAGAGGCAGGGCTCCTGTCTAGAACTGAACACATTCCCCAACTCAAGAAAGCTCTGGGCAGGTCCCATCCCAGTTTGGAAATGGGGAACAGGACACCCAAAGCCACAAAAGGTCCGCTACCTTCCTTCGTGGAGGTGTCTGGCTTCTCTCCTCTAGCTTCCATGGGGGGCACCTCCTGCTTGGTGTGCTGTGAGCAGAGGCCAGGGCTGCCTCTGACACCCAGGCTTCTCCATTCGCAGGCACCCTTTGATGGCTCCCGCCTGGTGTTTCCCCCTGTGCCAGCCTCTCTGGTGATCGCCTTCTTCTACGTACTCCTGCGGCTCATCCTGCCCGAGGCAGTGGGGGGCACCTTGTTTGCGGGGGGTCTCCTAGGGTATGTCATCTACGACATGATCCATTACTACCTACACTTCGGCTCACCACACAAGGGCTCCTACCTGTACAGCATGAAGGCCCACCACGTCAAGCACCATTTCGAACACCAGAAGTCAGGTAAGGCTGGGTCAGCACCTCCCAGCATCCTTAAGTTTATACGTTGAATAATTTGACAACTGCAATGAGCCCCTCTCTCCATTCAGGATACTGGGCCTACACCAGGGGTGCTTCCCTGCTGGTGCAGCCTGGCCACACAGGGACAGACAAGGAAGTCAATAAATGGCAAGGACAGGGCTGGGAATATGGCCTAGTGGTAGAGTGCTCGCCTCATATACATGAGGCCCTGGGTTCAATTCCTCAGCACCACATATATAGAAAAAGCCAGAAGTGGCGCTGTGGCTCAAGTGGTAGAGTGCTAGCCTTGAGCACAAAGAAGTCAGGGACAGTGCTCAAGCCCTGAGTCCCAAGCCCCAAAACTGGCAAAATAAATAAATAAATAATAAAAATAAAATAAAATAAAATGGCAAGGACAATTCAGGCCGTGAAAATCTCCATAAAGAAAAAAAAAAAAAAAAGCAAGGCTGGGCACTGGTGGCTCCCACCTGTAATCCTAACAACTCAGGAGACTGAGATCTGAGAATTACAGTTCAAATCCAGCCCAGGCTAGGAAGTCTGTGAGCCTCTTCTCTCCAATTAACTACTTAAGTGCCAGAAATGGGGACTTGGAATGTGGCTTAGTGGTAGAGTGTTTGCCTAGCATGCATGAAGCCCTGGGTTCGATTCCTCAGCACCATATATATAGAAAATGGCCAGAAGTGAAGCTGTGACTCAAAGTGGTAGAATACTAGCCTTGAGCACAAAAGCTCAGGGACATTTCCTAAGCCCAGAGGTCAAGCCTCACAACTAACACACAAAAAAAGTGAGATGGTATTTGAAGACCACATAAATGAAAGGAGGTTCCAGTGCTGTCCAACAAAAATTTATGTGGACCATATATGTGCTTTGAAACTTTCTAGTGGACATATTAAAAATAGGAATAAATAGATGAGTAGGATCTTACAAGGCAAGCACTTTACCACTAGGCCATATTCTCAGCCCTGAGTGGAATCTTACTAAATAGATAAATAGAATATTTATTTAACTAAATTATTATCATTTCAACACATGATCAACATTTAAAAAAAATCATTTGTGATTGGTGGCTTATGCCTATAATGCTAGCTACTCAGG
This sequence comes from Perognathus longimembris pacificus, assembly GCF_023159225.1. Taxonomy (NCBI): domain Eukaryota; kingdom Metazoa; phylum Chordata; class Mammalia; order Rodentia; family Heteromyidae; genus Perognathus; species Perognathus longimembris. The sequence goes on from NC_063170.1 coordinate 8,284,700, forward strand.
AAACTGAGATCTGAGATCATGGTTCAAAGCCAGCCTGGAAACAAAAGTCCATGAGACTTTTATCTGCAGTTAACCAGCAAAATGCCAAAAGTGGAGCTGTGGCTGTAGTAGTAAGGGTGCCACCCTTGAGGACAAGAAAAAGTCAAGCAAGAACAGGAAGCCCTGTTCTGGGCTGGGAATGTGGCCTAGTAGAGTGCTTGCCTAGCATGCATGAAGCCCTGGGTTCTATTCCTCAGTACCAGATAAACAGAATAAGCCAGAAATGGTGCTGTGGCTCAAGTGGTAGAGGGCTAGCCTTGAGCAAAAGAAGCCAGGGACAGTGCTCAGACCCTGAGTTCAAGCCCCAGGACTGGAAAAAAAAAACAACCACAGAAAAAGAACAGGAGGCCCTGAATTCAAGCCCTAGTATATTATCAACATTTAACAACAAAACAAATCTGAATTAAATGAAATCAATTCATATCCTCTGTGGTTCCAACTATATTCCCAGTACTCAGTAGCCACATGTGGCCAGACAGCAAATATCTAAATAAAAATGGTCTTCGAGGGATTGATAGAGCGCCTGCCTATGAGCAAAGCATCAGGTACCAAGTTCAAGTCCCAGTCTGCCAAAAAAGAAAAAAAGTCTAGGAAGGGGTCACTGATGATGCCATTGTCACTGAAACACAAAGAAGAGGAAGCCCAATGTTTGGTGTGTGGAGGAAGAGCTTCAGCCCGAGGCAAGAACAACGTTGGAGGTGAGAAGAGGAAGAGGCAGTCAGGACCAGGCTGTCCCAGAAACTCAGAGAAGGAAATTGAGGTTATTCTGACTCTATTCTGGGGACACGAGGTACACAGGCGACCCTGGCCTTGTCTTCTGCCAAGATGTCCCTAGACTTGAAAGGCCAACAGATATAGAAGGCTCCCCTGCCTGCTAGTCCTAGCCTGGGTGATTTCCTGAGGAAAATTTCCCTCTGCTCCTTCCTCATACCTCACCTTCTCCCCCATTTGTCTCTTTCCCTAGGATTTGGCATTAGTACTAAGTTGTGGGATTACTGTTTCCACACCCTCATTCCAGAGGAACGCCATCTGAAGACGCAATGACAACTCCCAGCCTTTCTACCCTGCCTTCAGTCCAGCCCTGGCTCCTTCATTCTGTGCTCTGCCATCCCTACAACCCTCCATCCAGGCCTTGCTAAGAAGGCTGACCTGCGCAAGAAAGCTGGGCTTTGTCCAGTCCTGGGACTTGGAGGCGGGGACTAAGGAGGCCCTGTGGCAGGATGGCCAGGTCCAGCCCACTGTGGGAAGATCAAATTACCTTATGGCTGGGTGACTCTTCGGGACTGGCTTATTCCCAGAGCATCCTGGCCTGGCCACTGGCATCCCTGCCCAAGCCTTCGTCTACGTCTACAGGACTGCTTCAGGGCCCCGCTAATGACCCCTAGGGGCATGAAGGAAACCGACCCCACCTGTGCCTTAGCTCCCTGGAGCCGCCCCAAGTGGTGGAGGGACCAGTGGTCACAGGAGGAGAAGGATGTGCAGAGCCTGCTGCCCATCTTTCCCTCCTGTCCTTCCCAGAGAGGGACTGGTGGCTTGAGGTGAATGAAGAGCTCTCACAGATAAGACAGCATGATACCTCGCACAAGCCCCCAACACCAGGTCCACGCCGGCACCTCTGGTCCCTGCCAGCCATAGATGCCAGCTGTACTGCCAGCTGTACTCAGCAGCAGTACTCGCACTCTCCCATAGCCAGCCCTCACCTGCTCGGGACAGACAGCCGGAGTGTGGCTGGAGCAGTCCACAAGGCCAGTGGGAGACGCTGGCTCTTGTCTTTGGGAATCACCAGCTGCTCTACCCATCTCTTCTCTGCCCCAGAGTCACAAAATTCTCCCCCAAGGGAAGCTGAAAAGGCTTCTCCATTGGTGGGAGCCCCAGCCCAGCTCCCCATCACGCCTGACCTCTAAGGGGGAGTCTGCCCACTCTCAGGACCCTCCCAGCCAGTGCCTCCTGAAGCTAAGAAGGGCCCTTCACGAAGTGCCTTCACGCCCTCCACCCTCACTGCTGCTGGGAGGGTCTCATTTCTAAATGGCATAAACGTCCTTAGTCTGACTACAGATCAAATAGCTGCTCCAACGGCCCTTCCTTCCTAATCCTATGTGTTTAGTCTATGGAAAGGGGGGAGGGAAAGTCATCTGCTTTGGTTTTGTCCCTTTCTTACCCACAAACCATTACTACTTGAAACTTGACAAAAGCTCAATGAGTGTAAAGGCTTAACGCGTGACGGATCCTGTGATTTGTACTGTTTACTGCGAGGCTATTTAAAGATTTTTGAATAATTATACAAAACTACAATTGTGAAATAAGGATGTAAATAAATTGTATATTTTGAAAAATAGAATATATTAAAAACAACAACAACATCAACAACAAAGACCCCTAGTTGTTTGTGGATGGTAACTCCGTCAGATGGCATCATAATTGAGAAGGAGGAGTAGGGAAGAGGAGGGGTTGGTCTAACCTGGAAGATTTTTGTTGTTGTTGTTCTGGTCCTGGGGCTTGAACTCAGGGCCTGGGTTCTGTCCCTGAGCTTTTGTGCGCAAAGCTCAAGGCTAGCCTTCTACCACTTGAGCCATAGGCTCCACTTCTAGCTTTATTAGTGGTTAACTGGCAATAAGACCCTTATGGGCTTTTCTGCTGGGCTGGCTTTGAACCTTGATCCTCAGACCTCAGCCTCCTGAGTAGCCAGGATTACAGATGTGAGCCACCAACATCTAGCCCCACTAGGAGGATTTTTATCACACTAAGTTAGGTAAAATTGTGGAAAGACTTAGTTTTATTACTAGTTTTTAAATTCTCTGTAGATGACATCTGCTCTTGCTACCTGTATCTGGAGAGTTGCTCTCCACAGCCACCTTAATACACTACTGGGATGAGACCTTTTCTGGAATTGATCTGTTCCCCAGCTGAGATTCATTGATAAAGTTTAGGTCCAAGTTTCCCACCATCAAGAGTGGGTACAGGCCTGATGGTAAAGCACTAGCCTTGAGCCAGAAAGCTAAGGGACAGCACCCAAGCCCTGAGTTCAAGCCCTAGAACCACTCCCCCACAAAAAAAAAGTAAGTGCAGGACAGGTCATTGGAGGTACACCATGGCACACTGGACAAAAAGAAACTTCAGGTGCCAGGAGAGCCAAATGAAGGAGTAATCATTGGCTTTTCATACGTGGTCTCCAGTAACTGCTCAAGGAAGCAAGCTGTCAAAGCCACATCCCAAACCAGTCAAACTAGTGCAAGTCAAAATCTTCAGGAAAGTGTCTACCTCCAAACCCAGAACCCCAGACAAAGTACACTCAGAAGAAGGTGATATTATCTGCATTGCTGCCCTGACCTGTACTGGTTGGTAGAAAGGGACCTGCCAAGGAGGGACTGGGCTAATTTCAAGCAACTGTGCTACTACGCAGGCAAATCCAGCACCACCAATCCATTGCATGAAGCTGCTGAAGAGGCAGCCTGTGCTACTTGACAGTGTTTGGAAAACGGAGTGAGTAGTGACGGCTTAGAGAAAGCTGGAAGCCCTGCTTTGCACTGGATTTCTCCGGGGTGGGGTGGGGAGGAGGTTCACAAATTTAGGGGAAGTACTATTATTTACTCAGCCAAATATTGACCTGAACCAACAGAACAAGTTGGGAGAGAAAGCTTTGCACGAGGCTGCCTTCCGGAAAGAAGAGCTGGCCCTGGATATGGCCACTGATGCTGTCTGCACACTTCTCTTGAGAAAGAGAACAGAGAGCTAGGAATGTAGCTTAGCGGTAGAGTGCTTGCCTTGTATACATGAAACCTTGGGTTTGATTCCTCAGCACCACATAAACAGAAAAGGCCAGAGGTGGCGCTGTGGCTCAAGTGGCAGAGTGCTAGCCTTGAGCAAAAAGAAGCCGGGACAGTGCTCAGGCCCTGAGTTCAAGCTCCAGGACTGGCAAAAAAAAGAAAAAACAGGATCAAACCAGATGCAGTTCAAACATTAAGCAATCCTAAACACTATCTTCATCAACATTACGTCCTGGAGCTTTTGCCTTTGCCATTCCAAAACTTCGGGGGATTTTGCCAGAAGAGTATTAGTAACTGTAAAAAAAAAAAAAAAAAGTGTGAGGGCTGGGAATGTGGTTTAGCAGCAGAGTGCTTGCCTAGCATGCATGAAGCCCTGGGTTTGATTTTTCAGTATCACATAAACAGAAAAAAATGGAAGTGGAAAAAATAAAAATAAAAAATGGAAGTGGCGCTGTAGCTCAAGTAGTAGAGTGCTAGCCTTGAGCAAAAGAAACTCAGGAACAGTGTCCAGGCTCTAAGTTCAAGCTCCAGTACTGGCAAAAAAAAAAAAAGTGTGTATACATATATATGAATATATTTATAGATACATATATGTGAAATATATATGTATATATGAGAGAACATATTGCACTGTGGGCTGAGTGGAGAGTATAAAGAACAGTTCTCACTTTGAGTTTGCCAATAAGTAACTGGATTCTTTACTGTATGAAATATTTATATTTACTAGTGTAGAACAAGGACAGATTATGTCTATTCATCAAGCTAAAGGAATTTTAAGAATTTTTTTTTTTTTTTTGCCAGTCCAGTGCCTTGGACTCAGGGTCTGAGCACTGTCCTTGGCTTCTTTTCGCTCAAGGCTAGCACTCTGCCACTTGAGCCACAGCGCCACTTCTGGCCATTTTCTATATATTTGGTGCTGGGGAATTGAAACTAGGGCTTCATGTATAGGAGGCAAGCACTCTTGCCACTAGGCCATATTCCCAGCCCTGAATTTAAAGAATTTTTTAAACAAAAAAAAAGTTTTTTTAAAAGTTCTTTTTCTTCTAGCATTACTGAAATTCTTAAGCTTTTATTTGCTAGGTAAATACTCCTACCACCGATCCAAACCTCCAGCTCTGATTTTTGCTGGTTATTTTTTAAGAGTCTTGCTATCACACTGAGCACATTCCTGGATGCAACCTTCCTATGTTAGGCTTCCTATGTAGCTAGGGTGACAGTCACGTGACAGCATGCCAGCCCTTCATTGAGAATGGGGATTGTACCAACTTTTTCTGCCCAAGCTGACCTCAATCCACCAACCTCCCAATCTCAGCCTCCCAAGTAGCTAGAATTGCAGGCATTAACCTATCAGCATCCAGATTTCAAGTTCTTTACTTCAAGGATTGGGATATTTTGAATGGATTTTTCCATCCCAAAGAGAGGGGAAGGTTTATTGTAATAGACCAGGATGTTGTCAGCTATTCTAATAAAAATAATCATTTTAGCTTAGAGATTTTATTCCTTTTTGTTTTATAGCATTACTCATTGCTGGTAATAAGGCAAGCTTTTTATGTCCAGGTAAAAACTGTGTTTTTTAACTTTTTGAGTTATAATTTATTAACACAGAAGACCATGATAGCCATGTTTCTGTCCAACTTTCTGTGTGTGTGTGTGTGTGTGTGTGTGTGTGTGTGTGTGTGTGTGTGTGTGTGTACACCTGTGCCTGTCCTAGGGTTTGAATTCAGGGCCTCATGTGCTCTTGCTCAGCTTTTTCAGCTCACAACTGGTGCTCTATCACTTCAGCCACACCTCCACTTCCAGCTTTTTGCTGATTAATTGGAGATAAGAGTCACAAGGATTTTTCTGCCTGGACGGGCTCTGCACCTATCGTCACAGTTAAATGTTTTTCTCTGAGTCAGGATGCTCAGATCTCAGCCTCCTGAGTAGGTAGGATTATAGGTGTGAGACATCAGCACCTAGCCCTCTGTCTGCTTGGATTGGTCAAGACAATAATCATTAAGTAGGTTCATATCTAATGAAGTGTATAATTTGCATAATTTTTAACTGTATTTTTTTGTCTTTTCTTTTTTTTGGTACTGGGGATCGAACCCAGGACTTTGCACTTGTTAGGCAAGCGCTTTGCCACTGAGCTACATCCCAGCCCCCAATTTGCATAATTTTTTAAAGAGAAAGTTTAATATTAGCTCAGGAGAATAACTTTGGAAATTCTGATCAATATAAAGTAAATCTGCAAATTGACACTTCATGATCCTGGTGATTTGCCTTGCGTGGTTGTGGTTCTCCATCAGATACCCAGCCTTCCTGGCTAAGAATGCACCCAGGGCCTTGCATTTCCATCTGGAGCAAAGCTTGAACTCCCAGACCTGCTGTCTTTGGGCAGGCCAGAAAAACTGCTCTCTCCATTCTGCTTCATGCCAGTCCTCCCTTGACACTGGCTTCTGATCTCTACCTTTGAACTTTGTAAGATTTCCAGCACAATGACCAACTTGTAACAGGGCCCAATAAATGTCAAGTCTTGTTTCCTTCCTATCCCTGGCCAATAACATTACTTACTCCCTCCCTCCCTCCCTCCTTCCCTCTCTTTTTCTTTCTCCCTTCTCATCTCTTCCCTGGCCGCTCCTGCCCTCTGGTGGTGGCATGCAACCCTGCCCCGTTGTGACTGCCCTCATAAGTCAATTTTCTTGAAAAGGGTGTCTGTGATTTCAAGACTCCCGCGCCTAAGCCAGAGCTGGTGGCTCCCGCCTGTAATCCTAGCTACCCTGGAGACTGAGATCTGAGGATCAAGGTTCAAAGCCAGCTTGAGCAGGAAAGTCCATGATACTTATCTCCAATTAACCAGTACAAAGCTGGAAGTAGAGCTGTGGCTCAAGTGGTAGAGCACCAGCCTTGATTTAAAAGGCCAAGGGATAGCACCCAGGCCCTGTGTTCAAGCCCAGTACCAGCATTAAAAATATATATATATATTTTTTTTTGCTTCTTGACTTTCTTGTCTCATCTGTCATGTTTTGAGAAGAAAATGGAATTATTTATATAAACTTCACAGTTCTAACTTTCTAAAAATTACACTATATGAGAAATTTCATATGGCATTTTCTTCACAGGTGATTTTTCTGATGAATGAATTTTATCCACAAAGGAAGATACAGGATGAATGTGAAACTTAGAAAATGCTCGGCTTCCCATCTTCTTCACTCCATCTCAGACATCTATAGCCAAGGAAAAGAAGAAATTAGAAGAAAATTTCTTGTTTGGGCTAAAGCATAAAATTGAGATCCTTGCTTCAGTTGGGTTCTTGGAAATGTAAAGCCTAAAACAAGAACATAGATGCAAGTAGTATATTTGAAAGATGATTGCAGAGATAAAGAGAATGGGTTGAGGAGGTTCAAGAAGGGAATGATCATGACAGCTGTGCTTGAATGTGTATGAGTTTCTCATAAAAATTCTGCATAGCAGGCACTGTTAGCTTATGCCAGTAATCTTAGCTACTCAGGAGGCAGAAATCCGAGGACTGTGGTTCAAAGGCAGCCAGGGTAGGAAAGTTGGTGAGACTCTTATCTCCAATTAGTCACCAGAAAACCACAAGTGGTGCTGTGGCTCAAAGTGGTAGAGTGCTAGCCTTGAGCAAAAGAGCTCAGGAACAGCACTCAGATCCCGAGTTCAAGCCTCATGACAGACAAAATATATAAAAATCAAAAACAAATTCTGCATGGGCATCAACAATACCTGACAGAATTGTCTACCTAAGGAATAAAAAGGGGAACATTTACCTGCCAATTCTACCCACATTGGTTGAAAATTGTCTTAGGAGCATCAAACCCCCCACATACACACAGTTAAGATCTACATCCATCATACAAACTGTCATAGTTCATCTCGTGTTGGTATAGCAAAATGCCTGAGAGTGGATATTTTATAAAGAAAAGATTATTTAGCTTGCATTTGGGAAAGCTAAGAGCCCCATCTGTTTGGCCTCTGGTTGTGTCCTATTATGGTAGATGGTATCATGGCAAAGCATGTGGGGGAGAAAGGTTCAAGGGGTAGCTCCAGGTTTGCGTAGAACTACCCCAAGACAGCATTACTCCATCTTGATTTCTCCTACATGGAGGAATTAAACTTCGATGTGAGTTTTGGTAGGGACCAATCACATTCAAACCATAGCACAAGCCAAGCAGATTTCCTTGGCCTTGACAAACAAAAGCAGGAAGATGGAGGTGTGTGATTGAAGTGGAGGGCTATCAGTATAAGTGGGGTGTTGATTTTGGGAGCTCCCCACTGAACTGTGGCTGCAACTGGAGTTGAGACAAAATGCCATAGAACATTCTGCCACAACTGAGACCCAAGATAGAGAGGGAAGGAGACCACATGGATCTACTATGGACCCAGAAGAATTACATCAAGGCAAGAGTGCTCCAAAGAGAATATTACCTCTCTAGGTGCTACAGGTAAAATTGCCTGTACCGAGTGGATAGAGAGCTTTTTGAAAGCCAAGCACTGGTGGCTCACATAATATCGCTTATCACTTAAATTCTATGATCCATTTGTTATTTGTATAGTGTATGATGTTTAGGTCATTTTTTATGTGTACTGGTCCTGAGGCTTGAACTCAGGGCCTAGATATTGTACCTCAGGTTTTGTGCTCTCTCACTTTGAGCCACAGCTCCAATTCTGGCTTTTTGGTAGTTAACTGGAGATGAGTGTTATGGACTTTCCTGCCTGGGCTGGTTTTGAACTGTGATCCTCAGAGCTCAGCCTCCTGAGTAGCTAGGATTACAGGTGTGAGCTATCACCTGGCCCACATTCTTTTTTTATTTGTCAAATTATTTCCATCCTTTGTATTGGACATTATCTGACAAAGAATTTATATATAGAAAATATAAACTCTGTTGGGCACTGGTGGCTCACACCTGTAATGGTAATGACTCAGGAGGCGGAGATTGCAGGATCTAGGTTTGAAGCCAGAGCTGTTGGAGAAATCTGAGACTCTTATCTCCTTTACTATCGGTTTCCCCAATATTATGTGGTACAGTCAGACATGGTAGTTCAGAACTTTAATACCAGTACTTGAGGAAGACTTGAGTTTGAGGCCAACCTAGAATACATAGCCAAACTCTGTCACCAACCAAATCAAACCAAACCAAACCAACAACATTCAATTCAGCTCAAAAAAAGCAGAATCTCCTCTCAGTTCCTGGGGCAGAGGTTGGGGACCTGGCTCAGAACTGTCTGAGCTTCCCTGGACTGGAGAGGACTCCAACCAGCCGTGATTTCAGGTCTCAAGAATGAAAATGGTTTTCATTGTCTGGAGCCCATTTCTGACCCTGAGGTGGGCATCGGGGGTGGAGGGAACCTGATGTACTCAAATGAGGATTATTATATTTTATTTTGTGGGAGAGGATGATGAGTAGGTTCATATTTTAAGATTTGTCATTTCTGGAGGGGGTTGAGGGATAGTTTGAACTCAATGCCAGGCAAGGCTCTCTGAGCCACTCAGCTCTTTTCCTTTAGAAATGAGCAATTCCTCATTGTTTTACTACAAGCAGCATCAGGATATATTCTTAAGGTCATTTCATTTTACATTTACACCCCTCCACAAGCATACAGACTTCCCTACAGTGTAAGTTCCTGGAAATTCATATGTGGTCACAGCTAGACCACTTCTAGCTTCAGCTCTGTTATGCTGAAACAGATGTGATGGGCAGAACAGATGTGGTGGGCAACCAGTCATTTCTACCTTACCTGAAAGGTGCAAGAGACGTTCTTTTAGCACAGTAATCAATGTGCAGGAGATTCTGGGGCTTTAACCTATTTCATCTTTTTCTCCCAGATATGGATAAACTGGGACAGCTCACTTCCTTGGGCCACCTGGTCTGCAAACAGTGTGAAAAGATGGAATACTGTGAGAACCAGATGAATGTCTGGGAGAGCGTGTGGAGGGCCTGCTACAGGCTCTGCATAGGCCTCAGGGCCAAGGAGAAAGGAACCTGTCGAAACACATAATCACTACCCTAATTTTGAGGAGGCACTGCTGGAAGCTAAAGCTATCCTGCCAAAGGCTCAGGGAATTAGATAAACTGAGGGTTTTTCCAAGCTGAGGGGGACGAATCAATTGTGAGCATCTTAGTGCCATTTAGGTCTACTGTTCCTTTGGAAGCGGGAAGGATGAAGTTTGAACAGTTGTGTATATTTGTGGTTCAGAAATCCTAACATCTGGGCTGGGAATGTGGCTTAGTGGTAATAGTACTTGCCTAGAAAGTATGAAGCCCTGGGTTTGATTCCCCAGTACCAAATACATAGAAAAAGCCAGAAGTGGCACTGTGGCTCAAGTGGTAGAGTGCTAGCCTTGAGCAAAAAGAAGCCAAGGACAGTGCTCAGGCCCTGAGTTCAAGCCCCAGGACTGACAAAACCAAAACTCAAGTCTCCATCTCAATAAAAAAAAGTGGTGGGTGGACATGGTGGGCCATACCTGTCATCCTATCTACATCCAGTTGACTCAATCTCCAAAATAACCAGTAAAACGCCAGGATAAAGGTGTATCTCAAGTGGCAGAACATCAGCCAAGCAAGTATAGATCTTAATTCAAACCCCAATACTTGGGGGAAAATGAAATTTAAAAAAAAAAGCCACCAGGCATTGATGACTCAAATCTGTAATCGTAGCTACTAAGGAGGCTGAGTTCTAAGGATTGTGGTTCAAAGCCAGCTGGGGCTGGAAAGCCCATGAGATTCATATCTCCAATTAGCCAACAAAAAGCCAGATGTGGCACTGTGGCTCAAGAGGTAGAGCACTAGCCTGGAGCAAAAAGAGCTCAGAGGCAGCGCTCAGGCCCCAAGTTTAAGCAGCAGGACCCACACAAAAAAGAAAATCAAATTCTATGCTGAGTGTGGTATATTCAGAAGTGTACTAAATGTACAATGTGTATTCCAGTGGATGTGCCAGACCGGACATTGGAACAGAGGCAGGAATGAGGAGGGGCCTCTCAGTCATAGAGGCTGCTGTGACAACTGTCTCCCAGCCTGGTGTTCAACACCTGGTCTGGCCCCTGGGTGCCAAGAGTCCTCATACTTATCCTGCTGATGCCGCCGTGGTGTAGGCCCACATGGTGCCCAGCTGCTCCTAGAGGGACCAAGGTTAGAGTGGACTGCACACCAATGCCACAACATGTACTTCAATAAATGGACTCACTGGGGGTTGGGGAGGACTGGGGCAGCCTTCAAATCCCTAAAAATAATCTGAGTAACCATTATGTCATCTTTTTTTTCCCCCCTTGCTGGTACTGGCAGGTAGAGCCAGTGGACATCACAACCCTTCTGGCTCAGCAGCAACCATTTCTGTTGCAACCCTGTATATAGTGTTGCATGTAGTTTGGCAGCAGACAATGCCTGCCAGTATTACAGGTGTAATATTTACCTGTCTGTCTGTCTATCTATCTATCTATCTATCTGTCTATCACTGTTGTTTCATCCTGGGGCTTGAACTCTGGGCCTGGGCGCTGGGCCTGAGCTCTTGAGCTCCAAGCTAGCGCTACTCTACCACTTGAGCCACAGCGCCACTTCCGGTCTTCTCTTGGTTCACTGGAGATAAAGAGTCTCAAGGACTTTCCTACCCAGGCTGGTTTTGAACCGCGATCATCACATCTCGCCTCTTGAGTAGCCAGGATGACAGGCGCCAGCCACCTGCGACCCGGCTTTCTCGGTGAAGAGCTTTGTTGTTCACAGAAGGTAACAGGGCTTCAGTCTGGGTCTCGGTATGCAAATGAAGCATAGGGGGCTGTGGGCTTCAGGTGGGGTCTCGGTATGCAAATGAGGCACCGAAAAGCGGGCCAATCAGAGAAGAGTTGCTGAGTCATTGTGAGTCTGCAAATTTTGAGTTTAGTCTCAGACACCCCTCCCCCCACCTCCCCAAGGAAGAGAAGCTGGGGGCGGGGAGGGCGCGGAGGGAGGACGTTCTGTTCCCTGCTAGGCTCTGCGGCTGGGATTGTTGTTTTTTTTTTTTAAACAATCTTGCAGTTTCTTTCTTTTCTTTTTGGTGTGTGTTGGTGCGCCCTCGCCCGTGTGTACCCTTACTGGGACTTGAACTCAGGGCCTGGGCACTGTCCCTTAGCTTTGGTCAAGGCTGCTGCTCTCCACTTGTGGGTTGTTTGTTTTTGATGGTTAATGGTTGATAGCCTAATGGGCTTTCCTCCCCCAGGCTGACTTCTGACCTTCTTCCTTAGATCTCAGCCTCCCGAGCAGCTGGAATTACAGGTGTGAGCTCAAGATACATTTGAATTGCTGTGTGTGCGGGAATCATGGAGGCCGCCACTTGACACTCCACCAAGGGGGAATCTGAGTCCAGTTCCCACTAAATCCTTCCTTGCCATCTAAGGCTGGCAAAGCTGAGGATTTGGGGGTTCTCAAGAAGCCGCTTGTCCTGCTCCCTCACTCTTATCTCCAGGCTAGTCTTATCTAAGGATGATAAGCATACATATATATATATTTTTTCCCTCCATAATATAAGTTTGGTTTCTAAAAGAAAACTCCATTTTCCTCCCATTAGCTGTTTCTTTGGACAGAAAGATAAAGTATATGTTGATGGCCTTGATGCGAGAAGATTGCAGTCAATATTTGGGTTATCTATGAATTTCAATTCTGTTCTCCTCTGCTACCCATATCATTGACTATGAAAACTCGGTGAATAAAATTCTGGCAATGTGCGATCTGCCTGAAGTTTGTTTAACAATTTTATCCTGAAATGGACCCAGAGCTGGGCAGTAGTGGCTCATACCTGTAATCCTAGCTACTCAGGAGGCTGAGATCTGAGGATGACGGCTCAAAGCCAGCCCGGGCAGGAAACTCCGTGATACTCTTTATCTCTAATTAATCACAAAAAGTCAAAAGTGGAGGCCTGGCTCAAGTGATGGAGAGCCAGCCTTGGGGGGGTGGGGGAAAGCTCAAGGACAGTGTCGAGGCCCTATGTTCAAGCCCCAGAACCAACATACACACAGGAGAAAAAAAATGGACCGCGGGATCTTTTTCCCTCCATAAAGTTCGACTATTTTTTAAAAAAACAATTAAAAAAACACCCTTTGCGCGTCTGTTCCGGGGGTTGGGCGCGAGTGACAGACAGACAATTCTACCAATTGCCTGAGAGTACTTAGCATGTGTTCCCGCCCTTTAAGAAGAACTAGCCAATGAGAGCTCCGTTTTTATCTAGCGACGACCAGTAGAAGAAGGAGACAGATGATTGGTCGCTGGCTGGGGAGGCTGTCCAATAGGAGGTTACCGGGCCGCGTCGCGGGCAGGAAGCTTGAGCTGTTTGAGGGGAAGTTCCGGTCGGCGCCGCAGTCTGCCGAGGTAACCGTAAATGTCGGGAGCTCATGTGACGGGCTGCCACGGCTTTTCGGCCTCGGCAAAGCCGGCCGCTTGTTTCCGTCCAAACTTCGGGCCTCTAGTTTGGGCCTAACTTCACTAGACCACGGTCCCCGGTTGTGGAGCCTGGAGTCGCCGCATGAGGTGGGCCACTGGCGGGTTTGGAACTTGGCGGCCTGAGGAGATTCGAGCCTCTGGGCGGCCCGCGGGTCCAGGTTGAGGGGGTCTTGGACTCTCGCCTGGCCTCCGCGGTCGGGCCGGAGTGGGGCGAGATGGGGCGGGAGTGGGGAGCGAGGTAGGGCTGGGGGGTGGGGCGGGAGTGGGGAGTATGGTGGGGGTGGGGTGGGGTGGAGTGGGAGGGTAGTGGGAGTGAGGCGGGGGTAATGGGAGTGGAGTGGGGGGTAGGGATGGGGGATAATGGGGGTGAGGCGGGGGTAATGGGAGGGAGTGGAGGGGATGGAGGATAATGGGAGTGAGGTGGGAGTAATGGGGTGGAGGAGGGGATAGCGGGCGAGTTTGCGGCTTTTGGCGGCGTGGGGGGGCGGGGCTCGGCGTTCTCCCTGCCCCTCCCCCCCTCCGCCGGCTCCTAGTCTACTATAATTCCACGTTCAATGGAATAGAACTTTATTTTCTCTGGTACGCAGTGACGGAAGTGTCTTTATATTCCTCTTTTACGGGCAGACAAGTTAGGCTGTGCTCAGTCAAGCCACTTGAGGTCTTCTAGGTAGTAAATGACCGGAGCTGGGATCGGAGGGAATCCCAGCGGGTCTTGGGCACCAGGGGGGCGTGGTCTTCCTCGTTGGAGCAGCTGCACGCTTCCCGTGGCCTTTGTGGGCTTGCAACACTGTTGTACTCCCCTCCCTCACGCCCAAGCCAGTTGGAAAACTTCACTCCAGAATCGTGCTGTCACAGGACTATGGCGATTAAAACATTCAGTTTTTCTGTCATGCATTACGGCAGCCCTGTTGTTTTGTTCTTTTGGTGTATTATAAATGGGACGTTGCAGCCCAGAGAGCTTGAGTTTTGTGGCAGTTTTGTTACTATCTGAATTTGAACTCCGGGCCTCAGGCTTGCAATGGCTTGTTTGCTCACTGCTGGCAATCTACTACTTAAGTCGTGTCTCCAACCTTGCCTGTCTGTCTTTCTCTCCCCCCCCCCCCTTTTTTTCTTTGGGCCTGGGCATTGTGGCTGACCTTTTGTGCTCAAGAATTCGAGATAGTCCCACTTGCTTTCCTGCCCTTGCTGTCTTTGAATCACGGTCCTCAGCACCACATAAACAGAAAAGGCCAGAAGTGGCACTGTGGCTCAAGTGGTAGCGCGCTAGCCTTGAGCAAAAGAAGCCAGGGCCAGTGCTCAGACTCTGAGTCCCAGGGCTAGCTTTAAAAAAAAAAAAAAAAGCTTGTCCCAGGTAGCGAGACCTTTGTAATCCTAGCTATTCAGGAGGCTGAAACCTGAGTATGGTCCTTCAAAGCCAGCCCAGGCAGGAAATCCTGTGAGATTTATCTTGTTGTCCTCGTTTCCCCCCCCCCCCCCCAAAGAAAAAAAAACGCTGAAAGTAAGAGTTGTGGCTCAAGTGGTAGAGAGCTAACCTTTTTTTTTTTTTTTTTGCCAGTGCTGGGGCTTGAACTCAGGGCCTGAGCACTGTCCCTGGCTTCTTTTTTTTTTTGGCCAGTCCTGGGCCTTGGATTCAGGGCCTGAGCACTGTCCCTGGCTTCTTCCCGCTCAAGGCTAGCACTCTACCACTTGAGCCACAGCGCCGCTTCTGGCCGTTTTCTGTATATGTGGTCCTGGGGAATCGAACCTACAGCCTCGTGTATCCGAGGCAGGCACTCTTGCCACTAGGCTATATCCCCAGCCCCATGTCCCTGGCTTCTTTTTGCTCAAGGCTAGCACTCTGCCACTTGAGCCACAGCACCACTTCTGGCTGTTTTCTGAATATGTGGTGCTGGGGAATTGAACCAAGGGCTTCATGTATGAGAGCTAACTTTGAAGCAAACAAAGCTAAGGGTCAGCACTCAGACCAGGAGTTCAGGCTCCAGTACTAGCACAAAAACCCCACAAATCTTGAGAAGGGTGGAGGGGTTTATATTACTGAATAAAAAGTTACAAGTTTATTATGATTCCATTCTTAGCCAGTACCTGGCTTTTACTAATACTCTTTTTTTATAACTACAGTTCCCTCAGTAATGGCTCATGAAGCAATGGACTACGATCTACAGGACCAGTTAGGTGATCCTACCCAACCACCTGCTCCTGCTGTAGTGGTCAACAGTCAAGAGGGAGCAATGCTCCAGCCTACTCCACCAGCGTTTGTTGACTTGACTGCAGAAGCAGAGGGTGTGGAAAATAGCAATCCAGGAACTTCAGAGGAGCACAGGAACATTTCTGATGCTAACCACAGAACCCGAGCATCTTCATTGGCTTCAATGACCAACTTCATCACTGGGCTGCAGAGACTTCATGGCATGCTGGAATCCCTGAGACCTCTACCTTTAAATATAAACCACAGTGGAGGGCCAGTGAGAATAAGGAGGAGGAGAGAGTCTGCTTCACATAGAGCAAGAGGTGGAGCCTCTCAGAGAACAGGCAATGCTAGGTAAATGTTTTGTATAAGAATTCAATTGATGTCATTCTAGAAATAATGAGCCTTCGGCTCTGGTCCATACCCCCAGGGCTTCCAAGACTGGAATCATAGTAATAGGTGACTGAGTTAGAAATGATGGGCCTTGTTTCATTAAATATTTGAGGGGATAAGTTGCACTGATAGGTTTGAAAATTGGAAGCTTGTTTGTTAGAAGCAGCCTATAGATTTTGGTTCTTTTTAATATGCTAAGCATCTGACCTTGTACATGGTAAGCATATGCTATACCACTGAGCTATACCCAAGCCAAAATAATTTTCTTCTGTAGTGTGTGTCAATCAGTTCCAGTGCTAGGGCTTGAACTCAGGGCCTGGGTGCCCGTCCCTGCTCTTTTTTGCACCACTTAATGCCTTTTGTTGGGCTGATTGGGGTTTAAGAGTTTCACAGACTTTGCTGCCTGAGCTGGCTTAGAACTTACATCCTTAGATCTCAGCCTACTGAGTAGGTAGGATTACGAGTGTGAGCCACTGATGGACTGCCATAGTTTTTGTTTTGGATTTACTTCTTTAAGGGCTTAAGTGAATAACAAGTCTTGACAGTTATATGAAAAATATAATTACCTTGCCCTTTTTGTGTGTGTGAGGGCTTGGACTCAGGGCATTGAGCTCTTTCCTGCTCATGACTGTTACTGTACACTTCAGCTACATATCCACTTCCGGCTTTTTCTAGTTAATTAAGAGTCTCTTGTACTTGTCTATCAGGCTGGTTTCAAGCCTCAATCCTTAGATCTCGTCCTTCTATATGTAGGGCTATAGGCATGAGCCAGCAGTGTCCCAGCTGTGCCCTGTTTTTTAGGTAGAAAAACTTCCCTTACATTTGGCCTTTTAAATGTCATGATGTTGAGATAATTTGTTTATGAAGGAAATTTTGGCCCTCAAAGAATACATTGTGCAGAGACTTGTAGCTGGAGGGGTTCACTGGTAATTAACCTTGGATCTGAGTTGTGTCTACACAGGCAGACGGAGGAATCTTTAGTCATAACCATTTTTTTTTTTTTTTTGGCCAGTCCTGGGCCTTGGACTCAGGGCCTAAGCACTGTCCCTGGCTTCTTCCTGCTCAAGGCTAGCACTCTGCCACTTGAGCCACAGCGCCGCTTCTGGCCGTTTTCTGTATATGTGGTGCTGGGGAATCAAACCTAGGGCCTCAGGTATACCGAGGCAGGCACCCTTGCCACTAGGCTATATCCCCAGCCCTAGTCATAACCATTTTTTGAACAACACAATGAAAATATTGAGATGGTAATAAATGGTGTCCAGGTTATCTGTTAACCTATTGTATTACAAATGAAACTAGTAATTTGGGATTTATTTGCAATAATTGGAATTAGACTGCTTGAGTCTGGATTTTGCTGGTTGGTGTCTTAGCCTGCTGTTACTATGACTACAGGCTTGAGTTGCCAGTGTGCTTTAATTTTATTTTAAAGTGTCATTCCTTAGACTATGAAGGTGAAATAAGATGTCATGCAAGCTGTGCACAATAGTTTATACCTATTCTGGCTACCCATCAAGTAGTTGTTTTTTTAATTATTTGATACAGGATCTTGCTGCTTAACCTAAGCTGAGCTGAAACGTGTGGTGAGGTTGTGGGATGCACGAGCGTGCCTCTCTACTACCTTTTTTTTTTTTTTATGGTCATGGGGCTTCTCAGGGCCTGGGTGCTGTCCCTGAACATCTTTTTGCCCAAGAGTAGCACTGTACCATTGAGCCAAAGAGCATATCCAGTGTTTTCTGAATAGTTTATTGGAGGTAAGAGTCTCATGGACTTTCCTGTCTAGGCTAGCTTTGAGCCATGGTCCTCAGATCTCAGCTTCCTGCATCGCTAGGATTACAAGCGTGAGCCACCAGTGTTGAGCCACAGGGTGCAGCCACAGTGCTGCACCCAGCAGTAAAAGGAAAATACAAAATACAAGGTAAAACTGATGACTGAAGCCATATTTTGTATTCTTCAAAAGATCTTTGTTGGGGCGGGGAATATGGCCTAGTGGCAAGAGTGCTTGCCTCGTATACATGAGGCCCTGGGTTGGATTCCTCAGCACCACATATACAGAAAATGGCCAGAAGTGGCTCTGTGGCTCAAGTGGCAGAGTGCTAGCCTTGAGCAAAAAAGAAGCCAGGGACAGTGCTCAGGCCCTGAGTTCATGGCCTAGGACTGGCCAAAAAAAAAAAACCAAAAGATCTTTGTTTTGGGTAGCTGCAGTGGCAGAATCCTGTATGCCCACATCTGGGCAGTGACAACCCTTTCCAGCTTGCGAATATCATCAAGCAGAGAAGTTGTTGAATTATGTCCTTTAAAGATACAGATGTCCACAGACCAGTAGAATTCACTCTAAGCGGGGAGTAGCTATGTTTGAATAGAAAAGAATATCCAGGCTCACTGTGTTTGTTTGCCCAAGTCTTTCGATTCTCAAAGGCTGCATTTAATGGCTCGCCTTGGATTGAAATTATTAAACTTTCACTGTACTGTAATTTTGTTGCTGTCTTTTTGGCTGCATAGGTCAAGAGCACCACTGGATGCTTACTTTCAAGTCAGCAGGACCCAGCCTCAATTGCCAGCCACCCCTCCTGATTCAGAAACTAGAAATCCCGGATCTGAAGACACACATGTATCAGGTGGTTCTCATTCTGACAGTGAGAGCTCTGTAGAGAATGAAGAGGTGGCTGTTCAGGCAGAAGAACCTGGAGCTGTTATTCCAGAAGGTCAGTCAGTATTTTATGCAGGTTTGCATTCATATGACTAACATCTCTTAAGTTTTTAGAAGGCTGAAAACTGCATTTGTTTTGTTTTTTGCCAGTCCTGGGGCTTGAACTCAGGGCCTGAGCTCCGTCCTGGTTTCTTTTTGCTCAAGGCTAG
Organism: Perognathus longimembris pacificus; assembly: GCF_023159225.1. Classification (NCBI taxonomy): domain Eukaryota; kingdom Metazoa; phylum Chordata; class Mammalia; order Rodentia; family Heteromyidae; genus Perognathus; species Perognathus longimembris. Next base: position 8,303,341 of record NC_063170.1, read on the forward strand.
CACTCCACCACATGAGTCACAGTGCCACCTCTGGCGTTTTTTATATATGTGCTGCTGAGGAATCGAACCCAAGGCTTCATGTATATAAGGCAAGCACTTTACCACTAGGCCATATTCCCAGCTCCTGAAAACTGCATTTGTACTGTGGTATTTTCCCTTTTTCTCCCAAATGCCATCACTTCCTGTGTTAGAATTCAGCTTTTTCACTGGTTGTCATGGTTCTGAGAAAATTTGATGAGTTATGTAGTTGTGTCCCAGTGAAGCACTTCCTATGTGATGCTATTTTACATTCTCTTTCCCTTTTTTTTAGAACATCTATAAAAGTAGAAGATTGTTCATCTAAAAGGTTTTGCAGCTGGGCATAGTGACAAATTTGTAATCCCAGCACTGGGAAAGTTAACCAGGAAGGTCGTGGGCTCAAGATCAGCTTGAGGGCTGGGAATATAGCCTAGTGGTAAAGTGCTCGACTCGTATACTTGAAGCCCTGGGTTTGATTCCTCAGCACCACATATATAGAAAAAGCCGGAAGTGGCACTGTGGCCCAAGTGGCAGAGTGCTAGCCTTGAGCAAAAGGAAGCCAGGGACAGTGCTCAGGCCCTGAGTTCAAGCCCCAGGACTGGCAACAAAAATAAAACCAAACAAAAAAAAGATCAGTTTGACATGTATAGTGGAAACCTGTTATCTCATAAAGAAAAAAGATATAAATCCAATACTTTAAGTTGTCACTTTTTTTTTTTTTTAAATGCCAGTCCTGGGGTTTGAACTCGGCCTATGTGCTGTCTGTCCATGAGATTCTTCTGCCCAAGACCAGCACTCTACCACTTGAGCCCCAGTTATGCTTTTGGCTTTTTTGGTAATTTTATGAAGATAAGATTCTCACAAGTTTATTATTTATTTACTTTTGCCAGTCCTGGGGCTTGGGACTGGCCTGAGCACTGTCCCTGGTTTCTTTTTGCTCAAAGCTAGAACTCTACCTCTATCCACAGCACCACGTCTGGCTTTTTCTGTATATTGGTGTTGAGGAATTGAACCCTAGGCCTTCATGCATGCTAGACAAGCACTGTACCACTAAGTGGCCACATTCCCAGCCCTTTCATGATTTTTCTCCCCTGACTGGCTTAAAACTAAGTAGCTAGGATAATAGGTATGAGCCACCTGCTTAAGATGTCACTTTCTAATCTTAGTATAATTTATGTAGATGGAACTTAGCAGTAGGTGGGCACAGACTCCTATAGTAGATGTCTTGATTTCATTAAAAACTTATTGATAAGCCTAATAAGCCAGCACTGGTGACTCAGGCCTATAATCCTAGCTACTCAGGAGGCTGAGATCTGAGGATCAAGGTTTAAAGCCAGCCTGGGCAGGAAAGTCCAAGAGACTCTTGAACTCAAATTAACCACCAGAAAAACAGAAGTGGCTCTGTGGCTAACGTGGTAAAGCACTAGCCTTGAGCTAAAGAGTTCAGGGACAGGGCCCAGGCCCAGAGTTCAAGCCCCACAACTGACCACCACCCCCACCACCCCAAAAATAAGCACTACTGATAACCAGATTATGGTCTTTCAGTATATAGAATTAGTTGAAGAGTCTTGTGGATTTGTCTCACTCTGGGTCCAAACAGTGATCCTCTGATTTCCTGAGTAGATAGGATTGTCAGCTTAAGCCATTGACCTGACAAATTCATTTTTTTTAATTGGGTGATAGGTACTTACATTATTATAACATTTTATCAATTTTAATATATGTTTGAGAATGTCCAAAAACAAGATAATAAATCACTGATATTATTTGGGGAAGTCTTCACTTTTATAGGTAAACTACCAGTTAGAAATGGAAACTATTGTGAGTTTGGTTCTCATCCTAACTTCTCATAGCTAACTCATCTTTTTCTGTGTATTACCTGCTTCACTCATTTCTGGCTACAACTTGTAAGAGCAAGGAAGAGTTACCTCAGCACAGGAAGAAGTGACATTAACCAGTGAAGGAGAGGCCCTCTCCAAACAGGTAATATGAACATGTTCACTCCACTTCGACCCCTTTGGGCACTACTGTAGTTTGAGCTCAGGCCCTTCTGTTTGTTAGGCACATGTTCTTTGCTTGAACATGCTTTTAGGTAGGGTCTCAAGCTATTGCCTGAGACTACCTTGGACCATAATCTTCTTACTTTTGCTTCCCATGACTTGTCTGTTGATATAGAGGGCTCCCTCACTTTTTGCCCAGACTAGTCTTGAGCCAGCATCCTTCTTCCCATCTTTGCCTTACCTCTACCCCAAGACGGCATTATAGATGTGAGCTTCTAAGTCTAGTTTGAACATTCATAAGTTATTTTTGTGCTAGTACTGGGGCTTAAACTCAGGCCTTGCATTCTCTCAGATTTTTGGCTGGTGTTCTACTACTTGACCACAGCTGTACTTCCAGCTCTTTGCTGCTGGCTCTTTGGAGATAAGAGTCTCAAAATCTTTTGTGCCTGGATTGGTTTCAAATGGCAGTATCAAATCTCAACCTCCTGAGTGGTTAGTACTCCAGATGTGAGCCACCCACTCCTGGCTTAAACTTTTTTTTTTTGGTGTGGGATGTGTGTGCTGGTCTTAGGTCTTATTAAACTTGGGGCCTGTGTGCTGTGCCTGAACTTTTGTCCTCAAGGCTAGTGCTCTTAATACTTGAGCCACGACTCTGCTTCTGGTTTTTTGCTGGTTTATTGGAGATAAAAGGTCTCATGGGCTTTCCTGGCTGAGCTGGCTTTGAACCATATCTTCAGATCTTAGCCTCTGAGTGGATTATAGGTATGAGCCACCAGTCCCTAGCTTTAACTTTTTTTTTTTTGGCCAGTCCTGGGCCATGAACTCAGTGCCTGAGCACTGTCCCTGGCTTCTTTTTTGCTCAAGGCTAGCACTCTGCCACTTGAGCCACAGCGCCACTTCTGGCCATTTTCTGTATATGTGGTGCTGAGGAATCGAACCCAGGGCCTCATGTATACGAGGCAAGCACTCTTGCCACTAGACCATATTCCCAGCCCTAGCTTTAACATTTTTAAGTAAAAGGTTTAGATTGTTTTTTAAGAGGCTGTAATTTAAAGTGCGAAAACTGGGCTTTGTAGAAAAGTAGTTCAGGGGTATCTGTTAATCATTTGTGACTACTTATTTTAGTGTGGTTTTGTTTTTTGTATATTTTTCCTATGGTTCCATGCAACCTAAATATTTCATTACTGAGATATAATGAACTTAATTTTCAATGGATGACCTGTTATTCCCTGCTGATTACTAGTGGCTGGGAATTTTAGATAGCTACTTTTTGGGGCTGGGAATATGGCCTAGTGGCAAGAGCGCTTGTCTCATATACATGAAGCCCTGGGTTCGATTCCCCAGCACCACATATATAGAAAATGGCCAGAAGTGGCACTGTGGCTCAAGTGGCAGAGTGCTAGCCTTGAGCAAAAAGAAGCCAGGGACAGTGCTCAGGCCCTGAGTCCAAGGTCCAGGACTGGCAAAAAAGAAAATAGCTACTTTTCTTTATTTGAATGAGGTGGGGGGAAATCCAAGAATCTTCTGCAATCAAAAATAGGTCAGAGGTCTGGGAATGTAGCTTAGCAGTAGATTGCTTGCCTGGCATGCACAAAGCCCTGGGTTCAATTCCTTAGCAGCACATAAACAGAAAAGGCCAGAAGTGGCATTGTGGCTCAAGAGGTAGAGTGCTAGCCTTGAGCAAAAAGAAGCCAGGGACAGTGCTCAGGCCATGAGTCCAAGCCCCAGGACTAGCAAAAAAAAAAAAAAGAAAAAAAGAAAGTAGGCCAGAAACTAGAAACTGGGCACCTATGGCTCACTCTATAATCCTAGCTAGGAGGCTGAGATTTGAGGATCTTGGTTCAAAGCCAGTCTGGGCAGGAAAGTCTTACCTCAAATAAACCACCTGAAAATGAGAAGCAGCACTGTGGCTCAAAGTAGTAGAACAGTAGCAAAAGCGCTCAAGGACAGCGCTCAAGTTCCATGACCACCACCAACAACAAAGTAGGCCAGACAAGGTGACTTAAGTCATTGGTAAGCTGTAGTGTTGCTGGGGTGTATGTAGCTCAGTGGTAGAAGGGACTCTTAGCTGATACATACCTCTAAGCTCAATCTCCTATATAAAAAACCAAGAGGGACAACCAGTTTCCAGTCCCACTTCCCAAACTCCTGAGTGGTCTTACTTTTGCTTTGTTAATTGATTATTTCGTGGCTTATATTTTTCCACACTTCAATTTCTGCAGCATTTCAATTTCACTCATATCATTTTTGTATACTGTTGTTAATTTATCTGTGTGGTACACCTCTGGCTTTGCATTTTCTCACTTTAGTGTATTTACATTTCCAACCAGCAGTCTCCTCAGAAGTCTGTGCCTCTGGGTGAGGAGGAGGAGGAAGATGAAGGGGACACTTGCACAATATGTTTGGAACAGTGGACCAATGCTGGGGACCACAGGCTCTCAGCATTACGTTGTGGGCACCTTTTTGGATATAGATGCATTTCTAAGTGGCTGAAAGGACAGACACGAAAATGCCCTCAGGTAAGAACTATAAGTAAGGACATATTGTAGAGTTAGAATTCGTAAAACCACATTAACTGTGTCACTTTGGACTCTAGTGCAACAAGAAAGCCAAGCACAGTGACATCGTTGTCCTTTATGCCCGAACCTTGAAAGCTCTGGATAACAGTGAAGAGGAGCGTATAAGGAGGTAGGTAGTAAGAATTCTTAGAGTTTCCTTTTGGTTCTTTGTTTGTTTTTGGGGTTTTTTTTGGCCAGTCCTGGGCCTTGGACTCAGGGCCTGAGCACTGTCCCTGGCTTCCTTTTGCTCAAGGCTAGCACACTGCCACTTGAGCCACAGCGCCACTTCTGGCCGTTTTCTGTATATGTGGTGCTGGGGAATCGAACCCAGGGCCTCATGTATACGAGGCAAGCTCTCTTGCCACTAGGCCATATCCCCAGCCCCCTCCTTTTGGTTCTTTGTAGACCCATCTGGAAAAGGAAGTGAGTTAATTTTCAGTGAAGCTTTACTTATCTGTGACTTGGGATCTCTGGGAATCATTACAGACAGCCTTGCATTCTAACATCTTTTTTTGTTTTGTTTAGTTTTTTGCCAGTCCTGGGGCTTGAACTCAGGGCCTGCGCACTGTCCCTAGCTGCTTTTTGCTCAAAGCTAGCACTCTGCCACTTGAGTCACAGTGCGACTTCTGGCTTTTTTTTTTCTATATATGTAGTGCTGAGGAATCGAACCCAGGGCTTCATGTATACGAGGCGAGCACTTTACCACTAGGGCATATTCCCAGCCCCAGTGAATCATCTTTTTTTTTTTGGCCAGTCCTGGGCCTTGGACTCAGGGCCTGAGCACTGTCCCTGGCTTCTTCCCGCTCAAGGCTAGCACTCTGCCACCTGAGCCACAGCGCCGCTTCTGGCCATTTTCTGTATATGTGGTGCTGGGGAATCGAACCTAGGGCCTCGTGTATCCGAGGCAGGCACTCTTGCCACTAGGCTATATCCCCAGCCCGTGAATCATCTTTTGAAAGGAGTCTGCATGGATTGCTGTTCATATAGCATTAAAAATGAAGATCTGGAGATGTATCTCAGCCCCTTATTGGGGGTACGTAGCAAGTGTGCAGTTCCTTCTCCAGTACTGAAAATTCTTTCTAAAGTAAGGATCAGTAGTGAACCTGAGGCAAGAGGATGGCAGTTTGAGACCGGCCTGGTTCATGTTATGGAGGCCCTATCTTTAAAAAAAAAAGAAGAAGAAAGAAAGAAACCCAGGGGGCTGGGGATATGGCCTAGGGGCAAGAGTGCTTGCCTCCTATACATGAGGCCATGGGTTCAATTCCCCAGCACCACATATACAGAAAACGGCCAGAAGTGGCGCTGTGGCTCAAGTGGCAGAGTGCTATCCTTGAGCAAAAAGAAGCCAGGGACAGTGCTCAGGCCCTGAGTCCAAGCCCCAGGACTGGCCAAAAAAAAAAAAGAAAGAAACCCAGGGACTAGGAATGTGGCTTAGTGGTAGAGTGCTTGCCTAGTATACATGAAGCCCTGGGTTTGATTGCTTGGTAACCACATAAACAGAAAGGGCTAGAAGTGGTGCTGTGGTTCACGTGGTAGAGTGCTAGCTTTGAGCAAAAGAAGCTCAAAGGACAGTGCTCAATCAAGCCCTGAGTTCAAGTCCCAGGACTGGCAGAAAAAAAACAGTGAAGGTTCACGGTTTATATCTGTATGATCCTACTCTGAAAGCTGATATCTAGAAGATTGTGGTTTGAATACAGTCTGGGCAAAAAAAGCCCACAAGACTCTTAACCTCCAAAATAACTTGCAAAAAGCAGGTTTGCAGATATGGCTCAAGTGTAAAGATTGCTAGCCAAGCAATCATGACAAGCAAGTATGAGGCCCTGAATTCTAGCAAAAAATAAAAAATCTAGCATATTAATGATTATCCTGTCCCTTACCCCACCCCCACATACATACAACAGTTATCTTCACAGATTTATAAGTAAAGAATAGATTTGCAGTGCGAAATACAAAATTAAAGCCCTGAATTGTTGCTAGTAAGTACTTAATAGGCTATAAGAACAGTAAAGATGGTAGTGCATTCCCATAATTCCAGTCCTTGGAGGCACAGACAAGATGATCAAAAGTTTGAAGGCAGCCTGGGCTGCAAAGTGAAGCCCTTTTTCCAAAACCAAATTGTGCCTTTACAGGCAAAATCAAGTTGGGGGTGTGGTTTAGTAGTAGCTTATTTGCCTGGTATGGTCAAGACCCTGAGTTTGTTTCACAGCTTTTCCAAAAGAATAAAAGAAAATCTATGCTTATGAATGGATAATTAAATTTAAAACCCATCCGGGCTGGGGATATGGCCTAGTGGCAAGAGTGCCTGCCTCGGATACACGAGGCCCTAGGTTCGATTCCCCAGCACCACATATACAGAAAACTGCCAGAAGCGGTGCTGTGGCTCAAGCGGCAGAGTGCTAGCCTTGAGCGAGAAGAAGCCAGGGACAGTGCTCAGGCCCTGAGTCCAAGGCCCAGAACTGGCAAAAAAATTAAAACCCATTCATCGATCGACACACTAATCTCCTTAGGAAATGTGAAAAGTTTCAAAATGGTAATAGAAACTAAAAATCTTTGCCTAACATTGCGCCATATTGCCTTAAGCTTATTTTAAAATCTAAAATCAATGGGGGTAAGGAGATGTGTATAGTCCCAGCTAACTGGAAAGGGGAGAGGAAGAAAGGAAATCATAGATAGATAGAAACTTTATTTCATCTTTCTCCATAAATAACCTCTTTTATAAATCAGTGTTCATTACTTCCAAAAGAATATATTTTAGAAAGCTTTTGTATTTTGCTCACTTGTGAAGGAACTGTTTTGTTACTTTCTTTTTCTGACTACTATTCCAATATCCCAGCTTAAAATTTGCTATAACTTTTTTTTGGTCTTTTTTGGTACTGGGGATGGAACCTAGGACGTTGTACTTGCTAGGCAAGTGCTTTGCCACTGAGCTACATCCCAGCCCGCTATAACATTTTTTTGGCCAATCCTAGGCCTTGAATTCAGGGCCTGAGCACTGTCCCTGGCTGCTTTTTGCTTAAGGCTAGCACTCTGCCACTTGAGCCACAGCTCCACTTCTGGCCGTTTTCTATATATGTGGTGCTGAGGAATTGAACCCAGGGCTTCATGTATACGAAGCAAGCACTCTTGCCACCAGGCTATATTCCCAGCCCCTGCTATAACTTTTTAAGAAGAAAATTTGAGATGGAGGGTCTCATGTTGTCCAGGCCAGTCTTAAGTTTCTGTGCTCAGACTCCTCCCCTTCCTTAGTATCCTGAGTTGCTAGGATTCTAGGCATGTACCACCGTAGGCATCACATTTACTTTTTTGGTGTTGTATTCATCGATCTTGAACTATTTAGTAGCAATTGGTTCTTTTGAATTTTCCGTGAAAATAAGGACAGCTTTATTTCTTTCCAATTTTCATGTCATTTTTCTCTCCAATTTCATTTGTTTTAAACTTTGCTCTTGTTGGTGCATTTCATAATTTTGAGGCTATTTTTAGGCATATGAAAATCAGTGCTTATTCTGCTGAATAGGTCTTTTTTTATTATACTTATACATTGTTCCCCCTCAGGCTTGCCCATGCTTCTCTTTCTTTAAGTGGAACAGGAGTTTGAACTCAATTGTTAGGCAGGCGCCCGGCCTCTAGAGCATCACCCTTAATCCTCTAGTTAAAACCTAACCTTTGCTTAGTACCTTTTTTTTTTTTTGCCAGACCTGGAAAAAATAAGGTACTGGGCTGGGAATATGGCCTAGTGGCAAGAGTGCTTGCCTCATATACATGAAGCCCTGGGTTCGATTCCCCAGCACCACATATACAGAAAATGGCCAGAAGCGGCGCTGTGGCTCAGGTGGCAGAGTGCTAGCCTTGAGCGGGAAGAAGCCAGGGACAGTGCTCAGGCCCTGAGTCCAAGGCCCAGGACTGGCCAAAAAAAAAAAATGAGAATTTCCTGAACAACCAACGTACCCTACTCCACTGTATAATCTCTTGTGTGCTAGTAGAAACTAGAGTTTGTCCTCAGAATCGCATGCCTGGCTTTTTAGCTCCCAGCTCTACCACTTGAGCCACACCTCCAGTCTGGCTCTTTGCTACTTAATTGAGGATAAGAATTTCACAGATTTGTCTACATGGGCTGGCTTTAAACCTCAATCCTCAGATCTTAGTGGTCCTTAATTACTAAGATTTACAGGGGTGCGCTCCTGCCATTTGGCTTCCATTCATTTATTTTTGGGCTGATATCAGGATCTTAACTTAGGGCCTCCAACTCCTGCTTGACTTTTCTTGCCCATGACTGGCACTCTTATCACTTGAGCCATATTTCTAGTCTAGCCTTTTTTGCTGGTTAATCAGAGACTTGGAGACTTTTGTGCTTGGGTATCCAGGAGGTCTCAGTCTCTAGCTCATCTTGGACTTTTATCATGTAAACTTAATCCTTTATAATTTGCCTTAGCCGAAGGAGTGAGTTGGCTCTGTTCTATTATTTTGCCTATGTAGAAGTCATATTCCTGGCCATCCCTATTGGCTTTAACACCAAAATCCAAGTAGACTGAGTTTAGTGCTACTTGATATCTCTCCTGTACTTCTAGGTTAGTTTTTTTCTCTTTACATTTTAGCCGCTTGTATGGCATTTACAGTAATATATGTGTGTTATAGTATGGAATTACTATGCTATCTTGATGCAGTCTGTTATAGGCTTCCTAATCTGCACCTGTTGCTGACTTTTTTCCCTTCTAGTGACTTACTGAAGGAACAAACACTCAGAAAGAAGGCAGAGTTAGAATCTGCACAGTGTCGCCTGCAACTTCAGGTCCTCACTGATGAATGCACTAAACTTCATGATCGTGTCCAGGTGAGTTTGTTTTTAAAGATAAAGGAAATTAAGAGAAACTTAAATTGATTACTTAAGCTCATCACACAATACAAGAAAAGCTTATCAAGCTTTTTTTTTGTCTTAATGTTTAACAATGACCTGTGAATTTTTTTAAATAAACATAATGGGGCTGGGAATATGGCCTAGTGGCAAGAGTGCTTGCCTCCTACACATGAAGCTCTCGGTTTGATTCCCCAGCACCACATATATGGAAAACGGCCAGAAGGGGCACTGTGGCTCAGGTGGCAGAGTGCTAGCCTTGAGCGGGAAGAAGCCAGGGACAGTGCTCAGGCCCTGAGTCCAAGGCCCAGGACTGGCCAAAAAAAAAAAAAGTAAACATAATTGCTTGTGCAGTGTGTCTCATTATCACAACTACTTTGGGTGCAGATATTAGGAGAACAGAGGTTCTAGATAGCTTGGGTAAAAAGTTGGCAAGAGGGGCTGGGAATATGGCCTACTGGCAAGAGCGCTTGCCTTGTATACATGAAGCCCTGGGTTCGATTCCCCAGCACCACATATATAGAAAATGGCCAGAAGTGGTGCTGTGGCTCAAGTAGCAGAGTGCTAGCCTTGAGCAAAAAGAAGTCAGGGACAGTGCTCAGGCCCTGAATCCAAGGCCCAGAACTGGCAAAAAAAAAAAAAAAAAAAAAAGTACTAGAAGAGTTTGATTGCTACAAAAGCAAAAAGAGAAAGAATAAATAAAAACTTAAGATACCATCTTACTACTGAACGTGGTAACATGGTTTGTCATTCTGGCTACAGGAGAAGGCTAAATAAGATTGCAGATAAGGTTTGCCTATACAAAAAGGGTGAGACTTTATCCCAAGTCAAAAAGGACTGAGGGTATGGCTCAAGTGGCAAGAGCACCTGTCCATCTAGCAAGCATAAGTTTCCAAATTCAAACCCTAGTACCACAGTAAATATGATCAACATTTTCTTTTTCCCTTTTTTTTTTTTTTTTGGTAGGTTCTGGGGCTTGAACTCAGGGCCTGAGTGCTGTCCCTGAGCTTTTTTTTTCGCTCAAGGCTAACACTCTACCACTTTGAGCCACAGTGCCACCTCTGGCTTACTATTCTGCCTGAGCTAGTTTTAAACCAAAGTTCTTAGATCTCAGCCTCCTGATTAGCCAGGATTATAGGCATAAGCCACCATTGTCAGGCAAGATCAACATTTTTCTTGATGATTAAGGTATTTGTGTGAAACATACTTTGTTTTGTGCTGATACTGGGACTCCCAACTCTAGACTTAGCTTTTTTGCTCAAGGCAGGTACTCATCACTTAGGCTTAACTCCAATTCTAACTTTTTGATGGTTAGAGAAGAGTTTCATGGACTTTCTGCCCAGGATGGCTTTGAACCATGATCTTCAGATCTTAGCCTCATGAATAGTTAGGATTACAGCATGAGCCACTAATGCCTGTCCTTGAAATACACTTTATAAATAGCTTTCTGCAAAAACTTCTTGAATGATTTACCTTCCTGAAATATACCAGTAAAATTAGGACATTCAGTCTTGATATTTGATATGTGTTCTCCCTCTGTTACTTATTAAAAGTACTGTAAATTCAGTTCGCTAGTGGTCATAGTATCATTTGCATATATAGTGGACTAGAAATGGTTTATCAGAGCAAGAAATTATACTTGAAAAAACTTTGCATTCACAAAATCTTTCATTTTCAGGACTTGCAAAAACTTATTGTATGGCACCGGGACCAGATTTTACGGCACCCTGGGTGCTCCCAAGCTGCTCTCCAGACCTGCCCGGTTTTCAACCAGAAACAGCATAAATACCACTTTCAAAAGAGCTTTACAGTGTCTCAGACAGGAAATTGCCGAATCATGGCATACTCTGATGCTATGAGCTGCTTGGTGATCTCACAGCCTTCTCCTCAGGCTGCCTTCCTTCCAGGTAAACAATCCAAACCTTAACTTCACATCCATCACTGGATTCTGTTTCTTTTCTCTCTCTCTTTTTTTTTTTTTTTTGCCAGTCCTGGGCCTTGGACTCAGAGCCTAAGCATTGTCCCTGGCTTCCTTTTTCTCAAGGCTAGCACTCTGCCACTTGAGCCACAGCGCCACTTCTGGCCATTTTCTATATATGTGGTGCTGAGGAATCGAACCCAGGGCTTCATGTATACGAGGCAAGTACTCTTACCACTAGGCCATATCCCCAGCCCTCTCTTGTTTAATAACCTAGGATTCAATAGTTGATGAAGTTGGGCACTGATGGCTCAGGCCTGTTATCCTAGCTACTCAGGAGACTGAAATCTAAGGATTATGGTTTGAAGCCACCCTGGGTAGAAAAGTCCCTAAGACCCTTATCTTCAGTTAACTAGTAGCCAAAAGCCAGATCATGTGTGGCTCAAGTGGGAGAATGCCACTTCTGTGCAGAAAAAAGGCAAGTGGGAATGTGAGGCCCTGAGTTCAAATACCAGTATTGGCACCTACTTAAGAGGCTAAGATCTGAGGATCAAAGCCAACCCAGGCAGAAAAGTTTATGAGACTCTTATCTCCAAAAAACTACTCAGGAAAAGCCGGAAGTAGCACTGTGGCTCAAGTGGTAGAGCACTCTCCTGGAGCACAAAGAGGCTCAAGGGACAGTGCCCAGCCCCTGTCTTCATTCTTTATTGTTTTTATGTCCTTGCTTCATTTATGTGTGTACACAGACTGTTACTAAAGTTTGAACTCGGGGCCTCCTGCTCTTTTTTTGTTTGTTTGTTTTTGTTTTTGTTTTATTAATTGAACACTTTTTTTTTTTTTTTTTTTTTTTGGCCAGTCATGGGCCTTGGACTCAGAGCCTGAGCACTGTCCCTGGCTTCTTCCCGCTCAAGGCTAGCACTCTGCCACTTGAGCCACAGCGCCGCTTCTGGCAGTTTTCTGTATATGTGGTGCTGGGGAATCGAACCTAGGGCCTCATGTATATGAGGCAGGCACTCTTGCCACTAGGCTATATCCCCAGCCCGTGAACACAAATTTTTTTACAAGGTGTTGTGCCATAAGGGTACAGTTACATAGTAGGGCAGTGTATACATTTCTTGTGATATCTTATGTCCTGTTTTTCTATCCCTTCTCTAGGTCAGGTAGACATACAATATACAATGTATCAAGAACATATACAGTATTCACAGACTTGGTCTCTACTGTCTCTCCCGTCTCCCTTTGTTAACAGTCATATATCAGGGAGATCATGCCCCTTTGTTTTCTGTGTTCTAGGCTTGTCTCGCTCAACATTATTTTTTCGAGTTCTGACCATTTCCCTGCGAATAACAATATTTCACCATTCCTAATCGCTATGTAGTATTCCATTGTGTATAAGTACCATATTTTTTGGATCCATTCGTCTGTGGAGGGGCATCTGGGTTGTTTCCATATTTTGGCTATTGTGAATTGTGCCGTGATAAACATGGAAGTACAGATGTCTTTTTGATAATCTTGGGTTTCGCTGTTTGGGATAGATGCCTAGGAGTGGTATGGCTGGGTCATAGGGTAGGTCTATATTGAGCTTTTTGAGAAACCTCCATACTGATCTCCAAGGTGGTTGTACTAATTTGCATTCCCACCAACAATGGAGATGGGTTCCTCTTTCCCCACAGCCCCTCCAGCATTTGTTGTTTCCTGAGTTCAGAGTATAGGCCATTCTAACTGGGGTGAGGTGGTATCTCAGGGTTGTTTTTATTTGCATTTCCTTTACTACCAGGGATGTTGAGCATTTCCTCATGTGTTTCTTTGCCATTTTTATATCTTCTCTTGTGAAGTCTCTCTTTAGTTCTTTTGCCCATTTCCTAATAGGTTTATTGGGCTTGGAGGGGCTTAGTTTTTTGAGTTCTCTGTAGATGACAGATATCAGGCCTTTGTCTGTTGCTGTGCTGGTAAATATCCTTTCCCGTATGGTTGGCTGTCTTTCTATTTTGGTGGCTATGTCCTTAGCTGTGCAGAAACTTTTTAATTTGTAGTAGTCCCATTTGTTGAGTCTTTCCCCTATTTGTTGTGCCCCTGGGACTTTATTCAGGAAGTTCCTTCCTGCGCCTATAAGTTCTAGCGTCTTTCCTACTCTGTCCTTCAGTAGTTTCAAGGATTCAGATCTGATATTGAGGTCCTTGATCCATTTTGAGTTGATCTTGGTGCATGGTGATAGGCTTGGGTCTACTTTGAGTTTTCTTCATATGGCTGCCCAGTTCTCCCAGCACCAGTAGTTGATTTTTTTTTTCTTTTTGGCCAGTCCTGGGCCTTGAACTCAGGGCCTGAGCACTGTCCCTGGCTTCCTTTTGCTCAAGTCTAGCACTCTGCCACTTGAGCTACAGCGCCACTTCTGGCCGTTTTCTGTATATGTGGTGCTGGGGAATTGAACCCAGGGCCTCATGTATACGAGGCAAGCTCTCTTGCCACTAGGCCATATCCCCAGCCCTCTTGATATTTTTATTCAGTTAATGTTAAACTTGTTTTTGTTTGAAGGGGGTTGATTTTGTTTGGGGGGCTGTAACTTATAACACTAGGGGATTCTTTCAAGATGTGTTGTGCTCAAACTGGAATATTGAATTGAAATCTCATTGTATAACAATTTAAAGATACAGAATACACTTTCTAAGTAATTTGCTTTTGCATGCAATTGAAAGTTACTGTAACTTTTCTTTGGTAGGCTTTGGTATAAAGATGTTGAGTACTGCCAATATGAAAAGCAGTCAGTACATTCCGATGCATAGCAAACAGATCCGTGGACTGGCCTTCAACAAGCAGTCTAGAGGTTTACTGCTTTCTGCTTCACTAGATAACACTATTAAACTTACCAGGTAAGTGAGGGAAGAGAAAATGGGGCCTCAACCCCACTTTTTATTGAACTAGTATCCATATTGAAGGTGCTATTAGCTTCCTCTAATTGATCTGAGGCATCTTACATTTCTTTTAAAAGCGGACATAACAGGTTACTAAGAATAGATAGTATTCTTTTTTAAATCATATTTTTACAAAATGTGTGTTAAACTGTTCATATGAGAGTAATATTTGAGAGATTTTTTTAGAATGACAATATGGAGGAATCCTTGGTACCTTGAATCAGAGTTACTATAATAGCTTAGGACTGCATATTCCTGGTCTATTACCTGGATAATTCTGCCTAACAAAGATGGTTATTGGGCATTGTTCTCCTTTGTTGACATGATGGCATTTTTATATTTTATATGCTTTTAGTACTGTGAATCATATCTGGACTGTGCCTTTGTTAGAAAGTAGTTTTAAGGGTGCTGGTGGCTCATACCATCAATCTTAGCTTACTATGGAGGCTGAGATCCAATCCTGTGATGTGAATCCAGCCTGGGTTGGCCCAGGAATCTCTTTTTAAAATCTCCAACTAACTACCAAAAAATCCAGAAGTGGAGCAGTGGCTCAAGTGGTAGAGCACTATTGAGCACAAAGCTCAGGGACAGCACCCCAGCCTAAAGTTCAAGCCCCCAAACTAGCACCCAAAAAAAAAAGAGAGAGAGAGAGAAGAAAAAAGCCGGGTGCTGGTGGCTCATGCTAATAAACTCTACCTACTCAAGAGGCTGAGATCAAGGTTTGAAGCAAGTTCCAGGACTGGTACAGAGAGGAAGAAGATAGCAATTCTTGTCTGATCATTGCCTTCCTATTTTATCTGCTAATTATGAGGGACGGTAATATCAGGCCCAATGAGCCCTTTTGGCATTTTTTGTGCTAGTACTGGGACTTTTAACTCAGGGCCTCACATTCTTGTTCAGCTTTTTTGCTTGCAACAGACACTTTTTTTCTAGAACCACACCTCCAGTCTGGTTTTGCTTGTTTCAACGTACTTTGCTGCCTGAGCTGGCTTCAAACCAAGATCCTGAGGTGAGATCTTGAGCCTCCTGAGTTGCTAGGATTATACCCATTAGCCACTGACCAGCATTGGTGGGGGAGCTCAGAGCTTGGCTTATTAAACATATTTTATTGAGTCACCAGCCATTATTTGCTTTAGCTGTTTTTCATGTAGATCCCCAGTTTTAATTGGGATCTGTCCTTGACTACAATCCTTCCACCTATAACCTGACATCACAAACTTACAATACCATATCCATCTCACTAATTTGTTGTCATGCTAGGCTCAAGATGTGGTCTTCTCAATCTTTATCTCCCTTGTAGTTAGGATTACAGGTATGTACCACCACTTCTAGTCCTTTTGACTTCTTTTTTTTGCCAGTCCTGGGTCTTGGACTCAGGGCCTGAGCACTGTCCCTGGCTTCTTTTTGCTCAAGGCTAGCACTCTGCCACTTGAGCCACAGCACCACTTATGGCCATTTTTTATATCTCTGGTGCTGGGCATTCGAACCCAGGGCTTCGTGTATAGGAGGCAAGCACTCTTGCCACTAGGCCATATTCCCAGCCCCCTTTTGACTTTCTTTTTTATTTATTTACTTAAGCATTGGTGATTCACATCTGTAACCATAACTACAAGGGAGACTGAGATGTGAGAAATATGGTTTGAAGCCAGTTAAGGTAAAAAAAAAAAAGCTGTAAGACTATATATACTTAACCAGCAAAAAGCCAGGCATGGAGATAGGGCTCGTAGTAGAGCACAAACCTCAAGTAAAAGCACCAAGTTAACATGCAAGACCTTGTTAAAGCCCCAGTACCAGCACCAAAAGAAAGAAAACTTAAAGTTAAATTTGGACAAAACTTCAGTATAGCTTTGTGTGTCATGTGTTTATAGAATGTTGGTGGTTGTGTCTGTATTTTAAGAGTTTAAAAATAGGGACAGTATTAAATATATTAGTGACTTCTCGGGATGATTGGATTATAACTTTGTTGTTGGTTATGGGGCTTGGGCACTGTCCCTAAGCTCTTCAGCTCAAGTCTAGTGCTCTACCACTTTGAGCCACAGTGCCACTTCTGTTTTTTTGGTGGTTAATTGGAGAGAAGAATCTCAAAAACATTCCTGCTCAGGCTGGCTTGGAACCATGATCCTCAGCTCTAAACCTCCTAAGGAGTTCGGAATATAGGCTGAGCCACCACCACCCAACTGTAACTTAATATTTATGTATGTATGTATGTATGTATTTATTTATTTATTTATTTATTTATTTATTTATTTATTTATTTGCCAGTCCTGGGCTTGGACTCAGGGCCTGAGCACTGTCCCTGGCTTCTTTTTGCTCAAGGCTAGCACTCTACCACTTGAGCCACAGCGCCACTTCTGGCCATTTTCTATGTATGTGGTGCTGAGGAAACGAACCCAGGGCTTCATGTATACGAGGCAAGCACTCTTGCCACTAGGCCATATTCCCAGCTATAACTTAATTTTTTTCTTCTGTGTTTTTCCTAACTTTTTGATTGCTTACTGACTTAACTGTGTCATCATTTAGTATGGAGAAGGTAATAGTAATAGAATTGTGTAATGTTCTGGTTATTATTTTAACTTAGCCTTTTACCTCCTTCATTATAGTTCAAGAAGAAAGCTTGTGGGCACCAAAACACAAAAATTCCAGAATTCAAAGGGCTATCTGGGCAGTATTCTGAGTAAATTAGGGATCCAGATAGTTTGGGGTTGTGGGTATTTTTCAATAATGCTTTTTGATATTTGAAATGATAATCTTTGCCTCCTTTGTATTAAAAGTTATTTGTAACTCTACAGCCTGGAGACAAATACTGTAGTTCAGACTTACAATACTGGACGTCCTGTATGGAGTTGTTGCTGGTGTCTTGATGAAAACAATTACATCTATGCTGGACTGGCCAATGGCTCAATTCTGGTATATGATCTTCGAAACACAGGCTTTCATATGCAAGAATTAGTCCCTCAGAAAGCCAGGTAGGGAGCCACTTTTTCTATGGGAAACTGCCTTCTCTTGCATTATTGATGTTTGTAATGGTTCTTTCAGTGTCCATATCTGGTCAGCAATCTTCACAGAGAGCAATTCTCTTAAGATCTGATTCTTCCCCACCTCAAAGTCAGTACAATTTGTGTAATTTTTCACATTGTGGGAAGCTCTGGTATCAAGTGTAGCCAATTTCATAGAATAAATAGTAATCAAACGTGGAAAAATAAAGAGTGTCATCTGTGCCTAGAGTCCAGCTCCACTATTTATGAGCTGTGTCACTGGTGGTGGTTCTTGACCTATTAAAATGATTAACATAGCCTACAGTAGCCATAGAACTCCTTTGCTATATTATTTATTTACATTTATAATTCAGTTATGAGTTTAGGACATAGGCTGAATCCATCTGAGTACTGAGGGTGGTTAAGCACCACGTGGATTGTTCTGGAGATCATTAAAGCTGTCAGGAGATGAATAAAGGGCTGGGTAGAGTACTAGTGGTAGAGTGCTCGTCTCGTATACATGAAGTCCTGGGTTCAATTCTTCAGCACCACATATATAGAAAAAGCTGGAAGTGGTGCTATGGCTCAAGTGGCAGAGTGCTAGCCTTGAGCAAAAAAAAGCCAGGGACAGTGCTCAGGCTCTGAGTTCAAGCCCTGGACTGGCCAAAAGAAAAACAAGGTTTATGAATAAGGTCTGTGAACCTAGCCAAAATTAAAAGTAGCTTTTTTTCCCTCCCTCTATATATGCAGTAGTGCATATAAGAGTGTAGGGTCTCATATATGCTAGGAAAATACTTAATACCACTGACATTCATTTCCAGAACTAAATGAAAAGTATCTTGTTTATTTTATTATTTAAATAAATATTTTGTGTGTGTGCCCATCCTAGTACATGAACGCAGGGCCTGTGTGCAGTCCCTGATCATTTGCTCAAGGGTAGCTAGCATTCTACCACATGAATCACTACACTTGAATCACAGTTTTAGTTGTTTTCTGTTTTTTATTGGAGGTAAGAGTCTTTTTTTTTTTTTTTTTTTTTTTTTTTTTGCCAGTCCTGGGCCCTGGCTTGTTTGCTCAAGGCCACTTGAGCCACTGTGCCACTTCTGGCCGTTTTCTATATATGTGGTGCTGGGGAATCGAACCCAGGGCTTCATGTATACGAGGCAAGCTCTCTTGCCACTAGGCCATATTCCCAGCCCTGGAGGTAAGAGTCCTACAAACCATCCTACCTGGGCTGGCTTCTAACCACATTCCTTAGGTCTCCGCCTCCTGAGTAGCTAGGATTACAAGTGTGAAGAGCCACTGATGCTGGCTCAGTTTAATATATATTAAAAGGAGTGAGTCAGTATAGAACAAAATATGCTTATATGTACTATACAGTTTTTTTAACCAGTCCTAGAGCTTGGCTGTATGCTTGTTAACTTGATAAGCATTCTACCACTTAAGTAATGCCACTTCCTCCTTTCACCCCACTCCTGTTTTAGTGGTTTTTCAGGCAGTGTCTTTTTTTATTACCTGGTTTAGCCTAAAGCCATAATCCTCCTGCCTTTGCCTCTCACCCCACTCCTGTTAGTACTTTTTCAGATAAAGTCCTTTTTTCCCCCTGGTTTGTCCTGAAACCACAATCCTTCCCTTGCCTCTTCAATAATGCATATTTTGCTCAAGACTGGGACTCTGCCACTTGAGCCACAGCTCCACTTTGGCTTTTTGGTGGTTAATTGGAAATCAAAGTAAAAAAGCTTTGTTGCCCAGCCTGGCTTTGCACTGCTATCTATACTCAAGTGTCTGCCACCTGAGTAGTTAGAATGACAGATATCAGTGCTCTCTCCCCCCTTTTTTTTGGGGGGGGGGAACCTACAAAGGGAATTCAGTTTTTATGAGATGTCAGGATATTGACCCACCCGTGTCTCACCTCATCTATTGGCATAGGAATGTGGTCCACTGCTCATGGTACTGAAATGTGGACCACTATAAGAATTGGATTTGGAATGTAACACACAATTCCCTTTCTTTCTCTTCAGATGCCCACTGGTATCCCTGTCATACATGACCAGAGCTGCTTCAGCTGCATTTCCTTATGGTGGGGTGCTTGCTGGAACTTTGGAGAGTGCTTCTTTCTGGGAACAGAAATCAGATTTTTCTCATTGGCCTCATGTGCTACAAATGGAGCCAGGGGGCTATGTGGACTTTCAGGTGGAGAACAAAACCCGGCACTGTCTTGTAAGCTACAGACCTGGTAAGTACTGAAGTCCTTGGGGGCCTCCTGATTTGCTTGAGAGCAGACTGGTGGTAGAGGGAAAAGTACTTAGCCTTGTCTTTGGCTTGCTACAATAAGCTCCTCGTAGGCTAAAAGGCCTGTGACTGATGCTAAATAAGGATGATGGCTCCAAGTTCCTGTGCAAAGCCTGTATTTTTGCTCTTAATTGTGAGAACTGGAACAAATTGTTGGATACTTACCGATGTAAACTAGCTTCTCTGGGATTCCCTATGTCTTAAAGTAGTAATGGAAATGAGGAGGCCTACTCTTGAGGACATTGAGTCACTTTCCAATCAGTTTCTTTTCTTTTTTGCCAGTCCTGGGCCTTGAACTCAGGGCTTGAGCACTGTCCCTGTCTTCTTTTTGCTCAAGGCTAGCACTCTACCCCTTGAGCCACAGCACCACTTCTGGCTTTTTCTATCTATGTGGTGCTAAGGAATCGAACCCAGAGTATACGAGGCAAGCACTTTACCACTAGGCCATATTCCCAGCTTTTTTTTTTTTTTTTTTTTTTGCTGGAGCTTGAACTCGGGGCCTGAGCACTGTCGCTGGCTTATTTTTGCTCCAGGCTAGCACTCTACTTGAGCCACAGTGCCACCTCTGGCCATTTTCTATGTATGTGGTGCTGAGGAATCAAACCCAGGGCTTCATGTATGTGAGGCAAGCACTCTTGCTACTAGGCCAAATTTCCAGCCCTCCGATCAATTTCTTTTTCTGCTGTGGGGCCTGGGGCTTGACCTGGGCACTAACTATCCTTGAGCTTTTGTGTTCAAAGCTAGCTAGCACTCTCCCACTTGTTTATTTACTTAGTGATATGAGGCAGATGCTCTACCTCTTGAACCACAGTCCTAACCCTATTTCTTTATCCTATCCTCCTGCTAAGTGACCAAGTGTCCCTCTTTACCTTGTAGAATAATTTGATCAACTCTGATCTGGAAAAGCAGGGCTGGAAATATGGTTCAAGTGGTAGTAGAACACTAGCCTAGCAGTGTCAGACCCTGAGTTAAAACCCTGGTACCAAAAAAAAAAAAAAAAAGAGTTCACTTATAATTGCTATTGACTGTTGGGTTTTATTATGATCAACAGTTAGAGAACATGTTGAGTTTTGAGTCAGTGGGACCAGGAACAAGTAGCTACACAAATCGAGAACTTCTCAAGGAAAGACAGTTTTAAATAGAACAAAGGAGTCAGTGTACAACTTTGAAACTTAGGTTGAGGGCTAGGAATATGGCCTAGTGGTAAAGTGCTTGCCTCGCATACATGAAGACCTGGGTTCAATTCCCCGGCACCACATATACAGAATAAGCCAGAAGTGGCGCTGTGGCTCAAGTAGTAGAGAGCCTTGAGTAGAAAACAAAGCCAAGGACAGTGCTCAGGCCCTGAGTTCAAGCCCCAGGACTGGCTGGGGGAAAAAAACTTAGGCTTGGTCTGAAAGTGATACTGATGGAATACCTCCAGCCAAATCTCGGGTCAGAGTCAGTCATTAAAATGTCCATATTTCAACATTTGAAATCTTACTTGATCTGGGAAACTGTCTCAGGTTGACCCTTTGGACACTTGGCTCTTAGCAAATCATGCTATGACTTGTACAGAAAGCTTGGAGGTCCAGTTTTGTTTTGTTTTTTTCTCTAGCTTGTGCTTGCCTCCCTGAGGATCACTCCTATACTCACTTCTACAATTGCAGGCTTTTATCTTATAAAATATCTCTAGGAACTAATGAACTCCTTATTGGGCCTAAATGAAGTTTTTAGCCAGAACTCTGGAGTGGTAAATTCCCCAGTAGAGGTCTTGATTCAGTGATTTTATTAAACACATTACTATAGTCTTAGAAATTTGCTCTTAAGCTGAGTGCTAGTAACTAATTTCTTTTGTACCCTTTGCATGAGGTAGCACTGATTTCTCTGTTCCATAGATAAAATCCACAAGACCGTGCGAAGTGTACTGATGGAACTATCCTACAAAGTGGGTGATACTGGAGAGACACTGTGCTCCTGCCAGCCTGTGCAGACATTTGTTGGGGGACCCACTTGCAAACTATTGACCAAAAATGCCATTTTCCAAAGTCCAGTGAATGATGGCAGCATCTTGGTGTGTACTGGAGATGAAACAACAAATTCTGCCCAGGTGAACCTATTTTACTCTGTATAAAAATACATTTTGGGACTGGGAATATGGCCTAGTGGTAAAGGGCTTACCTCGTGTACATGAAGCCCGGGGGTTCAATTCCTCAGCACCACATATATTGAAAAAGCCGAAAGTGGCACTGTGGCTCAAGTGGTAGAGTGCTACATTTAGCAAAAAAGCTCAGGAACAGCACCCAGGCCCTGAGTTCAAGCCCCACCATCGGCAAAAAAAAAAAAAATTTTTTTTTGAAAAGATTGAAAAAATACATTTTGGGGGCTAGGGTATGTGGCTCAATGATGGCACATTTGTCTTATGTGCATGAGACCCTAGGGTTCATTCCTCAGCACTACCCCCAAATTTTCTTGTTTGGAAAATGTTGATAGAGAAAATCTTGAGCATTTTTGTTCAGAGGTATGTAAAATAAAAAGCCAAAAGCTTGGCTCCCTAATTGTGTGTGCGTACACGTGTGTGCATGCGCACTAAGCTTTTTGGTTTGGGTTTTTGTGTGTGTGTGTGCACGCACGCACTGGGCTTTTTGGTTTGGGGTGTTGTTTTTTTGTTTGTTTTTTGGGTTTTTTTTTTCCCCTCAGTATTGGGGGACTGAGCCAAGCACCTTGTACCTGCTAAGTTAAGTGTTAAACCACTGAAATATATGCCCAACTCCATGAATTTTTTTTTTTTTTTACAATTTAACTCGTCTTTAATTTTCTTAAAGCAGAGACAATACTGTACATTGGATTAACATGCAACTTAAAGAGAAAGGTATATACATATCAAACATGGAAATTCACTAAAATTTCATCATTTCCTCCCTCAAATTACTTTGATATTACGCCTCCATTTTGTAATCAAAAAGGTCCTATTAGTAATAATTTGGCCAATGCCTTGAATTTCTGGAACTTGAAAGTCAATTATGGAAACAAGAACATAATGCCAAGGGGTTCATCTGCAAAATAGCTGCTATACCCATGAATTTTTAAATACTAAAAGCTGGCTGCTGCTGGTGCTCAACAACTGTAATACTAAACTACTCAAGAGGCTGAGATCTGAGGATTGATCACATTTTGAAGCCAGCCTGGGCACTATCGCACTATCCATGGGTTTTTTCCACTTATGGGCTAGTGCTCTACCACTTTGAGCCACAGAACCACTTTTGGTTTTCTAGTGGTTATTTGGAGACAGGAGTTGCATGGACTTTCCTGCCCGGCATGGCTTCAAACTGCAATCCTTAGATCTTAGCCTCCTGAGTAGCTAGGATTATAGGTATGAACCACCCACATCTGACTAAAAATACAGGATGCAGCATCTCTGCAAAAACAAAACAAAAAAACTCTTGTATTCTTTTGGATTACTGTTAACTTCCCTGCTCCCCATTGTTTTTGGTTTTTGGTTTTGGCAGAGCTGAGAACCAAACTTAGAGCCTTGAACTTGTCAGACAACGTGAGACTTTATTTCTACTAAACTACCAAAAAAAAAAAAATTGGAACCTTAGGGATAGAGCCCAAGGTCTGAGTTAAGCCCAAGGACCAGTACTACAAAAATAAAAACCAAACTGAAACCTCTAAAATAATTAAGACATTCGGTTCATTAGTTTCGTATGAAACCAGTGGATAAAGGAGAAATTTATAGTGGAGGGATACTCTCATGCCACCTGAACATATTGGCCAATCGGAGCATCACTGTGGATGAGTGAGCCGGAAGTAATACAGCTATTTAACATAAGATAATATGAAGTACATGGTAGTGTGAAATATTATTGATCTTGTATAAACAAGTCTGATTAATACTGTCCAATACATGGTGTAAGTGAACTGAACACCTCTGGGGGAAAGGGTAAGGAGGGAGGGGGAGGGGGGTATGAGGGACAAGGTAACAAACTACAAGAAATGTATCCAATGCCTAATGTATGAAACTGTAACCTCTCTGTACATCAGTTTGATAATAAAAATTTGAAAAAAAAATACTGTCCAATACAGTCATACTACCCCCATGAGCACCTGAAATGTATGTTGTAAGTGAAAATGAAGAACTCTTTATTAGATCAGTTACTCCTCAGATAAACTGATTGCTGACCTTTTTTATTTGCTTTATTTCTTTAGCTCTGGAGTGCTTGCAGTGGCTCAGTACTACAGACCCTGAAATGTGATCAACCTGTCTTGGACATCTGCCCATTTGGTGTGAATAATAACAGCTACTTGGCTACCTTAACTGAGAAGACTGTCCATATCTATAAATGGGAGTGATCATGGTCATGAGACTTTACAGACTTGCTGCTGGTTAATGTTAAATGTTGTTTATATCATCTAGCAGCCCAAAAATCTTGGCTTGTAACCTACAAACTAGAACTTGTAGGGTCATATTTCATTTAGATTATTGTGAATTTAGAACTTAAGGCCACTAAGACACTACAGTTGTGTTTCTTGTGTATGCAGCTGCACACCTGTTTTGTCCATTT
This sequence comes from Perognathus longimembris pacificus, assembly GCF_023159225.1. NCBI lineage: Eukaryota > Metazoa > Chordata > Mammalia > Rodentia > Heteromyidae > Perognathus > Perognathus longimembris. The sequence goes on from NC_063170.1 coordinate 8,327,404, forward strand.
AAAGAGTGAGTGGTGTTCCATCTAGCTTCATTTCTCAGGTTAAAATCTTCATGTATCTTAGCTAGGAAATAATTCCTAAGACCTGATGAACCTTAGTCTTCTCAACACTAAGATGAGTGTATACCAAGCATTTCCTGGTGTATGTGACCTGAGCTCTGTTGGCTTGGGAGAGCTACATCCTAGAAAGGGATTTGCTTACATGCAGAAGTCTGTCTTCCATTGAACTGTAGAACTCTAGGTTTGATTTATTTCTGAGTTTACAGGCTCATAACCTCTTGGTAACTTGGTCTTATCCTCCACAGAAGTAGTATGTTGTATGTTGGTGTGCTTTGTAGCAACAAAGTCATGTTATAGGCACCCAGTGCTAGGATGTTGGCAAGTTCAGTGATGAATGAAAGTGACCAGTTAGCTATGTGGAGCCTTAATGACCACTTTGTTAAATTATGACTCTTAAGGAGGACCAGTTTGAGCAATAGGGAGACATTTTTTTTCTAGCTACCTTAAGGTCTCAGGGTTGGTTTTATCTAAAGCCAGTGAGTGCTTTAATGACTATTTCCTTCTTGCTAGGAAAAAACAAGAGGTATAACAAACCTTTTACTTGAATCTTCCCTAATACTAAAGATCAGGAACAAGGGGGGACTAAGTACGTTTTTCAGACTGTTGTAGATAATGGGGAGAGGGGGCTTGTCTCATTTTGATAAAGTGCCTATTTTAACAGGACCAGTCTTTTCAAAGTTAGGAGCTGTTGTTTTTAAGCATTTTTAATTCCCAAGACGTCCCTATGTGAACCTGATGTTTGATTCCAAATACTAACCTTCTCTGGAAGCGTTGGTGAAATTGTTCTCAGGAAGATGATCTATCAGTAGCAGGAAGGTACCTACCAACTTTTATTCCAGTCCTGGATTATCCAATTTTGGAAGCCCAGTAGAGACTCAGGTCTACTTATCCACTCTGACTCCAGTTGTTCTCCCCAAACCACTATCTACTGGAACTTGACTCAAGGTGTGATCAAGTCAGTGTTCTTTCTTGGGAGCAACAACATGGCAATTAGTGTGACTTTCTTAAGTAACTTAGGAGTTAACACATTTTTATAAAACAGTTCCAACTATAATTCTTGAGCTATTTCTGGGATATTTCTTACCACCAAGGGATTGTTACAATAGATTTCCCCAGAGTTCCAAATTCTAGCTATGTCTTTTAGTAAAACACATGTGAGGATATTTTATTTTTGAGGATGTTTTATTTTTAAGGATATCTTTTTCAAAGCCAGTTTTTGTAGTCTGGGGAAAGCCCACTTTTCTAAGGGAAGTAGTTAATTTATTTGATATATTGAAGCCTGGAGCTTCAGTGGCAGAATAGTATTTGATTTGAGAAAGCAAAATGCAAGCACTATCACAGTGGCATGTGTAGTGATGTGGCGCACTTCTATGATCCTGGGGGTCTGAGGCCAGGAAGGTCTCAATTCAAGGTCAGTTGGCTCCAGAGTGAGTTTGGCCAGTATGACCTACCTAGCAAGACTCCCCTTCGAACTAGAAGATTTTTACCAAGGAAGTTGAATGCATGTCATATAGTGCCAACCCTTTAATTCCTGTAATTTATATGTTTGGAATTCTGAGCATTGATCTCTACATTGGAAATAAAAGAAAAAGTAAGCATCAGGCCAGGCATGGAGCACATACTTGCAATCCCAAGAACTCTCTGGAAGCAGGGGAAGGAAGATTTCAAGTTTCAGGCCAGCCTGGGCTACTGAGCAAAACCCTATCTTAACCAAAAAGGAAAGTCTTACTCCATCTCCTACTTCCACCCCTACTTGTAGGAGACTTCATCTAAGAACCTAGGGTCTAGTCTCCTGAGTACCACCAGAGTCCCTGCCCCATCTTTACCCATCTCAAAAGTTTCTTTACCCATCTCAAAAGTTGTTCTTCCATTTTAGGGTTTCAAATTCAGCAAATTCAAAATATCTTGTCATTATATCCAGTATATATCCATTATCCAATATCCTTGTACCTGACCTGAAAACAAGAGAATGGAATTTCTGTGTTTTAATGTAAATATGAAAATAAAGCATTTTCCATGTGTTAGAACTGTTACTTTTTTTTCCTCTGCCTAGAGGCAGGAATGTGTTTGTTGCCTGGTAGATTCTCCATTTTATGCAATAGTGGGTATGAAGTATATAGGATGGTCCCTGGTACTGAAGTAGACATTTAATTTAAACTGATGAGGAAGTTGGAGCTTTAGCTGGTAATTGTTTCTTGCTGTTTCTCTCTTAACAGTCCATATGATTGTTTAACTCTGTTTTTCTACACTTGCTGCCTCTGGCTTCCTATTTCTTTGAATTCAAGAGATCTAATATGAGGGGTAAAAAAAGAGGACTGGGCTGGGAATATGGCCTAGTGGCAAGAGTGCTTGCCTTGTATACATGAAGCCCTGGGTTCAATTCCCCAGCACCACATATACAGAAAATGGCCAGAAGTGGCTCTGTGGCTCAAGTGGCAAAAAGCCAGGGACAGTGCTCAAGGCTCTGATTATTTAAGGCCCAGGACTGGCCATTGGCAGCCCTTCTTAAGACAATGTCAGCGGCAGTGGATGATAGGCAGTCAGGTTCTTGCTCAGCACAGTTTTGGCCACTCAGTTGTTTCTTCTGTTTGAAGTCAACAATTTACCATAAACATGGGATTTTACAGTTAAGCTTAAAAGGCTGAATGTGTCTTCCAGGTGAAAGCAATAATACTGGATTCCAAGGAAACTCTCTAGATGGAACTTTCCTTAAGGAATCCTGGGCTGGGCTAGGAATGTGACTCAGTGGTAGTTGCTTGCCTAGCATGCATGAAGCCTTGGGTTCGATTCCTCAGTACCACATAAATAGAAAAAGCTGGAAGTGGCACTGTAGCTCCAGTGATAGCCTTGAGCAAAAGCTCAGGGACAGTGCCCAGGCCCTGACTTCAAGCCCCAGGATTAGCAAAAGAAAAAAGGAGTCCTGTGCTTCAAAGAAAAATCAGAGGTAGAAACTAAATAGAAATGTGTTCCCATTGTTCTGAAAGTATGTTTTATGTCAATTTGCATTTGAATCTCAACTTGTCTATAATTAATGGTCATTTATAAAGTGCTTTCCTAGTGTTAACTAATTCTATGACATGCTTTTTGCTCATTTTATAAGGGAAGAATTAAGATCTGATTCTTTTTTTTTTTTCCTTTTTCTCGGTTGTGGGGCTTGAACTCGGAGCCTAGGTGCTGTTCCTGAGCTTCACTCAAGGCTAGTGCTCTACCACTTTGAGCCACAGCTCCACTTGGTTTTTTTTCTGGTGGTTAATTGGAGATAAATCTCACAAACTTTGAACCGTGATCCTCAGATCCCAGCTTCCTGAGTAGGATTACCAGCATGAGCCACCAGCACCCAGCTTTCAAATTAAGATTTTAATAAGTGGAAATCACATTCAGATGAGATTTAAGCTTTATGTGTCCTTATCATTCCCTTCTGTACTTTTCATTCCTGGCCCACTAAACAGGAGTTGAAAAACTCAGTGAAAGTCCACTCACTTCATGTCTGTATCTAGAACAATGTAAACCAATTACTATTCTCCCATGTTTAAAATGAAATAGTCACGTACATTATTGTAGCAGTTATGCTCTTTTGGATACTTACACCCCTAGGTACAGAGGCTGGGACCACCACTGTCCAATGGAAGAGGAAAATGCTTTACATTTTCATTGGAGGGGACGGGGCACCAGGAATGTGGCTTAGTGGTAGAGTGCTTCCTAGCATGCATGAAGACCTGGGTTCATTTCCTCAGTATCACATAAAGCCAAAAGTGGCACTGTGGTTCAGGTTGA